>NC_087552.1:16977180-17348430 GCF_036250125.1 Pseudopipra pipra
TGATCAAAATTCTTCTCAAGTCTCTTCTTACCAGGTAACTCAATTGAAATTTACCTCCTGGAAGAGTACAGCTGCAATGGACAGATTACTTTGAACTCTCTTGTAGGAGAATTAACATTACATGAATATGTCCTTAGTAGTTAATTAGAAAATCCAAACAGCACATAACAGGAGAGAGTACAGGCTGAAAAAGAAATTCTTCAGGAATATTACTGGACTTGAGCTGCTGTTCATTTCCAGTGTGCTCCCAACACCACTGCAAATTGGTACCAACCCTCACCAGCAATTCAATAGAAGCACGTGTAGTGTTATCATTTTCCACTGCCTCCAACAGAAAAGAAACTCTCCAATAACCAAACTCAGCAGTGCACTAAGGGAAAATGGAAAGGGCGGGGGGGAATCTTTTCTCCAAAGTAGCAAAGAAACATCTTCCTCCTGTATTGTTCAATTCCTAAGATTTCTAACTCAACAATAGTAAGAAAAAAAAATATTTTAAGTTACCAGACTATACCAGACCTTGTCAAACACATCACTACAACCAGAGAGTCACATACTAATTTACATACGTATTCACTGAAACTGCTAAAAAGTCATTAAATGCTTCTGGAGGATCACACCACTTAAACTCAGGATCAATCAACTGGAAAAACACATGCATAAAGCAGAGACACGGAGGCAAACAACAAATACTCCAGGAATACACTGGGATTAGGACCACAGAATATCTCACTAAGAAGGTCTGAAGAGCCATCTCAAAATTCTCAATGAAGTTTGGGTCTCACACAAGCATTACTTTTGTGAACTCTACGTTAGACCAGGTCATTCCCACCACCACACTGACAAAGAGCCAGCCGTGATATCTAGTTTTTATTTTTGTTTTGATGTATTTTTCCAGAAAAATCTTTTTAATCCTTCCTTTCTCATCATTACTTTCTGAGCTTCCCCAGTACCAGGTGCTCTGGTAAAGTACAACTGCAATTCATAGCGCCAGCTCCGCAGGGCCGAGGTGAGAATTCTCACAGAATCCTCACTACCACTGGAAATAATCAAATGACTCAGTGACAAACATGGCTACAGCATACAATATTTTATAAGCAGAACTCAATGTCCCTGTCATGAGAAACTTGGGGGGTGGAGGTATGAGTAGACAGGATTGAGGTATATATGCTATGAGTCCAGTCTTTTGGCTGCAAAAGAAAATGTCTTCCGTGTGCCTGGTCTGCCAAAAGCAGAGGCATATTGTCACTGAAGGTAAAGAAATTCCAACACAGAGAGCTCAGAAGAAAAGGACCACAATTTCATACAAACGACAGCACCTTTGCCATCTTCCCAAATGCCTGATCTACAGTACAGACACCAGGAGCAAGAAAATGCACCCTCTGTATTCCCTATAACTTGTTTAGCATAAGATTTACAAACTAAATAAGGACCTTAAACCCTTAACCCCAATTTATTTCCTGATATAGGACACTAAGCGCTAGAGCCTATTTACGACTGATGCAGACCACATTTGACATGAAACACAAGCAGTGTAGCACACAGTGTGGTATCACAGATCAACTATTATTTCTCCTCTGCTGGGACTCGTATATTGTGTACTCAGTTCATCTGTAAGCAGCAAGAGCACAGCACTGTAGACTAGAAGTCTACCATCCCTTGTCCCATCACACAGTACTGTACAGGCAGGTTTCCAAATGTTTATCACGGATCAAAACAGCCTGCCTTGGTCACTTAAGCTCACAGGAAGCCACGTAACATGAAATGGAAACAACATGACATAAACTGTGAACTGAAAATGAAGTGTGAATAGTGCAAGCATTTTTACAGTATATTGACTGCCTTTATTATACTGCAGTGAGATCATTTGGCTCTAAAAGCATAAGATTTACAACCACCTCATCTTATACACAAGAGTACTATATTTTATTTGGTGATCCCAGGGCAAGGCCGGGGAGGAGAATTAAAATTTCTCTCAGGCCCACCCTTTGAAGGAAGGAAAAAAAACCCCAAACCAAACAAACACCAGTTATTTACATGTTTCTAATATCATGAGAACATGAACTTGTAACTTTTGACCTCAGCTTCAACAAAGGCCATTTGCAGTATTTTATTTAGATCCAAGCAAATGCCTTTTCTTACATGCCCGTAAAATATCAAGCAATTCTACTGCTCTATATATTTAATTCTTCCCATGATATACAAAGACAGTTTGATTTTGTGACATTACCGAATTGAAGAATAAACCCAAACGAGATACTGTCTCATTGGCATTGGAAAGAGAAGGAAACAGCAACATGGGAAAGAAAATAACTTGTTCGCAAACAAAGCAGGGGGGCAGGGAGGAAGAAAGAAAAGGGGAAAAAGCAGCAACCAGAACACAAGCAGCTGGTGCTCAGGGACTAGGAAGGACTTTGGCTCCACAATAACAGGATCAGTTGCATAATCGCTGCTGCCTGAGAAGTTATACAATGTCCGCCCTTCTCCTCATAAAGAAAACAAATAATCAACAAAAAAAGTCCTTTTAGGGCACAGCATCTAATAAATGAAATACTACATGTTAAATCCTACTAAAGAGGAGGAGCTCTGTAGTTTCAAACATTACTTTTTAGCTTACTGAAGCATTAACCATCAAATTCTATGTTGACCCTTACTCAAAACATCTTATTTCCCCTAAAAGCAACACGTCCTAACACCAGTGCCAAGCCACAGGAATGTACCACCTGGCTTTTCCAGCCCTGCTCTCAGAAGACATGTTTGCACTGGAGAAAACCGTCCCTAAGGCCAAGTTGCATGAAATGTGATGTCTCTTGTTGCTGTAGAACATTACAACTTCTGTGGCTATCGTGACATTTGAACCCAAATCATAAATTATAAAAGAATCCCAAGCACTAAGACAGTGCTAACTCTATAACTGGGTAGTTTGCAGATACTTACAGCAGAACTGGCACAATACTCCTAAGAGGAATGAAGACAAATCAACCTACAAGGAATGACACATCACTGAAGAGTGAGCAGGAAAGAGGTTTTCCTGAGTGGTCATGTGTTGTGCAGACCTGTAGGCTGTGGCATTGCACAGAGTGAAAGTGAGGTTTGTCAGATGTGAAAGACAGCAAAGATACTGCATTCAGATTAAGAGGCAGTTGAATTTTAGTTTGCCAGCACTGAATCTGTAAAGATAATTCTAGTCTAATTATAGGCCTCTTGTTAAGGACTTGGACCAAAAGAACAAAAGCTTTATCTCCTCATCTAAAATTTGCATTTCTCTGTGATTATCTCTCCTACACTGTTAAGTCTTGTCCATTTGGTTCTTCTTACCTCTGGGTCAGAAGTTTTACATCTTCTCACCATAATTTGGGCTCACAGCCCAATGCTACTGCATTGCAGAGTCAGAAAAGACATGATGCAGCAATATTCCTGAATTTCTTTGGATGTGGAGGCACATGTCATTGCTGCCAATCCCTGATAATCCAATCCCCGCTGCCATCCAGATAAAACTCAGGAGGCTCCTGGCATTTCAGAAAAAAAAAAAACCACCCCCATAACAATGACACTAAGATGACCATCCTGACACTTATGTCCTGTTGTTATTTTCTAGCTGGTGTCTAGAACATTGCAAATTTAACTGATTGTGCAAAGACAGAACAAACATTCACCCTTCTACTCACCCCTAGAACTCCAAGCAATCCCCCTTGTGCTCAGCACAGACCACTTCCAGAAACAATTTCAGGAATCAGAAGTTCCCCTTGAAGCGAAGTGGAAATACCAGGATCTGTTTTGCAGTGGAAGCCCAGACCAACTTCAGAAGGAAGGGAGACACCTAACCTATACTCCCCTCACCATCACTCAGCCTGTCAGCTCCTGGGTAAGGAGACAGATGAGAACAGCACCATCTCTAGTCAAGGGAAAGAAGCTGCTAACCTGACAGCCTGCACCAAGGAATATGCTGGCCACACACTGATTCTGTATATCCAAGATATTCAGGGACCAGCAACTAGAGGAAGGCCCACTCCTCTCTGCTTAACTTACCAGCCCTGAACTTGCCTCAGGAAAATGATGTAAATGCTGCTCTGACACACCATCCTCACTACACTGCACCAGACTGTCTTGACCAGTTAAAATTTCAGAGGCAGTGGCCAGGTCACAGCAGCATTTCATTAGCAACCACCTTAACTGGAGAGCAGTACATTCCAACTCCACCTTTCAGGGTTTTTGGTTGTTTTTTTGCATATGAGGGATTGTTGCAGACAGCAATAATCCAATCCTTAAAGCCCCTTACTGTGAATATGCTACAAAGCAGCATGGGTTTATCTGTAATGCCTCAGTTCTGAATTAAGTAAGCCACTTACCTTTCCTAATGCTTCTGCAACGACTCCGAATTTTGATTAATGACCTGCTCTGCAACAAGCGTCCCTTACACCAACTTCATCAGCAGTCCCCTCACTCCCCTCCCAGCTCTCTGGCAAACACTTTGAACAATTCTCATGCTCAGGACTCAGGGGAACCATTTTACCTGTTCAAAGAGTAAAGCAACTCCAGCCAACTCTCAAGACACTACTGTACACTAATCCAAGTGCAACTGGAACAGCTATTGTGGATAAAGTGTGTGATGACCTTCTTTGTGGAGGAAAGACAAGATATAAAAATCCTTTTGGGTTTGGTGCTAAGGAAGGAGCAGAAGGAGAGAAAAAATATGAAGCGCTCCAGGACTCCAACAAGCAAAATCTGGTATTGTAATAAATTTACTTACAAGACAGATATCTAAATGCTAAAAACTAAGCTGGTGATAAAGTTCATAGTTAAGATTCCAATGCTCTTTACTCTGCTACCCACTTTCTAATGCACACATAAACGGTTTATATAAAAATGTGTCTTATTAGTAAATTTACACATCTAAAAGACAATCAAATTACTCACTTCTTAGGTGCCTAGGGTTGCTCTATAGTTGATAACTTCTCATTAAACAGCTCTCTGAAAGTGTGATCTTCAAACCAGTGACTAAGGTAATGGGAATTAAGTACCTGTAAAGGGCATTTACTTCCTCCCAGGGCTATAAGGGCATTCTACACTCCATCTTGATTATGGACAGCTGGGTCCACACAATTACGAGAGGTGAACTCTGCCCTCTGTGCAGCTCAGCTAATGAGCAGTTTCTTCTAACTCAATCACCCACTATCCAATATCAAATACTTCAAGTCTATAATTACCTTTCTCTCAATAAAGAACGGACAGGCAACTAACCCAGACTTACTGCAAAACCCCTCATAAGATACTCGGCACTTTACATCCAGGTAATTTGTCTTTAGGCTTTGCAAATATAAGTGAGACTCATTCTGGGTCCTGAAAAGTCTTCCCCATTAAATTAAATCTACCTCTTTCTTCAAAGGGGGGAGAGAGAAAAGAACAAACCAGAAGTAAAGAGGAAAAAAAAAGGCAATTATTAGTGACTTGGAAAAAAAATGACAAAATTGAGCAGGCAAGTTCTGCATGCAGGAGGGAAAAAGTAGATGCATCCAGGAGACATGAAGGAGATGCAAAATGGAACAGACCACAGTTTTGTGGGCACACAAGTCCTGAAAATCTATTTACTTAAACCACTAGAAGCTCAAACACAGATGTTCAAATCTGATTATTCCTGCTTTATAACTCTAAAGCTTAGTTTGGGAAGAGGTCAAAAAATGAAAGCAACAATGGCATAAAGTAATGAAAATAAGTGTCATTTGGTTTTCCCTTAAAACCATTAAAAGGCTTTTGCCTGCTTTGTCAGTAGCATAATCTAGGAAATCCCAAAGCTTATTATGTTTTGGCCTGAAAAGAACACAAACATGAACATACCACTTCCTAAACTTGTCAAGTCTCAACAGCTACTCTCCTCCCCAGCAAAAGAAATATAAAACTTTCATCCCTATATCATCCCAGTCAACATGAAATGAACACAAAGAAACAAAACTAGGATTTATATATTTTGCATAAAACTGAAGTTAACTCACTGATCACCAATCCTATGGACAAAAGGGAGCCAATCTAGATTCTCTTAATCAGAAACAATTATGTTGATCCCACATTACCTGTGTATGTATATGCTGAAATAAAAATAACAGCAATAAAAATAAATTATAAAAATAAAATAAAAAAAATAAAATAAAAATTGCCTTTCTGAAAATGGCAATAATATTTAGAACATCAGTGATATCCTGGATGTAAATGAAATGAAATTATAAGAAGCAATCAGGGAGGGGGAATAATTAATCAGATCTCCATATTAAAAAGAAAAAAAGAAAAAGGCAGGGAGGAGGGGCAAGTTTTGAGAAGGGTCTGAGTGGATCAGTTCCACACTGCTATCTGTGGTTTCTCCCCTGCTCTGACGCATTTCCAGGAGGACACTGGAGGAATGCTCTGTAGCAATCTTTTTCCAAGCAACATTTTGGCATAAATCCAAAGCAGTTGTTTTAAAACAGAAGCCCAGCAGACTGGATCAGCAATAGACCTGCAGAAAGCCCCCATAAAAAATTTTCTTTCAAGGGCACATCAGGAAGAGCATAGAATTGAGATTATGACACACACACACGCACAAAAAAAAGACTCCAAAAAAATCCTTCAAACCACCAGAAAGGATAAATGAATGCTCTGACAAACCAGCACACACACACACACTCTTTTGTTCTCATATGCAGTGTTTTTTCAAGAGCAAAATATGAAAAAGAAACCCAAACAGGAAAGCAAATTAATGCATTTGTTTCATTTAAAGCACTCCCAGGAGCTTGCCAGACTTACAAGAACAAACACTGCAAGAGAAACACTAACTGTGAAAGAGAGATGGGTCACTAACCTGGGTTCCCTTACTTGTGGCAAGCTGACACATTCCTTCCGTCTGCCTGTCCAGACTTGTCAGCACAGTGCCTGGAAGCAGCTGAAAAACTTATAACCATGTTGATAATGTGAAGTGTAATTCAGACAGCACCTCCTCCTCTATCAAGAACTCCACCATCCAGCAGGAGGTGCCCAAAAGCGACTGGTAACTGGAATTATCTAACTACAGTGAGACGAAGGAAAGAAGGAAACAAAGAGCAGAAATAAAAACTCAGGGTGACTGAAGAGCAAACGGTGTCAGAGGCAGAAAAGACATCTTGCCTCCTCAAATCCCCAGACTTTTTCTTCCAGTTAAAGAGCAGGAACAAATCCCTCTCTATGTTCAAGTGAGACTGACTAGTGTTATTTCCTAAACTGATGAGGATGAGAAGAAGAGTTTTGCATGATGACTGCAATATCATTTTCTTAGGCTTGCAGATCTATTAAGGTAACTTCTCTAGAATGTTCAGAAGAGAAACAGTCTTCCAAGAACTACTGTGGCACAAATGGCACTGCTTTGTCTCCACCTCCATCTCCCTGCCTTGTTGACAACACAACCAGCATGCTGGAAGCCAAAAAGAAACAAACTGGTTTAGTACTGGGAGGATCTCATATTCTGAAATCATCTGACATGCTTAAACTACAGGGGGAATAAAACAAAACAAAAAAACACACAACCATAACAAAACACAAAACAGCACCACAAAATCCCACACCCCAAAACAACAACAAAAGCCCACAAAACAAAGAAACAAACTCAAAGAAACAACTCCCTCCAAGCCTTCACCTAGTGGGTTGAGTAATGAAATTTCGACCATTTTGAGACTGAATTGTAGGTGATGATGATAACGTTGTTTAGACAAGCTATATTAGTTCAGATTTTCCAGACATCTTTCTCAAAGATGTCTATATTTGCTATCTCACCCACATTATTAAATTGATCATTTTGAGATAAATGTGGTATCCTCACATGAATATATTCACTCACTACCAAAGCTGCCACGGGCTGCTCAGCATCATTAAACTGATACCTTCAGCTCAGCAACCTCCCTTTAATCACATTAAAGGTACACCAGCTAATGTAACCAATATATTAACAGAAGCCAATAATTCATGCACCTGGATGAGCACACTGAAGGGGTACGTGGTAATTGCGAACTGAAACAATTATTTGGATCTCTTTCCAGACAGGGCACCTTCTAACAACATCCATTTTAGTACAGTGAAATGCATGAGTGCATGCTAGGAACTGGAGCAGGAAAAAGGGATCCAAATACATAGGACACAAATCCCAAAAGGACAACCAGAAAGCCCACGGCAAGATGACCCTTGGATGCAGCAGGAGGCATCTCCAAACTGGGGAAGGAGGAGAGGGTTTCAAAGCAGGAAATAAATATTTCTCTGTATACCAGGATGCCAACAGACAACCCTGAGACATCTAAAGGTCATTCTTCTTATAGCTCAAGAGGGCAACCAGAATACAAAGAATACAAATAATGACTACCAAATGCTTAAATATATTTTATTTTTCACTGAAAGCTGAATTTATTACTGAAGGTCAAGAGAAAGTTAAAAAGAGACTGGGTCATCTCTGCATGCAGATTGTATTTACACAGCACAAGGCTCTTTGACCAAGCAGATAATGGCACTACAACATGTACTGGAAGGTGAGCAAACTCACTTTCAGTATGAGAATAAAAACCTCTTAGGAGACTGGTAATTAGCTGAGAGAACAGATTACTAACCATGCAAGATTTCCCCCCAACTCAGAGCCATTAATCACACTGGACATCTTTTTAAGAGACACCTCCATTCAAATAAAAGATGCTGCAACCAGCGCAACACTGCTTATGGGGATAATAATTTCTTACTGTGAAAAAAATCACAATCATCCAAAGATCACCAGTGGAGTACCAGATTCTTCAAACAGCAGCTGTTTTTAACTAAGAAAGGACACCATAGAGAGTGAAAAGGTGTCAGGCACTGTAATTATACTGCTCCAGTACACACATTTTTCAGACACTGCTCTGGAACACCCACGTTTCTTGGTCCTTTTGTCTTTCTCTCCTCCTCCTTTTCCAAGCCTTTTTATTGAAAAAAATTTAATTTAGACTGGGCTAGTTATTCTTCAAGATGAATCAACAAGACATTGCAAAACAAACACCAGGAAATAAGAGTAGCCTATTAAGAGGTATAAATTTTGAGACAGTACTCTGTATTTAGTACAAGCCTTCAGCTCATGATGAAGCTTTACCATCTTCTTCCCAGCCCTGTTTAACATACTCTTGTTAGGTCTTAGGAGTCCCATCGTGGGAGTAGTCATTACAAATAGTATAATGAAAAGTGAGAAGCTTACTTATTTACTAACTTCAAAATATTTAAGCAGAGCAATGAAAATCAGAAAGGGAGGGCAAGAACACCACTTTCTTTTTGTAAGAGAGAAATAAGGAACAGCACTAACACAATGCATGTAAGCACACAGGCTCCACACAGCTCTGTCTAAGCATTATTCTAACAGTATCTGCTGAGAAAACTGAAGGGCAAGAGAAAACTTATTTTTTACCCCAACACTCAAGAGTCACAGTGAACTGGTCAAAACAAAATTCTCATGTCTTGTTTGCCATACTGTTTTTATTTTTTTTTCTTTTGCTACTTAAATGTTGTTAGTGAAGAAACCAAGGGAGGAGGGAAGGGGATCTATTTTGCTTTTTTTACTTTTTATTGGTGGATTTTTGCTTGTTACCTGGCAAACTGGATGTGGTCATTTAAGTAGTCATTTAGAAGAGGGGGAAAGAATTCTACAAAATTCAAGGTATCTGCAGACAAATACCTCTAGTCCAACATAAAGAAATAGCAACAATACTCATATTAATGAGAAAATAGCACAGAAAAAATAAGTCTTTATCAGGCCTCCATTTTCCATTATGTAGACAGAGCTATCTTCCTGTAAACCATGCACAGAATCTTCATATGCTAACAAGAAAATGCAGTACTGTGCGCCTACTTTTCTTCTTTAAATATCAAGACCATTCATTAATCCCAAACAAAGCAGTTCTTTTAAAAATCTGGGTTATTCAGAGGCTTTTTTCCTCAAACACTACTTAAGGCTTTAACAAGAAAGTATGACTTCTGACCAATGTTCTTTCCATGTCTCAGGTTAACACTATACTTCCAGTCAAGTCACGGTGTTCCTGATGTCTCTCTCCTGTCCTTCTTCCCCCGATTAACTACAGGTTGTTTCCTTGAACATACACCCTAAGCAAAGTAAAAGGGTCAAAAGACACTTATTGTTTATAAATAACTCGTTTAAATTCTCAAAAGCAGTTTGCTTTCTCCTCAGCAGAGGTAAGAGCCTTCCAAACGCTGAGCTAACTCTCCCACTACCAGGACCTCCCAGCCTCTGACACATCACTGCTGCCCTCCACTGCGAGAGCAAACACAGAATAAATCTAAGCAATGGACCAGTTATAAGCCCGACACTGAAAAAAATACAGTTACAGTAAAATATCCAGTACTTTCATAGCCCATCAAATTAAAAATTATCTTAAAGATTCACATCTTTTCATTTGCTGCTTAAAGCACACAAAAAGTTTGTCCTACACCCTTATCTCTTCCTCCAGAAAGTCAAGCCTCTAAATCCCATGCTCCCAACTAAAACACTCCAGTAAACGTCCTCCTTCAAGCACGATTAGATGTTCCTTCCAACCAAAATGTCTCTGTCATGTTTAAACTGTCCCAGGTGAACTTAAAGTTTAAGATAAATCCTTCCTCACATCACAAAACAGTGATGAGTATTCAAAGACAGCATCGGTTAATCTGTTGAACCCAAGTCCATCCTTAAAGCCAGAATAAACCCCTCAACATGTTCCTGATATATAATAGATAAATACTAGAGAGCCTTCCTCCAAGCATTAGAGAAATTAATGCCTCCTAACACACTGTTAAGGATAAGTTTGCAGAGGCAGGCTGTGAAAGTAAAAAAACCTGACATCCATCCATCCTTCTCTCTCCACACACACACCAGCACAGTCTCAAACCACAGCTGAATGCTGTGTAACAGCATTAACTATTCACTGAAATAGTAATAAAGCACTGTATTTCAAGGAAGCTTCTATGAATAACCTTCATCCTGTTACAAACAACAGAGAACAAAAAAAGACTAGTGGTTTCTGGACACAGAATATTTGGCCCTTCATACGGATTCACAGGCTGGTTAACTTCTCTGGTAAAAACATGGAACTACCAGGAATTTAACCAAAATCAAGAGATGTATTTCAAATTACTATGCCCCTACACTGCTTGAAGTGCTCCTCTTTCCTACTCAAAGGTAGCATTGTGAGGAATACTATGAAAGTAGAAAACAAGCAGGACTAGGGATTTCCATTTCACCACCACAACTCTCAGCTTAACGCAATAACAGAAATCTAAACTGAACTTCACTCAACACAAACTAATGATGGTATCCTTTTTTTTTTTTTTACTTTATTTAAGTAAGCTTATTTTTGTACATTGTGCTATTATGTTTTCATTTGAAATGTTCATCCTTACTCAGGCAGCAAGTTCAACTTTGTTCTGCAAAGAATGATGACAAAGAGAATAGATGGGAAAGCAGAGGAGAGTTTTCATCTTTCAAATTTATTCTCTGCCAGAGGAAGCTAAACCCTCACCTTGGTATATTCTCTACTCAATCTGAGCTCCTTCAGAAAAACATTAACTATGCTGATCTCCTTGTGCAAAGAAAGATCGCAATTTAAAGACACACAGCTAGACAAAAAAGCTTTTTCCAAGTACATCACTTGCAATACACACATCTGCTTCCTTTCACTAAAAACACCCCAACTAAAAACAAACAAAAACCTAAACATTCATATCATCCTATGTATTTGAAGCACACCTATATACATGCTTTACTGAAATAAAAGTGGTTATAGCTTTAGGTGGTTCAACTGATCAGCAGGCTATCCCAATTCACATCAGGAAACTGTATCTGCTGGTTTTGGCTGGGGTAGAGCTAATTTTCTTCACAGTGGCTGGTATGGGGCTGTATTTTGGATTTATGCTGAACACGGGGTTGATAATACAGAGATGTTTTTCTTATTGCTGAGCAGAGCTTATACAGAGCCAAGGCCTTTTCATACTGCCACACTGGTGACACCGGAGACTAGGAAGCTGGGAAGAGACAGGTGACCCCAACTGACCAAAGGGATATTCCAGACCATATGGCATCATGCTCAGTATATAAAGCAGGGGGAAGAAGGAAGAAGGGAAGGATGTGTGGAGTAACTCTGTTTGTCTTCCCAAGTAACCATTACATGTGATGGGGCCCTGCTCTACTGGAGGTGGCTGAACACCAGCCTGCCCATGGGAAGCAGTGAACTAATCCCTCGTTTCACTTTGCTTGCGTGTGCTGCTTTTGCTCTACCTATTAAACTGCCTTTATCTCACCCCAGAAGTTTTCTACCTTTTACCCTTCCGATTCTCTCCCTAGTCCTGCTGGTGGGGGAATGAGCGAGCAGCTGCATGGGGCTTGGTGGCTGGCTGGAGTGAAACCACTACACTGTACAACACTAGAACTAAGAAAAAAAATTCCAGCTACTAATATAGCACATCCAGAGTCCTGTCTGTACAGGAACATCACCAGTGAAATTGCAAGGGATTTCAGACACCAAGGAAGCCTTTTGGAGTTGTATGCATCCTGATCCAACACTGCTGGGAACATGTTTATGTTCCTGGTAAGAAACTTAAAGTAAAATATTTCTGTCTCCAGAAATTACTACGGTCAAAGTAAGACATGTTGCTACTGTGCCTTTACACGCTCTAATAAAGAAAAGCTTGAAGAGATACTCCCTGGTTACTTCATGACCCACTCAAAACCTAAATTAAATATTCTTCACTAGCTAAGCCTCACTGCTCAGAACTGTGAAAAAGAAACTTTTGCAAACCTAATTAACAAGCAAATTAGCATTCTCTTAGATCATATCCACAGAGAGTTTGTTTTTACATTTCTAGTGTGGCTCACTGCTTAACTGCTACTGACTCAAGTATTAGCATTCAATTTGTGATGCAATACCAAAACTGTTGCTATGCCCATTCCACATGATTGCTTATAAAGAATGTTTACTTCTGCCTGTTCAGAGAGGCATCCTTTCTTCTGTGAGTATAAAGAAACTCCCAAATAAAATGCATTTCACTCCTCTTCAGTCACCTTATCAGACAGGAAAGTCTGATGTGTGAGTGTTACCAGCTCTGATCACAGCTTTTTCAGTCTCACCATACCCGTGGCACCTCAGCTCCGAGCATTTTGCCATGTGAAGATTTCAAATGTGTTGTATCCCTCACAGTTGAGGGGAAAAAATTGACAATTGCATGCTCAACGCTCAAAATCAAAAAGCAAATCCATTTGTTTTGTGTTTTTAATGCTTTAAAAGCCATAACTTGAGTCAATCTCACAACCGAGGGCCTGCACCATGACATTTCAACTCTTAGGTTGGCAACACTGAGAACATAAAAAGGCTTCACTTTTACATTAAGAAATGTTACCTGCTCTGTCTGTCATTCTGCCATGCAATACATTCTGCACTCTGTGTACTCATGCAAACCCAAAGCAAGGCCTTGACCTCGTCCCTGGCTCTCACATGAAGACACAAGGACCTCCATAAAACCCCATTAGAAGTAAATAGGTCTTGGCCAGCATACAACTGCTGAGCCAAATCCTAAGACCATCAATGGCACTATGAATGCTATGAAGGTGGTGAATTCCCATGCCCTGGTTCCCATTACTCCTTCAGTTGTCCTTCAGACAACTGCTTTCTTCCTCTTTTTGTTGTGCCTTTTTTTCTCCAAAATTAAGAATAATTTCTGAGCTTATTTCCATACAACACCTGCCCCCTGCTCTCCACAGTTTGCCTGCTGGAACCACTTGAACTAGTACTGCCACTGATGCCTCCCTATCATAAGAAGTTTCCCCCAGTACAGCTCACCTACAATGAACAACCCAAAGGCCAATACCAACACCAGTCTAATAAACCCCAGATAAAAGCTAAGGCTGATTATGCCGAGTGCACTTATATCCGATTAACTTTCTTAATGATTTTTACCCTCCCTAAGACATTCTGAACAGTCCTTCTCCTTTTTGGAACTGTCCATCATCCAAGACTTGAAAAGTCTTTTTAGAAGTTTTGTTACCAAGCCAAGATGATATTTTGTCATATTTTATCCCTCTGTATGCATTTTTTTTTCCTTTAAACAGCCCTAAGCATTTTTATAGCCCTGCAATTTCTTTTTCTATTCCCCTAATCTCAAATTATACAAAAAAGGATATGATTACAGTGCCAAGTAGCCAAACAAAACCTTTAGGACATCACTGCTGTACAAACTCCACCTTCCTGCTACAGCCCATCTGTGAGCTAAGATTTTGGTTCTCAGCAACAACTTGGGGTAATGCCATGGCATTCAAATACATTCCACTTTCTGAAGCAAGATCCCATCACCTATTACTTTACACGGTAAAGTAATCAAACCATCCTGCTCTGAATTACACCGAGATTTCTACCATGTCTTCATTTGAAAATAATAAATCCTCTGCTAATATAAGAACATAAAACATGGTTCACTTGCACCCACACTCCACCTGGCAGAATGATACTGAGAAAAGTAACACCAAGACAATCCAGGTAGTGTTACCCACTAACACCCAATACTTGGTGACAACTCTGACAAAACCTGCAATGAAACAGAAAGCCAGATGTACATTTCTCTCAAGAGCTTCTGATCCACATTCTCAGTGAAGATGTACCACTCCAAAAATGAAAGACCCTAAAAAAACTCCTAAGGAACATGTGGGAGTATCTTCCCTTCCTAGTCACATGTCTACCTCACCATACCAAACTGTCAGCTCTGAAGGTTTTGCTTTTTTTTTTTTACAACTGCTTATTGACATAGCTGCTTTCAGTTAAGGATCAATTTTGGTAACTCCCCCTGTACTCTGAAACTCTTCCCTACAAGGCCTCAAATGCACATTCAAAATCAGAACTGGCATGGCCACTAGTAAGAAAATGGATGATTCAATAGAGAGACCAGCTTTATAGTTCAAAGGGTCTGACTTCTCTAAGGTAGTTGTCTTAGAACTGGAATAAGAAGCTTAAATTACCCATGTAACTGATGAATATCCACTCAACCTGAAAAAGTAGGAGTTTACCTCTTACATGCTTTCAGTGTAACATAAAATTTCTCTAGAGTAAGAAAGAAAGGGATGAAATAAGCCACCTGGAAAATCCACTTCTTCCATGTGTTTTCAAATTCATTATTGTCTATATACTCAGTTAGCCAACCTGATCAAAGCTTTTTCCTTGTTGTATTGTAACAAAAATGCATGACATGGAAATAACAATATTTGTGAAGATATAAGAACTAAGCATTCTATTAATGTATATCTAACTCCTGTAATTCAGATGCATCCATCTTATCTTCCTCTGGCATTTCTTAATATTTGCACAGAAATGTGAAGCTATCTGCCCTCCTACCATTCAACACCCCTTATTGTTTATTTCTCCCACACAATTCCCTCCTTCCTAGCACAACACTGTTCCACTGCTTTTGAAATTTCAGAAGCTATTTTTTTACATGTGCTGCAGTAAGTTCCGCAAATCTGTTCCTATTCTGTGGTATGACAGAAGCATTAGAAGTCACATGCTTAAGACAGGCTGAAATCCATCACCAGATAGTGATGAAATACCAAAACCAGCAAAGCAATCAAAACCATTCTCCCTCAAAAGAGAAACATCCCAAAAGATGACATGTAGCTCTCACTGGAATAATCCAATTCCAAAGAAAGTGCAAACTTTTTTTTTTCCTCCTAAATCTCAATACAGTTTTACTTCCACAATCACAGCTTTGCTCAACAGGTAGGGAGAGAAAAAAGAAAAAACTTATTCCATAAAAAAGACAGAAATATTCCCTGCTGTTCAAAAACATCGGCACAATTGTCAAAAATTATGGCAATTGCACATTTCCACACAGAACAAAAATCAGAAAATTTTGCCCCAGAGCTGTTCATGGGGAAAAAATAAAGGATGTAGGTCATCTCCACTCACAAAACACTTAAGGGAAAGAAATAAAAAGAAATCTCCTGCACATTTAGAGCAAAGCAAATAGAATAGGAACAAGACCTACTCTTCCTTCTTTCAACGGGACTAAGTTGCCCTTCGCACCTGTTTCAAAAGCCTTGGTACCAGCCAAGAGCTCCAAGCAGGTGTAAGGCAGTTCCCCCAGCAGTGACACCAGCACCTGAGACCACAGCCATGGCCTCTTCACCAAGATGTTACTATCAAGTCCTCACAGCAGCCACCAAGTCCCTGTTTGTACCAACTTCTAGAGAGAGAGAGGAAGAAAAAGGCATCCAGTATGTGAGCAAAACCCTATTTCAGTTGAGCAACAAATCTGCTACGTTCTGACTAACTCTCATGAAAAAGGAGGTATATTGAGCTGGGCAAGGGGCATAGGGAATAACCAAGAATTCCCCTATACCATTCAGCTTCCTTAAGGACCAAGCAGAAAAGACAAGTTCCCTCAATCCTTACAGTTACATATTTGAACGCTTTTACAGGCATATGTATCACAATCAAATTAGTACCACCCCTCCAAAAACTCCTTTTGTGAGTATCAAATCAACATAGAGGGTTTAAACAAGCCACTGAGTCAGGAAATGCTACACAACACTAACCCAAGAGTTTTACACAGTATTTCCCATTCCTTCTTCACCTGTTAAGCTCTGATACAGTAACAGCAAAAAGATTGAGTGAGATATTCAACAACTGTGCTACAGATCTTCACTTAATTATTTAAACTTTGCTTAAATAATCATCCCCATCATCTGACAGGTGACCCAAACACAGAGAGTCTGTAAGTCCTATGTCATTTTCCTCTGTCAAAAAAGAAAAAGGAAAGTGCTGTACACAGTTATCTGTAATATCACAGAAGAACAGGGGATGTGACCAACAAGCAAAAACCTTGCACTACTGCATCACCAAACATGGGTTGCTTACCAAACAGATGCTCTCAAGGGTGGATCACCAATAATGCATACTCAGTCTTGCAAAGCTTGCAGTGCTCTCACCTGAGCCAAGGAGCTGCTCCACGTCAGCACCAATGACTTCAGTTAAAATGTTACAAGCCACCAGCAGAATTTTGTACACAATATCAGCAGCTTTGGCAAGGAGAGCACAAACAGGAATTCAGCAACACTTTCTATACTGTCTGTGGGGCAGCTGGTTAAAACCAGGGTGCCCAGGGGCCTTAAGTAATTATGTCCTGTCCTCTCCTGCGCAGCCTGGACAAGGTGTGAACAGCCCAGCAGCAGGATGTAAAGATGACAGGAGCTACACAAGAGTGAAACTGTTTATTACAAGATGAAAACTATAAACCAAATGACAAAGTTAAAGTGAGCTGTTCCAGAGGATGTGACAATCTTAGATCAGCACACCTCAGCCTTCACTGGAGGCTTACGGTTATAACTCAAGCTGTTGGTCACTCAGGACAGGTAAGTAACAAAAAAGTATTTAAAACAATCAGCATTACAAATACCTCAAAGAAACTAATACTATTGAGTATTTGTCACAACTTGGACATTTTAAATAGCGTACTACTGCAATTAGCAACACTATCACCAAAAAAGAATCATGAAGGAAACCAGTGAAGTTAATAGCTTCTATATTAAAGCCATGAAGAAATAATTTGTTTTCCCCCTACACACTTATCCAAAAATTGTACTATGGAGCAACAAAAAATTCTATTTCCCATTGCCAAACACAAGTTTCATTCTAGTAACATACCATATGAGTAGACTTCCATGGTTCTAATTATCAGAAAAACAAGCAAGCACCAGGGGGTAAATTGTGAGTTAGATGTATGGTTTCTCACAGCATACTTTATCTGCCCTCTCAAAAATCTGTTTATTTTGGACAAATGACACAAGACTTCCTCATAGCAGGAAGTCCTGCAAGTCAAAGGCCACTGCTGAAACACTATTTCCACTATTTTGCAATAGGAACTTAAAAATCACTTACAAAGATGAGCGAAACTGGTAATTAACATGAGCAGATTTGTCCTTTGGCAATTTACCCAACAGAGAGGAAATTACTGGCTTTTCTTTACATTCTTCAGCTTAGCACATCTTCAAAAACCCAAGTGAATCCCCAGAACCCAACGCCACAGAACAGTTACAAACATTTGGGAAGTGAAACCCCGTGTTCCAACACCAAAGTTTCCAAACAATCTCATGACAGTCCTGAGCATTTCAAAGGGCAAGCAGAATATCTGCCCACGCTCACCCCCATACCCTGCACATAAAGCACCACAGAAGTTTTCTGTATGCTAAAAAATCTCACTGAACGTCTGCAGAAAACTATGAAATAGTTAATGTAAGGCTGGTGGGTGGGAAATGCGTTGCTGAATTCCTCTAACAGCAACACACATATATACATCCTGAAGACCTGCTTGCCTTGCATACTTCTGGCAGTTTGGCTCCAGTTAACCAGAGCTAAACACCAAGGTTTCCATACCCACAGATGGCTGTTGGCTTACCTTCTCGGACAACTCATGCAGCAAGATGCAACAAGATAATACAGCCTTCTGATCTAAAACTGTTATTTCCACGTCAAAAATACTAAGAATTATAATTATTTGTTATTTAGCACCTTTCTGTTATGAAGGAAAGAAGTAAGAGTTCCTTTCCCATAGTACTATGTTTTATCACTACTAGCAAGCAGCAGATACTGATGCACTGAACTGTAAATAAACAATTGACCAGATACACCAGCCCTTACTTAAACCCTGACATAGAAATGTTATACTACATTTTTAAATGGGTGCTGAAGATACTAAAAATCACAGCAGCACTGTGCTTAACTTGCTTCAATTAGATAATCAGCTGGCTAAGAGATGCAATATGACCATATAACCCAAAACATACTACATTTTTTATTCCTAGTCTAGCAGCCTAAAAACTGCCCAGCAAATTGGAAGAGCAAACACATCAGTTCCTAGCAAACACATACCAAACTGAAGAATATTATTCACTGACCTCTGGTCTACCACCACTGATATTTGAGGGCTTCTTCTACCCAAAACACCTTGCTATCAACAGTGTTAAGAATTCCAGAGCTGGCTCCAACTGAGCTCAACACACCCACACCACATAATGAGGAGATACCCACTCATACTCCAAACACGCAGCCAAAGTTAGATTACCAGCACTTGGAGCAAAGGCACAACGCTACATTAACACAGACACGTGTTTCCAGCACCCAGTAAGTCCTGCACCATAAACACGCCTGCCTTTAACCTCAAAGCACAGAAAGGGATTTGGCTGCCTTACTGCAACTGACCAGTTCCCACAGCAGGGCAGTTTCCTATTTGCAAAGGCTGCAAGTTTACCAAGACTGCACAGACTGAGGGAAACACTGCAGAAACACCAGTTCATGCAAACTGTACAGTCTGTTCACATAGCCTACTTCAACATACTGCTAGCTTGTCACCAAATGTGCCAAGGATGCAATCAAGCTGGCTCTCTGCAGAGCCTGACTGAATCCATAGGAGTCTGTGAGCTCAGAAACATCCTACAGCTGTACAGCCATAACTGGGCACAGGGGCAAGCACAGGCATCAGGGAGCAACACAGCTCTGGTGCAGAAAAATAACTCGTGTTTGCTACAACACTCAATACATGGACACACACAGAGCTTGTCACAAAACTGAACTGCCAAGAAACCTAAATTCAATCATTAAAGTAAGGCCAGGACTCACAGGTCTCCACTGAAACCGTGTGAGTTACCCTAGTTAGCTAAGAAATTATTCATTAAAACCGCAGGTCAAAATAAACACATCTAGTCCTATGCACTATCTCTTCCGTAAGTCTTTCCCTACGCGGCCAATATAAGCACAGCTAGAAATTATGGTCCTAATCTTTCAAGGTGAACATCGCGCTGGATTCTCAGCACTCAGCACCACTGACTGGTCTCTATGAAAACCCCTCTATGTACGTGTATCACCTCCCACAACTGCAGGGCAAAAACCCACGCTGCAGAGATGCAGCAGGTACCTCGGCACCTCCGCAAATCCCCCCGCACCGTGTCCCGAACCCTCTGGGAGCCACAACATCCCTGTCCCCGGGGACGCGCCGGGGACAAACCTGTCGGGTGCTACAACTTCAATGTCCCCGCCGCACCGCGGGGTCGGCAGCTCGGGACTGCCGCCAAAATAACCCCGTACGTCAAAAATAAAAATAAAACGAAGGGGGGAAAACCCGACTCGACCCCCGGCCCGGGAGCCGCTCGGTGCCCGCGCCGGCCCGGGGCGAAGGGCGACCCCCCCCCGCATTCCCCGCCGGCCCTGCCAGGGCCGGGGCCGCCGGGCCCCTCCCGCTCCCCGCCGAGGCTCCCGCGGGAGAACCGCCCGCCCCAGCCACAACAAAGGCGGCCGGGGCGGCCCAGCGCCCGCGGGGCTCCGCCGCGACCCCCGGGCTTCCCGCGGGCCCCCCCGGCTGCGGCCCCGGCACAGCCCCGGCGCTAGAGCCGGAGGTGGGGTGCCCGCGCAGTGACAATGCTCCGCCGCCCCCGGCACCTGCGCCGCCGCCCCCTCCTCCCGCCCGGCCCGGCATCCCCGGGGAGCGGGGCCTGCGCCCGGGCCGGGCCCGCGGGGGGCGCCGGGGCTGCCCGGGCCCGCCGGCGGCGCAACAAAGCGCTGGGGCCCGGGGGGCGGCGAGCAGGGCCGGCGGGCACTCACCGTGGGGCGGCGGGTCCCCGGCCGTGCCGCTGTGCCCGGCCCGGCGAGGGGGCGGCGGGCGGCTCCTCCTCGCTCTCCTCTGCTCCCTCTCTCTCCGCTCCTTCCCGCGGGCAGGGCTCGGCTAGGCTCGGCGGGGGTTACGCGGCGCGGCGGCCGCGGCCGGGCGGTGCGGGCCGGGCTGGGAGGGCGGCTCCCCCCGGGCGGGCTCCGGCGGGAGGCGCCGCCGCCGCCGCTGCTGCACCGTCCGGACGCCGGGGTCGTCCCGGCCCCATCAAGGCCGGGCCGGGCCGAGGGGGCCGCGGAGGGAGCGGGGCCGCTCCCCGCGGCGGCTGGTGGCCATCTTAGTCCTCCTCCTCCTCCTCGGCGCCGAGTGCCCCCTCCCCGCCCGGCTGCCAGCGCTGCCTCCTCCCTCTGCTCCTCCTCCTCCTCCCTCTCCTCCTCCTGCTCCCGGCTGGCTGCGGTTGTTCCCGCGGCCCGGCGAGGCCGCCAGGGGAGAGGCGGTCCGTCCTGGCAGGCCTGGGGTCGCCTTTTTAGTTCTGGGCCTTTTTACAATTATCTCACCTTTCCAGAGTGGTGGGTTTGGCTTCCCCTCGTTGACAGGAATCCCGCTCCTCTAGCGCTGACCGCCGGTGTCCTCTCCCCTCTGTCCCACCGCCATCCCCGGCAACACAGGCCCGAGCAGCTGATACGCCGGGAGAAGCCGTCCCGGGCAGGAGCCTGGATGTGGGATGGGGAAGGGAATGCAGGTCAATACCGGAGCAAATAAGCCACCCTCGGGTGGGGGTTTAGGTGCTTTCCGTTCGCTTTTAGTCAGGCGTACATCTAGGGAAAATCCACTGGATATCCCTAGTGTCGACCATCTGTGCTGGCCGACCAGTCTCCTCCATAGAATCTAGATGTTTAAACACAGAAATTACCTTTTTTCCTACTTAATCCAGAAGTTCAGTTAAATTCCCAACGGCCAAAGGACTCCTTTTTGTCAGCAGAGCAAAACAACAGTTCAGCCAGGTGCTGGGCACACAGCACAGGGAGTCATTGCAACCCCAAGGCAAGCTTCATCAGTTGGATAGTCCCGAGGAACAGTGCAAAGCTGTGTCCACACGTGTGTGACCAGATACCCTTCTGCCTTTTTCTAGTCACTTATAAACTTGCCTCCTTCAAGAAAGCAGCTGCTAACAGCCATTCACGCCCTAGCAGGTTTTTTGAGGGTATTTTTTCATTTACAAAATCCTTTCTGAAGTCTTCATTGAAAAAAAACAAAATAGCATTTGGGAGAATCTGGCTGCGGGGGTAAAAGCTGCAATAAACAATGCACAAACCATCCTGAGACCTCTGTGTTTCACTGGCAAATTATCACAAGCACGGGGAAGCAGGACTATTGCCTCTTGCCTCTGCTACAGGGGTTTGTTAAACAAAGCTGTGTACTCTGTTGTGCTTGAGGACAAATGGAGTAAACACCATTTATCCATTCTGCCTTTTCTGGCCGTTAGCATCAAACATGTAAATCCACCCAATGTTTTTAATGGCTGATGTACTGCTGTTCAGCTGGCAGTGGAAATCATCCTGATCCCATTCAGGTGGTGAAAACTCTCTACTTAAGACTTACAAATTGTCTTGAGTGAGGCTAACTCTAATTCAGCTGCTAAGGAGCACTCACTGAAGACAAAAGTGTAATTCCAAAGAAACAAAGCCTACTTCTCCCAACTGACAAAACAAAATAAGCAAGAACAAGTGTGTATCTTCCTTGCCTACACTATACAATGCCATGTTTTCTTGTTAAAGGTGTTTTCAGACATCCTAAATTCACTGTATTAGCCAGAGCATCATCCAGCCCAACTCAGGAGAACAGGCTATAGCTTGATTCGAGTGGGGATGACTGACCCTGTATATTTTCCTGTGCAGGATTATCAGCGAAGAATACGCACCAAGGGAGAAATCACGTGCAGTATGTCAGCCATAGTCCTACCACAGCCACTGTAATATGATCAGTGGCAGAAGCTCTTAGACAGTTGGTATTCTCATTTCCCTGGAAAAAAACCTTAAATTTTATGCCATGTATATCTTGTTTTGTCCCTCCTAATGAAATGCCTACTTTTGCCTACCTTTTGGACACAGAGCATTTTAACAGCTTCTTCCCAACCTCCCTTTGCAGCCTCCTCTTCTCCATCACATGCTAATACAACTAATTGTCACTGTCTGCTATGGAAAAAAAAATGGTGTTCTATGGCTAAGGCCATATGAGAAATGTTACAAGAACAGGAAGGGAAAGTGAGGATGGTCAAAACATGAAAGTACAGATTTGCTTTCAGGGCATGCCTTTTTGAGGGCACTCACCATGTTTTGTATGCATCATGGAGTAACATATACACAGAAGGAAAAGTATGAGTGACATACCAGGCTGAAATAATTTGCCCCTGGATTGAATGCTAAGCTCAGAGTCAGTGGAGAGTATATTTCTGCTACAAAACAGCCAAAGTCTGTGTCTCAGCCCATTCAGAGCTAACATGCATTGAATTTTTACAGGTGCATTCTCCTTAACGTGTAAGCCATGCCAGTCTAGTGGCAAGAACGCAATGCACTCTACTAGGTGGAATTTGGCCCTATCTGGTCTATTTTCATTCTGGACTGCAGCAAAGGGAAGCATTGATTTCATCAGCTTGTTCCAACATTATTTCACTTACTGTGCAAGATGCAGTCTGTGAATGGTACATGGCAGTTACACTTCACAAAACAAACAATCTTCTCTCTGTAATTTATGTGTAGAAGGGTACTTGAATCTTTCATATGTAAACAATTAACAAGACCTATCTTAGCCAGCTCTACTGAGTAGGAACCAAAGCTAACAGAGATAGTGCTGTTCCTAATTCGTTATTGGTAGTGGGAAATCAGAAAAATCCCCCAGGATGGCAGTGGGAGTGGAGTTGCACAGACAGCTGTGTGCCAGATACACATTTTGCTGCATGCCAGCTTATATTGCTGTCTTCTTGTGCAGCTAATGTTCATTGCATTCCTATTTATAGTTCCCATCTTTCGGTCAGTTGTCACTGCTCCAAAAGAAATAATGGCAAGCTGTAACATTCCATACTGAGTGACACCAAACACTCCTTTTACATCCTCAACATCTCTCCTCTTGCAAAGCTCATCACAGGTACCTGCTCATCTTTCTCAGAAGAGATGCAGGATAGTAATTACAGTGCTATAGTTAGACAAAAGAAAGTGTTTACAATTCATCTTTCTTCCACTTTCCAAAGCAACTGTGCACAAGGGATTGCATCATTCATTAAAAGCCGTGGAGATATATTTAAATTTCTTTGCCTCCTTTATTAGAAGGCAAGGTGAAACCCACATAATTGTCTTTCAGTGGTGTAATGCTGCACAGCTTTCAGGTGAGATACTCACATACTTCCATTGCATTTATTTCACACATCTTGGGCAGTGAAGTTACATCTGTCCTGTTTGCATATATTAGCTAGTACCAAAGTACAGGCAAATCCAGAACTGGAAAGAAATTGCTACAAGGAAATGAAATAAAATTGGAAGAATTTTAGCCATTTTTTTCATTAACATTTTCTCAACAGAAGAAAATAGCACCGTTTTCCAAATTTGCACAGCCTAGCATTTTCATCATACAAGATTCTTTTGACTTCCTCTGAGAAGTGCTCTTCCCTCTGTCCTTCTTCCTTGTTGATAGATAATTTTTGGCATTAAATAACAGGAAGGGTGGAGCACTGAAGGGTCTAGTGCTCCTGTCTTATGACAATCATGTTGAATTTGGCTGAAATTTGGAAAATTAAAAAAAACCTAAATTCCCTTGTCACATATGTTCTTCAGAAAAATAATGGCCCGTTTGTCAGAAGTTAGTAAATTAAACAATTCCCAAATAGTCTACTGCTGAGCTCATAGCATTTGTAAAGCATTAAAACAGTCACCACAGCAGAAACACCAGCAACCTGATGGAGTAACAAAGAAAGCAGCAGCCAGGGCTACTCCTCCTTCACCCTCTGGGGCCCAAGAATCCAGCCCCACTTTGGATAAACAGCCTTTCTTCTGCTGTCTGTCGATGTTAGTCACACAGCTCAAATAAGTAAACATTTGCATCCCAGTGCTTCAGAATCGGAGTTCAAAGGTGGATAATTTATGAGGAGTTTGTTACAGCTGGACATAATATGAGGTGGTTTTTTTTTTCCTGTGGAAAAACCACTGATAAAACAGCATTGAAAGCAAGAACATGAGGATTAGGGGAAGAAGCAGGAGAGGGGAGAGTGTGACAATAGAATTCCCAGCCCACAAACCTTTAGGCCACCTCTGTAACTGTAAAAGAAACCATAGCTTGCAGTTCTCAAAAAAAACCCCTCTATAGTTCTTGCTACAAAGGTTACTCATCATACATAACTTGCATACAATGAAATATTATTAGAAGATTCAAAGAATAAAGCATTGATAGAAAAGGACACATGCCAAACTTGCTTGCAAACAAGTATTACACTGTGCACGTGTGTGTATGGGAAATGAAAAAGAATGGCAAATAAACTGCATGCTACTTAATATTTAGAGGGTATTGAAAATTTAGAGGTCAGAGCCATATTCACTGGGTTTAAATTTTTACGTGCCTGTATGCTAATGATTCTTATGGACTCTCGGACCTGCACAGGCAAAAGGCAACCTAGATTTCAAGTGCCTGGATTGTGTTCAGGCCACTGGAATGTGATTCTGCACATCCAATGAAAGTAGGGAAAAGGAGCAGGTGGCAACAGAGAAGGTGCAGTTCAGTTGAGGTCATGGTGGCTTACGCAGCCTCAAAGCCTGATGATCCCAGGAGTGAATCCGAGAGGATGAGATCACACTCAGAGTGAGGGAAAAATGCTGCCATCTGGTGCCTCTGGAGAAAAAAAAAAAAAAAAAAAAAAAAAAAAAGGGGATTATGTTGATGGTTTGCTTCACTTGCAGTGGTGTCAGTGCTGCTGGTTCAGTCCTACAGACCTCCAGTTATCTTTTTGTTTTCAGAGGTGTTACCGTTCCACATGGCATATAAAAAACTAGCTTGTGAAGGCTTATGTTGAGTCTCAAAACGAACAGGCTGAAAAAGTGCATTTTATGGTGGTTTGCCCGGAAGAGGAATATCTGTATTAATGTAGTCTTTAAGGCAATTTTAGGAAAGATGGTTTTAAGCAAAGTCACTTATGTCTGAGAATAGCATGCACCTTATTTATTTTGATGAAGTTATGCATATTCACACCAAGAGATTGCAAAATGCTCTCCTATCACAAATCCCATATGTACTTATTTTACTACTGTGTAGCAGAAGAAACTTGGAAGTCTGTAAAGTACATCTGAATGAGAATAAAGAAGCTGCTCTTTGCTATCAGGTTTTGTGAAAAAGTTTAACAGAACAAGAATTCAATGCATTTCTTTTGCAGAACTGGATTTGACCTTGACCATCACTGCACAACCTCTAATGCCCACTATTTTATCCTGTGAGCATTGTAGATTATACTTAGTGCATGTCAGAAGCCTCAGAGGATACAGGACCAGACACCAAACACCACTTATTTTTATGATTTGCCTTTTACATCAGCCTATTTTGGATTGTTGTTGATACAGCCTCAGAGGATGTGCCAAATATGTACTGAGACACTCCACAGTGTTAGAATGAGGGAGTGTTATTTTCGTCTAAGATATTTTTATTTTTACAGGCTTTCACAGAAAGCCATAATGGTAGCTTGGAGAGATTGAAATGACTGATCAAATAAAAACCCATACATCGCTCTATTTTAGATGTACCAGTAATAAAGATAGCTCTTTCTGGGAACTTAAATTTGTTTATCCCTTGACCAATGGAAAATCTGAGGGCCGCAGGTCAGCTTCCCACTGGAAGAAAACTGAGTAAAGTGGGTTATGTACCTTATTTATTTTTAGACACATCATTTTTGTAACAAAATGGTCACAGAACCTCAGGCATGAAATCCACTCTTGCAGATAAACTAACTCCCACAGCACCATCGATTTCCCAGGAAGATACTCTAATCCAAGAACAGCTTCAAAGTCATGGAGTAATCCAAGGACCAGACAGCCTTCCAAAGGATTTATTGGAAAACTTTGCAGAGCAAAGAGAAGGAACATGTTTGCCAGCAAAGAAAAGAGATTTGTAAAGTTATAACTAAAAGAGCTTTGTTGTAACTGCCTTAACATGTACTTTCCCAGTTCAGCCTTACTATTTGATTTATCAAGATGCAAATTCACTGCTAGCTTCCTCTCTTCCAATGAGTGACTGATGCAGCCAGACAAACTCTTTGCCACCACAGGTTTTTGTTATGCATACCTGCAGACAACCTGAGGCTGTCATGGCACAGGCTTTGTTAAGTACAGAAAATTGTAACATGAAATAAATTGAGAGCACCCTCATTTCCTAAGTCATGAGGGGACTGCTTTTATTCCAGCTGTCAAAGAGTGGACAGGTAATTATCAAGGAACACGTTAGTTAAAAATATTTATTATTTCTTACTGTTTAGTATTATTTACCATGCCCTTTGAAAATAATAAGCCAGGTTAACCTTTTTACTAAATTACTAACATTCTCTGAAAAAAAGGAAGAGTTACTGCATGAGTGTATGAAACTTGATGTCACTTCAGAAAGGCTATTCCAGAAACTTGCTCTTTCCATGGTACCATACTTCTTCCATTTAGTTCCTAGCCTTAATGTATTTTACAGTCACTTTATACACATTTGTTCCTAAACCCCCTATGTTTTCATTCAAAATGGAGCTAGATCCTCACATGACTAATGTTGCACTGGAAGAACTTGGAATTTCTTCCTCTTCAACAGCATTAGAATTGCTTGTGGGTACACAGAGGGAGTCTGGCGCTTTTAGATGTGTACATAGCTTATGGTAGAGGAGTAATTTCTTTGACAGTCCCTTGCCCATGAATAAATCAAGCAACTTGAAGCCTTTCTAATATTATTAGCCATGTCATATAAAACTAGTTTCAAGAAACAACAAAAAAAATTTCTCAGTGCCTGTGGCAGCCTTGTTAATGGCAACTTCCATCATCAGTCTCCCTTCAAGTTACAGTTTGGGAAGGGAATTTCATTTCACTTCACACAGAAAAGCATTTTTGGTGCATCCTCCATCTCCAACTGTATCACGTCAGCCAGGTGATTCAGAGAGATTTCTTATTAGCCAAACTTTTGACTATTCCCAAAGGAGATGATGAGAGTTTTCTATAGTAGAATGCTAGGTGGCTAAGGAGTACTTCTGAATAAGCCAGGAGAAACATAACTGGAAAGAGCCTGTGTCTTGTCAGAAGGCTTGTATTAACCCAGTATACAGGGTCCACATCTCCACTGGAAAAATCCACGTTAAGATAAGGATAACATCCAGTGTCCAGAGAAGTGAATTGTAGTAGAGACAAGCTACAGCCTTGGTGTGTTTGTGTGGTCTTGAGGATAACAAAACACAGTTCATGCTATCTATAATCACTTACCCAGTGCCTTTGAAAGGACTAGATGTGTTAGTCTCTGGGCCCATGTTACCACGATACCATGCTATTTCCTTACAAACCCAATTGGTTTCTCAGAATATTCTAGCAATTAGTCTACAGTCCTTGCTCAGTGCACCTCATGCATTGCAAAACGTAGATTGCAGACTTAAGAGAAAGATTTAAGCTTTTCCTTGAATTATGCAGATGGGTACAGATAATTACCTGTGAGCAACATTGTCCATCTGAATATTATTAGCATGTGCTACTTTAAGCATGTAAAAATGACACTTTGCCTTGAGTCACAACAGGAAAGAAGTGACTCTTTGCTTTTTTATGGTTTCATCACTTTAGCCAACCAGCTTTAGCAAAAAAGTTTCTTCTTTTGATAGGGAAAATGAATGTTTAACCAGTTCTGGAAGAAGCCACGTATGAATGTCCCATGGCAAACCTACCACCAGCTTGGTACTTGGGCATCAGCTTTCTTATGCTTTTTATTTAAATATTTCATGCTTAAATACTGCCTAAAATAACGGGTTCTTCTCTCAACAACCAATTACCGCTATCAAATATAAAATGTAGCTTCTGAAAATGAACCAAATCCCCAGCTGCAGATTCTGTAACTTTACCTCCTGAGGCAGAAGAAGGGGTTGCAGCTTGATGTAATCCGCTTCTGAAGTTCACGCCAGCCATCCATACAGGTTGATCACACACAGGACAGGGTTTGAACACTGCCTTGCAAGATGTACATTCACCCCAACAATAGCAAACATGTGGATTTATTTTATTGCTGATGGATAACATGTGTGAACATGTGAAGACTTGGGTTTGAAAGGCAGCAGTTTCCCTGCATGATTTTAAGCTTACTTTTTCCCCCCTTAAATCAGCTAACCAAAAAGTACAAATACTAGCTTACATATCCATTTTAATTCTCTTATCTATTCCCCTCCATCACATGATTCTTTCTTCCTCAAAACACACAACAGTTTTGTACCTTGTCAGCAGTAGGAAACCAAGGGCAGGGCCCTCCAGAATTTGTTGGGCCTCTGACAGAAGACAGTCCTAAGTGTTATTGCACACTTGCTGTCTCTGCATGAACCACCCTGCTCTCTCAAAACATCCAGTGAAGGCTCTTGGAAAACAGTCCCTTCCCACAAGCTCTTCCTGAGGGTGTTCCTTCATTTGGAGTGCAAATCTTTCCCCTCAACAGATTAGCTTTCTCTCCTCATCATTTCCTCTTGTGCCCTCTGAAGAGATAAACTGCAAACCCTGCAACTAGCTTTTATTTCCTCATTCAGGCACTGATCAGAAAGGCACAGGGATATACTCTTGTCGAGTCATCAGCAGAAAATGCTGACTGTCACAACTGAGAAAAGAGACGGCAGTTCCTGCAAAATCTGTGTTCTGGGAAGTGGCCAATAGAGCTTGAATAACCTCTCTTAGCTGGTTAGTGGGAACATCCACTAGTATGTCTGAAACATTACATTTTCCAGCAGAGGCTACAGGAAGTAAATCAAGGTACAGGAGTGATATTTATCAGGAATATAAAGAACGTCATATTCAATTGCTTCTAAATATTACAGAGATGGACTTGTGCAGACCACACTTCAGCTGTTCCTTCCCCATGTTACCTAATGAGAAATCAAGAAAGGAGATTTTTCTTTCTTTTTTGGAGGAAAGCCACAAACCACATTTTTAGGAGAAGACTACTGCTCTGCTTAGCTCTTCTTGTTAAAGCCAAAGAGGTATGAGGCAATGCTTGCAGAAACAGTCATTGCAGTAATTCCCTTCTTCAGCAACTTCAAGAGGTGCCAATCTTTTGGCCATGCAAAGTTATCCCTCCTAAGGAAGTCCTTGATCTAATAGTTTCTATGATTTGTGACACAATATTGAACTATTACCAAAATGAACTCGCCTTCAGTCAGAGATAAGGCCTGCAGGAGAAACTGTGCTGGCCTTCAGCCTCTGTGATACAGACTCACCAGTTATGGATGCTTGTCTTCTCATTCTTCTCACCTCCGAATCACAGCTGGTTCTCAAACATATCTATTGCAAGTTTGAGGATAAGACTCCCATGGAAGTGGTCTTCAGTCCAGATTCTACTAGTGCAATGACTGCAAAGGAAAAATGAAGCAAATTTAAATGAATGCCAGGATTAAAGCAGAGAACATCCTGAGTTCGCAGCAGAATTCATGCTAATGACAGAATTTGCAGTAGACTCATAGTATTGGAATAATTTAGGGGACTTTAACCTTTATATGCAGTCTTAAACAAGAAATATTAATTGGGAAGAAAATCAATATAAATTTAAGTTACGTGATTTGTCTTTTCCTCCATGACTGTCTAAAGACTGGGTGAAGACAAGTTAAAAACCAAAAAACTCAAATTATGTTGGCTCACATGCCTCCTAGTACTCTGAGAAAAGAATCACATTTCTGTGGCAATTTTTCATAGTTTCTAAATTCAAGGTGATATTGCTTTGTCATAAGGACTTATGATATACTTGTATCTGCTGTAGGGGATTGTATTACGTGACCTGTGATTGCCATTCTGTTCCTATTTCTCTGTCACACAAACTGCCCATCAGATTTCCTAAAATTGAAAGGTGACTCAACCTCTCTATCCAGAAATAACATTGATATTTTTTGCATGAGTGTAAGCTCTATCTTGCACTGCGATGATAAAATCCTTCCTGAGACACCCAAGGAAGATCTCTACCATGTAGGAGTTTCCATCACTGTTCCTAGAGGCTTACTGAGCAATTCATATGCTTCCCACGTACCACATTTCCACCATCTGCAGCTTTCACGTGGTTTCCAGATGTCCTATTGCCACTAGCAGCCGTTTGTAAAGCAGCCTCCAGAGCAGGGCTTTCTCACTGTTTCCAGGGCAATGCAACGTGGCCACGTTGTAGCCCCAGCTCACCAAAACACCATCTCCAGCCTCGGCAGCATCCCAGCACCTTCTCACCACCAGCCAGAAGGCTAAACTCACCTTGCCTTAATTGCACAAAGCTGCTTGGTTTCGGATTTACAGTCACACCCTGCTTTTCTGCCTTTTGTCAGTCTATGGTGCCCCATCAGGATTTTCAGAGCTGAGGCTGCCCTGCCCCCGGCAGCAGCAGCCACTCACACCCCCCACACCTAGAGAAGCTTTCCCTAAATGCCTTTCTGCAGGTGCTATAGGGGTGGCAGTGCCCTGTTGCTGCACACACATGCCAGCATATGTTTCTTTCTGCATGGAAGCAGTAATTCAGAGCAAGAGGAATTGTGTCTAACAGGCTGCAGAGGGGATTTTTGAAGGTGGATTGGAGCTGCTTGGAAGAGCTAGGTGCCAGGAAGGGAATAGAGCTTTTGGGGGATGTGAATGTTTTATAAGTTGAGAAAAAAAAATGGAGGTGGCCTGAAGAGTATCATTTGTGTGCTTGAGCAGGTCCAACTGGGCTGGCCAGCTTCAGTCAGGAAATGCAGTGCACTCCTTCCCAGGGGGGCCAGACACAGCACTCTGGTGTGTGTGAGCAGCATCAAGCAGGGGAAGAGGTCTCTGAGTTGGCTATTTTGCACAACTGCTTTAATTTTGGGTCATCCCAATCCATATAGAAAAACCGTCATCTACTTTTTCTATCATTCCCTCTCCAAAATACAGAAAAGGCTTTTGATGTGTGTCTGTATGTGTGGTTTTGTGTTTTGTTTTTTGGTTTTGGGTTGGTTTTTTTTCCCCTCAATAAGCAGGTGAGAAGCAGAAGTGGACAGTTCAGAAAGATGGCCTGCCCCAACATTGCAGGAGACATTTGCATGCTATTGTGACAAAGATGTGACACCTCAATAGATTACTGGATTTTCAAGTTGTTGCACCTAGACAAGTCATAAGTTAGAAAGTCACTTGGTGTTTTAAATAGCTAATTCTGGGAAAGTATCATCTTTCCCTTAGGTTTGGGGAATTTCATCTGTGAATACAGCTAATTTAGGCATTATACTGCACTCTCTTAACTGGGTGGGTGTTGGATCAGGAGCTCACAGTGCTGTGGGACCACCAGGTGGGTGCACTGTGCATTCTCAGTGCCAAGGACTATAGGTTTGCCTTCAGGGTGGCTGGAACCTAAGAATCGCACCTCCAGCACCTAACACCCTAAAAAAAAAAAAAGAAATAAAAAAAATAAAGGCATTTTCAAGCTTCTGGCTCTGCTTTGAGGTTTTTTTACAATGCCTTGCAGAGGAGATGCCTGGCATGATGTGTGTTTCACAGCTGAACAAGCGGATCCAAGCAGGAGGGCTGCAGGTTGCAGACAGGAGGGAATTGGTATCTGCTATAAAGCTGCAAGCAGCTTCTTCTGGGGGAGGATGCACAGCCAAACTTCCTCCTTATTGTACTTGACAAATCAGTGATCAGTGTTCAAAAAAACTAGTCTGGTTTTGTGAAATGAAGGGCTGTTCTCTAAAGACATAGGGAGGAGGTATAGCATCTACCTTGGTCCTTTTATTCAGTCCAAAGGAGACAGGTTTCATTTGCATTATCAGAATATATTCTAATTTTTTAGTCTGAGGCAAAAGTATTGTTTTTCAAAATGTTTTTCAGCTCTCAGTGTCTTAGAATCCATGGGAATGTACTTGATTTCCAAGTTTCTCCTCAACTGGTCTCTCAAAAGTCTTGCTGTAGGGATTTTTGCTTTAGTGTTTTGTGTGTTTGTTTATAAATAAAAATAATTTAAAGAAACCCAACAGACATCTGTCTTTACAGCCTATCTAAAAAGGCACACAAGTATAAAATGAGTACGTAGAAAACAAAGCTTAATGCTGATCGGGTTGATTTAGAATGCATTTTCCCAAAAAGCAATTACTGAAACAAGAATGTGAGAACCAGGCTTAAGCAATGTAGAAGTTGCACACCATTTCTTAAAAAAAAAGTTACTATATTAATCTTCAGTAAAACAATAGTTTAGTCCTACTCCACTCTAAAAGTCTGAGCAAACATTAAATTATTCACCCAACTGTATTCTCACTTAGGTCAAGTTTAATTAAGACTTGTCTTAATTCAAACAGTAATACTGCATCCGTGATAAAGAGCAAGTTAAAATTCCCCTTGCATTGAACACCATCATGTTCCCAAGAGTTTCAGTGTTAGCTCAAGTTAATTATGTTTAAATTATTTCCTTTGGTGTGCCGATGTAAAGATCATCATCTGACCCCTCAGAGCAGGAGCAGCGAATTAAAGCTTTCTGCCGCTTAAAGCAAAGCCTGCCTTACCACTGCACCCTCGTGGCGGTTTGCCTGCCTTAAATTCTAGCACTGAAGGACTACATTGTTTAAAAAAAAATCATTGCTTAGTGACATTGCTTGTTTTCCTATCTCTTAAAATTCTTCCAGGGAGATTTTCAGAGTTCTCACCTTCCAAATATCTTTGTCTGGCAATGGCTTGAAAACAAAAATGACTGAGCATAAATGCCCATCTGTGCAAGTTTTCAAGCATAGGATTAAGTGTGTAAAGTGGAAGCAATTTGTGTCTTACAGCACAGACCAATAACTTCCAGGTGAGGCAGTTAAGAAAACCCCCATGTTTCTTAGGCAGCGTTCCTTTTTGTTTGTTTTTAAATGAGCCCTTCAAACAGGGAAGTGGCAGGAGTGGAAGAGACTGGACAAAATTGCTCTCAATTGAATCTGTTTTACAAGTTTCCAAAGTTTTTAGCCTAGGAACATTCAAGTTACCAGGCGATTGGGACCTTTTTCATATACTGTGAGTATAGGGATGCTCTGGCCACAAAACCAAACCAAACAACCATGAACTAGAAGAATTTGTTCATAGTTAATGTTATCAAGCCACTGTGAATAAACCATCATTGTGTTAAAGACATGCTAAATCTCTGCACAAATTAAAAAGGAGCCATGGAGTGTACAAAGGGCCCTTGTCTGACTCTGACAAATGTTTTCTTCTGACCTTTTGTGGTATGTGAGTTTCTACAGATTGTAAATAAATAAAAATGATTTAAAGCTTTTTCTTAGAGACTTACACTTTGTGATCTGGTGGCTAGAGATGATGGCACCCACAGCAGAGAGGCCATTCTTTTGTCCTGCTGTACATGGGGCTTCACAGAAAAAAGCTTAAAATCAGCAGAAATCTACAACCTTTTTTTTCTGTCTCACAGCCTCTGTTCAAAAAGGGTGGCACTACATTTTCTGCATACCAGATGAATAAACATGATAACCCCAACACTGACAAATTATTGAGGAGAACGTACAAGGCAAATACTATGTTGTCTTCTAGCCAAAGCTTCGGAGGACTTTGTCCTTGGTTTAAAGTGAGGTCAAATACACCAATGTCTATATACTAGCACTGTTTTCGATGCCACCCTAGCAGAAGTATGGTTATCTACCAAGTCTTACACTGATTTGTTAGATTAGCAAAGATCATTTGGTTTTTTAGTTGGTAGAGTGGACGCTTGTATCCCCACTCAGGGACATTCTTGACCTTGAGAGCTGCTAGAATTATTAGTACTGCTTGGTTTGGAAGGGGCCTTAATGACCATCTTGTTACAACCCCCTTGCCATGGGCAGGGAACTCTCCCTAGGCCAGGTTGCGCAAAGCCCCATCCAACCTGGTCTTGAACACTTCCAGGCATGGAAAGTTTAAAGCCATTCCCCCTTTCCTATCACCATATGCCCTTGTAAAAAGTTCCTCTCCATCTCTCCTGTAGCCCTTTTGGGCGCTGGAAGGCTGCTAGAAAGTCTCCTCAAGCTGTCTCTTCTCCAGACTGAACAACCCCAGCTTCCTCAGCCTGTTTTCATAGGAGAGGTGCTCCAGCCTTCTGATCATCCTTGTGACCTCCTCTGGACTCCCTCCAACAGATCCACATTCTTCTCATGTTGGGGGCCCCAAAGCTAGACATAGTACTCTAGGTAGGGTCTCACTAGAGCAGAGGGGCAGAATCACCTCCCTCAACCTGCTGACCACGCTGCTTTTGATGCAGCCCAGAACACATTTGACTTTCTGGGCTGCCAGCACACACTGCTGGTTCATATCAAGCTTCTCACCCACCAACACCCCAAGTCCTTCTCCTCAGAGCTGCTCTCAGTCCATTCTCCACACAGCCCCTATTTGTGCTTGGGATTGCCCCTGGCCAGCTGCAGGACCTTGCACTTGGCCTTGTGGAACTTCATGAGTTTTGCCTGGGGCCACCTCTCCAGTCTGTCAAGGTCCCTTGGGATGGCATCCTGTCTCTCCAGTGTGTTCACCACACCACACAGTTTGGTGTCATTGGCAAACCACCATGTCCATGTCACCTACAAACATTTTGAACAACTTATTTTATAGTTATGCCTTCTGTTTCCTTTTGGATAGGAAGTGTTTGTAAACATGTATTTTTGCAATGTGAAATTACATTGGTTGCATAATGAGTATAATTTGTCAGTTTACACCAGAGCAGGCTAAGGTCAAATTTACACGCTGCTTTTGAAAGTACATCTGGCATTAGAAAAGCTGAGGATGCTGCAAGCTGAAGAAAAAGCTTCCCCTCACCTCCATTCACTTTGCTGAGTGATGTCCCATCAGGGCTCATGTCATAGAACCATTTAGGTTGGAAAAGACCTTTAAGATCGAGTCCAACCCAGCACTGCCATGTCCACTTCTAAACCATGTTCCTAAATGCCACATCCACGTGTCTTTTAAATGCCTCCAGGGATGGTGACTCAACCACTGCCCTGGGCAGCCTGTTCCAGTGCTTGACAACCCTTTTGGCAAAGAAAGTTTCCTAATATCCACTCTATATCTTCCCTGGTGTAACTCATCCTGTTGCTTGATACTTGGGATACTTGGGAAGAGACTGACCTCAACCTCACAGCCTCCTTTCAGGTAGTTGTAGAGGGCGATAAAGTCTTCCCTGAGCCTACTTTTCTGCAGGCTAAACACCCTCAGCTCCCTCAGCCACTCTTCATCAGACTTGTGCTCCAGTCCCTTTCCCAGCTCCGTTGCCCTTCTCCGGACACGCTCCAGGACCTCAATGTCTTTCTTGTAGTGAGGACCCCAAACTGAACACGGGATTCGAGGTGTGTCCTCACTAATGCCAGGTACAGGGGCACTTGCACAGCTTCAGCGCGGCTCCTTTTCCTCGCTGGGGTGTCTCCCAACCCTGTTGCACCGTGCCCGGTGCGGCAGTCCCCGCCGCGTTTGTGTCCCCTGCAGACGCAGGGACAGATCCCTCTCTCCGCCCGCCGCTGGGGAACCGCCAGGCCCGTCCTCCCGCAGCACATCCTGGTTCGCCGGGCGGGACGGTGGGATGCGGCGGGATGCGCGGGCAGCGGGGACCCCTAGTGGTACCGCGGCCCGACCAGGAGAAGTTTTAGGTCCTGCAGCTTGGTGTAGGTGCCTGGTGAAATGCTTGTGGAAAAAGTGGAATCTGCCTCTTTGGACCATGCGGTCTGCTTTGTTCAAAAGAGGGGAAAAAACAAGTTCAGTGGGAGTGAAAGGAAAAACCGGGTTCCGCAAAGTCAGCCTGTTTGCAGGTGATAAACACTTGTTATTTAGCCTGATCCTGTTTGAGTCTTACAGACTGAGACTAAAAAAGGAGAGCAACAGTTAGAGAGGAAAAGGTAAATGATGAAACGGGATGCATTTCATCTGACAAAGGCCTCACCTGAGTGTCCTGTGTCTGATACAGACATTAAGCAGTTGGCAACAAAAGCACTTAAGATACTCCAGATACTCTTCTGGCCTCAAAATTTTCAGTTCATCCTAGGCCACATGCTGGTGTATGACCAGACATGCCTTTTACCCATAGGGTGCAGCAGTGCAGTGCAGTGGCTGGCCCCAAGAGAGGGGAGGCTCATCCCTCTGTCCCGTTCCATTCTATCCCATCCCATGCCATCCTATACTGTCCTTGGCATGCGCCTGCCCAGGTATGTCATGAAGCCACCAAGACTGTGTCAAGAAATCAAGCTGCTCCTTGCTCTCCTGCTGTGGGAGCTCCTTCCCCTCCAGGCTGTCCTGCTGCCATGGCAGGGCATCTTTGCTCCACAGAGCCCTGAGCTTGGGGAGGGTCTGGCCACTCCTCTCCAGCCCCTGTGGAGGCTCCATCTTGTTTGGCACAATGGTTGGGTGGCTCCTGGTGCCCTGCAAGCTCTGTTGGCCAGGGAGCAGTGGCAGCCTGTCCCCATGGAGGGATGAGGCCTGGCCCAGGCTCTCCTGAGGAGCACAGGAGCATGTTGCTGCCTGTGGCCCAGTCAGGATCCAATATGTGATTCTATGGCTAATGCCAAAACATTTTGGGCCCACATCCAACAGACACAGTATTATGGAATCCCTCACACCCACTACCCATTAAAGAAGACTCCGATCCTTGGGATTCATGGGATGGGGACAGTAACAAATGAGAATTGGGTTAATAATTGCAACTAGATTTGCATTTTTAATGATTGGGATAGTCATTATGCACTGTATGATCACTCATTTTATTGCTTCTCCTGTTCTTGTCTTTTCTTTCTATCAATCTTCATCTTCATGGACAACCCGTAAACTGAGGAAGCATTCCTAGGAAAGAAACACTTTGTTAAAATGCTTAAGCCATGGGGTGGTGTGAGAGACTGCAATGTTACAGTTAATGGCTTAAACATTGTTAAAATCACCAAAGGAATTTTGTCCACTGTAGCAAACTGTGCAAAGAGAAACTGCTCATCTTCGACCACCAAAGCCCACCCTCCCCAAAGATGCCTTCTGAGGGGAACTGGTCTGTGAGTTAAGCCACCTAAAGGGAACTTGAGATAAGATTAAGGTGGTACTATTGTCCAGATATCTCAGATCTAAAGGGAAGTACACAAGCCTGTGGGGATAAGAATGTATCTACTAAGAAAGCCATTCTCAACAGCCATGTTGAAAATCAGCTCTGGCTGATTTTGGTGGGCAGGGGGAGGCTCAAACACTGCAAAGACAAGATGGTGCTGGCAATTATCCTCTGCTCAGTTGTAAAACTCTCCCCCTGCCCCTGAGGAAGGTCTGATGGGGTTTTACTGGCTCAACTACACTGACAACATGAGAGGCAGCTGAGCAGGGGTCATAAACCATCAAAGACCCCCAAGTGCCTCCCAGACCTATTCCTGAGGCCTTCCACCATGACCCAAAAAGTGTTGCAACAGATCCAAAGTCTGATGAAAGAGACAGTGTGAACTCCCCTGTAGGGGAGATGCCAGGGCCTTCCCTCCTGAACCTAAAGGTATTGTGTTTCGAGGGCTTCTTCCCCCACCATCCAATGGATCCAGACTGCAACCATCTCTTCAACCACCGGACAACTAAATTACAACAATCAAGGCTCATCACAGATCCATAGGTGGTGACTGTGAACTCTTTTCTCTCTCTCTGTCTTTCTCTCTTTCTTTCTTTTCCTTTATACATTTTCTTGAGTAATATTTTTATGCTTTCATATTGCTATATTACTATGGATAATAATAACCAAAATATCTACATATCTGATTTCCATTGCAACCAAATTCTTCTAAAATAAACCCTATATATATATATATATATATATTTTTACAAACATGGATCATTCAGTGCCATTTCACTCTAATCCTCCCCAAGAGATCTATTAGCAAGAACCTGGGTTATTCTCACCCAGGTCATAACAGACAGGGCTGCAGGAGGTGATGGCGCAGCAGTGGTGCAGTGGTTGGTGCAAGGCAGAAAGAGGCTCATTCCCTCCTCCCATCCTGTCCCATGCCATCCCATCCTGTCCTTAGCCCTCACCTGACCGTCTGTGTCATTAAGCAGCTGAGACCATGTCAGGGCTGCAAGCCGCTCCTCACATCCCTGCTGCACGAGTTCTCCTCCAGGGTGCCCTGCTGCCACTGCAGGAAGGCATTCCTCCGTGGAGCTCTGCGCCTGGGGCGAGCCCGGCCTCTCCTTTCCAGCCCCTGTGGAGGCTGCCTCCCAGCATCCTGCAAGCCCTGTGAGCAGGGAATGAGTGGTATCCTGTCCCCACGGAGGGATGAGGCCTTGCGCTGGCTGTCCTGAGGTGCTGCATCTTGCTGCCTGTGGCCCACCTGTGGGAAGGAAGAGGAGAAGGAGGCATGAGATGGAGGCAGCTGCCTTGGCGCAGTGTCCCCCCAGTGCCAGCAAGCCCTGCCCTTGCCCCAAGGCAGCTCCATGTGGCCTCATCCCACAGGCCTCTCCTTTCTGCCCCATCCCACACCTGGCACCTCTTCTCCAGGCTGAGCAGCTCCTTGCAGGTCTTGGACTTGGTGTTCTCCAAAAGATTCTCCATGTCTGTCTTTGACATTCTGTGCCACAGATGTGCCAAAGCACCCAGGGAGATGCTGCCTCCTGCAGGAGCTGCTCTCCTGGCACTGGGCAGCCCAGGGCTCCTTCAATCCCCCCACGGCCAGGGGGGCTGGCCGCCGTGTCACAGTGGTCTCTGGGCACAAGGCAGCCCTGCATCACAAAGCCCTGACAGCTCACCCCACACTCTGCTGCCAGTGCAGGTGTTCCATGGCAGACAAGAAACTTCAGAAAAACCTTCTAGGCCTTCATTCCTATAGCTCAACCAGATAGAAGAACTATAAGAAAGAGAGCTCTTCTAGCTGCAGTAGCTTTGGCCTTCTCAGAGGAAATAAAAAATATCCTCTGAAATTTAAACGGGGACTATATCTCCCCTTTTTGTGTTTTAATACCTTTTTTGAATGTGCACAACTGTCCTGGTTCCTGCCATGAAAGGCTTAGTTTTTTTCCATTAGCCATGAAGTGGTGTAGTTGAGGAGACGTGGCCATAGCCTGATGTTATTTGGTACCCCCTCACATCATTGCCAGTGCTGGTGGCAAGTGACTCGCTGACTTCCAAGAAGAAGGATATGGCTTCTGGTCGAAAAGGCGGGGGAAGACATCCAATATTGTTCAGTGAAACCCTGGGTCTGCAGATCTAAGAAACTACAGAAAACCATTCTATTTTATGATTCTTATATCTTAGACAGATATAAGGACCAGAGGAATGAGAGCTCTTCTACCTGCAGTAGCTGTCACCTGCTTAAAGTTAATAAAAATGCCCTCTGGAATTTACAAATGGACTTCAGCTCAGCGTTTCGTATTTGAATCCATTTGTTCGTATGCACACAACTCAGGAATTTGGGTGATATCGAAGCTTTTATTGAAAAAAATTATAATCTATTGATGCCTATCTATCTATTTATCTATCTACCTATTATCTATCTGTCTATCTTATAATCATTATAATCTATCTATCTATTGTCAAACTGTGATAAAACTGTGAACCAGCCTCAGTCCTAAGGTGTCTTTAGGGGAATCATAGGCTGGTCACAGGAATCACTGGGTAAGCCCAGTCTGGCAGGGTGCACTTGGGGCAGCAGCCAAATGCCTGAGGCGCTGTCCCTGCAGCCATGGCTCGGGTGCCTCCCTGTGCCGCGCTCTCAGCCGGACACTGCTGAGGCTCAGCACGGTCACCTCCAGGCACCTTCCTGGCGCTGGCAGCCCGGCGCTGCTGCTCCTGCTCTGATGGCACACAGGTTCCAAGGAATAGCCTGCACACAGCTCTGAGCACCCTCCCGAACAGGGAGCATTGCTGCCGTCGCGCCGGGCCGTCAGTAGCTGTGGGAGAAGGAGCTCCATGGCCAAGGGGCTGTGCGGGCAACAGGTAAGCTCCTGCCTGCAGCGCCGGCACCAAGGGATCTTCCCAGGGAAGAGCCTGCAGTGCATAGCCAGTGATGGTGGTTGTGGCAGTGCTGGCCTGGCCTGGCTGCTGCTCTCTGGGACGGCTGGGCCAGGCCTGTCCCCACTGAGGCAGCACTGGACTCTGGTACATGGCTGGCTCATCCTTGGTGTTGTTTGGACCAGGTGGAGCTGGAGACACTGGATGTTCGAGGTCCTTTTGCCGCAGCCCATTGGACAGCCCTTTGTCAATCGTGCAGTCCCAGTCTTCCCCCTTCGTGGCCAAGGCCCAGGTCTCAGTGGGGAAATGGGCTTCAAGCCATTCCAGCACCTTCTGCTGGCCTAGGATGGCTTCCAGTCCCTCCAGGCCCGTCAGCTCTGGCTTCTCAACGTCCAACTTTGGGTTTCCCTGGCAGATAAGAAAGGAGAGAGGGACATTTCTTGAGGAGATCTCCCTCAACGTGAGGAGGATGAACTTCTTGACACTGAGGGTGGCAGAGCACTGGCACAGGCTGCCCAGGAAGGTGCTGGAATCTCCATCTCCAGAGGCATTCTAAAGCTCCCTGTGTGACGTGCCTCAGGTGAGCCTGGCCTGGCAGGGAGGTTGGAGCGGATGATCTCCAGAGGGCCCTTGCAACCCTAAGGATTCTGTGGTTCTGTGCTTTGTCAAGGTCTCCTGGTTACCCCCAGCAAATGCGTGCCGGGCAGCTGGCAGCAGGAGCTGCTGGGACAGGGCTGTGGGAGATGATGGGGTTGCAGCGGTGCAGTGCAGTGGCTGGCCCCAGGAGAGGGAGGCTCATCCCTGTGTCCCTTCTAATGCCATCCCATCCCATCCTCAGCAATTACCTGCCCAGCTCTGCCATCAAGCATATCAGGGAGGCAAGATGGTCCTGGCCCTCCTGCTGTGGGACCTCCTTCTCCTCCAGGAAATGGAGGAGGTGGTATGGCACAGAGGCAGCTGCCTTGGCACAGCATCCCCCAATGCCAGCAAGCCCTGTCCCAACCCTTTCCCATCAGCAGCCTCTCCCTCTTGCCCCATCCCTCACTTGGCGCCTTGTCTCCAGGCTCTCCTCGAGCGGCTGGGAATTTGCATTCTCGCAAACCTTCTCCATGGCTGTTTTTGGAATCCTCTGGCACAGACGTGCCAAAGCACCCAGGGGAGATGCTGCCTCCTGCAGGAGCTGCTCTCCTGGCACTGGGCAGCCCAGGGCTCCTTCAATCCCCCCATGGCCAGGGGGGCTGGCCGCCGTGTCACAGTGCTCTCTGGGCACAAGGCAGCCCTGCATCACAAAGCCCCGACAGCTCACCCCACACCCTGCTGCGAGTGCAGCTGTTCCACGGCAGAGATGAGAAACTTTAGAAAAACCTTCTAGGCCTTCATTCCTATAGCTCAACCAGATAGAACAACTATAAGCTGCTGGGACAGGGCTGTGGGAGATGATGGGGTTACAGCAGTGCAATGCAGCAGGTGGCCCCAGGCAGAGGGAGGCTCATCCCCCTGTTTCATCTGATGCCATCCCATCCTGTCCAGGTCTGTCATCAAGCCACATCAGGGAGGCAAGGTGGTTCTCGTCCTCCTGCTGTGAGACCTGCTTCCCCTCCAGGCTGTCCTGCTGCCATGGCAGGGCATCTTTGCTCCACGGAGCCCTGAGCTTCAGGCGGGCCTGGCCACTCATCTCCGGTTCCTGCAGAGGCTCCATCTTGCTTGGCACAATGGTTGGGTGCCACCGGGTGGCTCCTGGTGCTCTGGAAGCTCTGTTGGCCGGGGAGTGGTGGCAGCCTGTCCCCATGGAGGGACGAGGCCTGGCCCAGGCTATCCTCAGGCGCTGCATGTTGCTGGTAGCTCTTATACCTGCAGTAGCTGTCACCTACTTAGAGGTAATAAAAGTATCCTCAGAAATTTAAAATTTTACCTTTTCAGAGACTTTTATTTTTGTATCCACTGCTGGTATGCACAGAACTCAGTTAAATAGGCTAAATTGAGAGTTTTATTGAAGAAAAATGAGAGAGGGGCATTTCTTGAGGAGTTTTTCCTCACTATGGGGGAGAACTTCTTTACCCTGAGGGTGGCAGAGCCCTGTAACAGGCTGCCCAGGGAAGTTGTTGATTCTCCCTCTCTGGAAACATTCCAAAACCACCTGGATGCATTCATATGCAACCTACTCCAGATGACCCTGCCTTGGCAAGATGGTTGGACTAGATGATCTCCAGAGTTCCCCTCCAACCCTCATGATTCTGTGATTCTGTGTGACTGAAATCTTATGCTTCCAGGAGGTCCTTTTGCAAGAAATCCTGGTTTTCTTTCAATTGGCTGATGCCTTGAGAGAGTTGCTGCCTGGCCATATGGCATGGGTACCCTGGTTCACACTCGCTCAGCCCAGGCCATCGCCTCTCATGTTTCCTCTGCACTGCCCTAGTGTCTCCCTAAACTGTTTTCAGGGTTTCACCCCTGTGCTGGCCAAGGACTTGCTCAGGAACAGCAGCACCCCATCTTCATTTTCTGCTGATGAGTCTCTTAGAGTTGGTCTCTCTCTGGCTGTGTTCAAGACAAACATGTTTTTCTCCTCCAGCACATAAAACCCATGTTAATTTACCTGGTGTGTGCTACAAGCTCCCCATGTACAACAGTTCCACTAGAAAAAGTTGTTTGTGCTCCTTGACTGAGGTCTGGCCAGGCTTAGAGCCTGGTCTCTTAGGTGGGGTCTTAGGAAGATCTGTACCAAGGGAAAGCCCTGACTTCTCCAGCGACCCAGCGCAGGCAACTGCTCACACACAGACTGACACAAGGCTTCAGCAAGACAGGCAGTGAGAGGGATCAGGCGTCCCCTACCAGGAGGGTACTCCCATTGGCTGAGTTACAGCCTTCCTGACACGCCTACAATGTGACCCCCATTACGTGGTCATTTAGGGAAGGGTCCCCAGCATTTTCAAAATGGAGGTTATTGATCCTTTGCTGCTGATAGATCCCCTTGTTTCTGGGCAAACTGCACCTCTCTGTAACTGACAACTGAACAACCAGTAATTTGTCACTTCCCACCACCAAATGCAACCACACTGCAAACTTTGCAAGAACATCTTTTTATTTATTCCTAATACTTGTTTTGGTGCAGCTGGACATGACACAGCAGAGAGTCTGGCAGAGCTTGCTTCTGACTGTTCTGGGATAGGCTGTTTGTATCATATTTTGTCAGACCAGAAACAAGGTCAAAGTTTGCAGAGCTTAACACACCCTTCAAGTACATACAACCCCCAATGATAAGCCACAGTTCGGTAGGTAATATAAACCACAATTGAGCAATTTGGGCTCTTGGTATGTTTTCATTAGAGGTGTGCATGATTTCTGCCAGATAGCACAAGTATTTAATTTCCTGCAATCAAAGAGGAGGGTCCTAACAGTAGAAGCAAAAACACAGCCTCTTGCTGTGAAAGCTGTGTGTGGGATTAGTGCAAAACTCGAGTCCTTGCTGAGCCAGGGGCAGCTGGCCCAGTCACTTCACACAGGAGCGACAACCACTCAAGGAAGCAAACTGCTGCTGTTGTGTGTCCACACAGGCAAGTGCAAGTCAATTGGTGGCAATTAAACAGAGCTGAAGCTTTACACCTTGGCTGCCCTATGAAAATATGTTGCCTTTTCACACTCGCTTGCAAACAATATGTTCGTGCTAACAAAATCCTAATAATACCAGTCTTTCTCACCTCTTCCTTTAGAGAGCTAAACATGTCCCTGTAATTCACAGAACAAGCATCAGTGTTGGGAAGTCGGGGTGCAATATGTATGCCATGAACAAATCACAGTGTCTTTAGTATTCAGCAGTACATTAATGGAGGACTTGGAGTGCTGGGTTCATGGTTTGACTCTGTGATCTCAAAGGCATTTTCAACCTAAATGATACTTTATGGGTGATCCCGATTCCTGTCAGATACAGGACTTATGCCTCAGTTCATGCAACTTCAAATTGCTAAAGAAGGAACTGAAGATCCGTTATATCCATTTTATAATTGGGAAACTATTTGCAAGAGAAAGAGTAATTGTAACTCAGCTACGTACCAGTACTAGTACAACCTGGACAAAGGGACTCTGTGCAAGTAATAGTCCAAATGTTATCTGTCTGGCAGAAGAAAACTCACTTCTAACTTTCCCCTTCTTTTCCTCAGAAGACAATTAAGAAGTGGAGGCAGACCACAGGAAAGCTCTGTGCTTCTCCACAAGTTTTCTAAAATCCGAGGAGGTGTGTAGCACACGCAGGATTTGCTGATAGTGAGTGTTTAACAGATCTTAGTCTTCTTCGTAATTTAGAAATGAGATGCATTTCTTACCTGGCTTGTTTGAGGCTGCAGGAGATGAAGGGCCTCAGATCCAAGACTTAAAAGGAAGGAACAGGAAAGCTGGGGAGAGGTAGCTGCCAGCTGCCGCCCCATCATCACCACACATGGTCAATACTGACAGGCCTGTGTCAGTATTGTTGAAATGAGCACCTTTTGGAAAAGATGGAAAAGCTTGCATATCTTTAGACATGAAACACATTGTACAAGTTCAGCAACAAAGAAGGATGGCCTGAAGCCTTGAGGGGCAAAAGGTAGGAAATTAATAGCAGGCTTTTCTATTAAGGACACAAATTTAAAGAATAACATAAAGGAATATAAATTCTTGTTAAGAAATCTCCACCCACTGTGCATGCTATAGGAAATACAAGACTGGAGGATTTCTGTCACAATTTTATTTATTTATTTATTTTTTTACAATGCCTGCTTCAATGAAAGATTGAAACAGTCAAACTAAAACAGACGTTATATGCTCATACCATTTACAATATTTACATAATATACAGTTTTCTTTTTTGCTCAGTGGGTAATTATAACAACTTGGGACAAAAGTGTAAGTGAAAAGAAGCACTGGTGTAAAAATTAGATTTTCCTGTTTCTCATGTTGCAATGCTTGAACTAACAGAAGTGACAAGTGGGGTAAATGCTCTGTGTAGTAACCAAGTGTAGTTGTCACTTCATAGTGACAGGTCCTGCTCAGCTTTATTTACACCAAGCCTAAGCCAGCAGGAAGCTATTACTCTATCTAGAAAATTGATGACTGAGTTTACAATTCATCCCTTCTTCATTTTAAGACTGAAAAGCAGAACTGCAGTGTTGAATTTTCTATTGTGCACATCGATAGCAATTAATTTCAAATGTTTTTGTATTAAATACTAAAATATATTTTAACTTTCTTATTATACATGCTATAAAAGTACACTAAAAATGTCAAGTTTCTGAAGTAACAATTACCCTTATATATATATATATATATTCTCTATATAATTTTTAAATATTTAGATTTTTTTTTAATACCCAGGATAAAGATATGCTAGCTCCAGTATGGCTGCGTTTTATCATAATGTCTACCAAAGTCCCATACATAACCAAAGCCTCATCTAAAAGCTAGTTTTGCAGGTATTCTACTTTGGTCACCACCTCATTTTCCCTTCCCTTCTTTTTAAAGCACATTTCCAAAGGTAGCTGTGCTACCTTTTAACTTCAGGTTATTCCCTATCCTGAGTAAGAGCTGAATTTCAGTTCCCTCCAATTAACAAGCCAAGTCACACAGCCACCGATGGACAAGCAGCAGGTGGCATTTTTCACCTCTTGGAGCGTTCTTTCAATACAGTACTGCAATCTCCAGGTCAGACATAATTCAATTCTGTCAAATACCTGACATCAACAGGAACTGCTTTAGGCCTGGATTTTGTTCAATGTACATGGGTGCTTTTCCATACACACGGTACCATGGCCCAAGTGCAAAACAGAGTGCACGGTGGTCTCAGCTACATGGTGTTCAACAAAAAGCAGTTTGAATTTTATAGATATGGCTTATGACCCACCCATGTGATTTTTTCCACGGTTGCATCCTCAAGTAGCACCAACCTTTTAAAATTTTAATCTTTAATATATATACATACATTTTTTAATAATTTATATACACACACACACACACACACACATAGATGTGGCCTTGGTACGTTCACCGCAGGAGGAAATTATTTACAGTGAGTTGGAAAAATGAAATTGTATCAAGTTACAGTATATGAAAACAAAATTGGCATTTGTGCTTTTTCTTTGTACAGGAGTAATTTTTGTCATTTCAAAAAAGGTTCATATTTTTATTTGCATCAAGACATGTCACATGATGAAAAAAGTTATAAAACAACTAGGATTGAGAATTATAGAGCATTAATGCTCCTCATATACTCCCTAAGTCAACCGAATAGCTGCTTTCTATAAAAATTCTCCATTCAAACCCCTCTGTGGTTACCCAAGCTTGCTTGAGGATCTTCTTAATAAATGATAACAGCAGAAGAACCATGCATCCTGTCTTGCACTGTGCACATTCAGGAGCTAACAGTTTCTGCCTTCATTGAGAAACATATTTATACGTAGGACTTAAACTTCACTTTTTACTCAGGACCTCAAAGTGCTTTTAAAAAGAAGGAAATACCCCAATTCTACACAGCAGTTAAGAGGCACAAGGAATAAGGCTTGAATTACTGTCTTCAGACACTGACCAGGCTGTGGAAACCAAGGACTTTAACTCCAGATTCTCCCTGATCCGTTTACTGGTAGGAGAATTCCATTTTCTCAGGTAATCTCTACTCCTGGATGTACACAATTGTTTATAATGTGTAACACTAACCAAAAAAAATAGTAGTTCCACAGCCCAAACTGCCCAGCTATATTTCAATGAATGTACTTTTCTCTTGAAAGCATGAAATGGTTTCATAAGAAAGCTGCTAAATTAAAAACAGAGGTAGGCTTAACCTTCATAATGGTTTAGAAAAAACAAGTAGTCCAATACAGCAGGCTCTAAGTACTACTTTGACCAGGCTAACAAGTGTTTTCTGGCCAATAGGAATTTCAGCACCAGCCTACATAGAAGTTACTGCCTGCCTCATGTGTTCACACTTCAGGAACCACTGGAGACCAAAAAGGTGTTCCTAAGATATACAGTTTTAAATAACTCATTAAAAACTTACAGGGAATTTCATTATTTTTTTTCCTTAACTACAAAGACTGTCAGGCTGGGTGCTGGAGGAAGACTGCTCCCATCCACCTCAGGAACTAAAATACGCAGCATGTGTACTGGTACTTTGTAAGCATTTGAATTATTTTAGGAGTAAGAGATCTGTAGTGTCCTAGTAAGAAGTCATAGTATTCACATTCATTTCAGGAAACATTCACCTTTTCCAGACCACAAACTACTCTTCCTATAGGTATTATTTATGTGCACCTTTGCAATGCTTTTCCACAGGCTTCTCATAAATGAAGTTTTCTTCTAGTCCTCTGTTTTAACAAACTACCCTCTCAGAGATGGCTGAAGAATCCCTTTTTCAACGAGGTGAGATTTCAGGGTTTTATATACACTTAATTGTTGCTCAGGCTGAAGTATCAACAGCTGTTTCAGTAATTTGCTGGGATTTGGACCCCTGTCAATGAAAAAAAAGAAATTTTTTTTTTGTGACCGCAACCCTGAAGAATCTTTTTAGATAGCTTTCCATTTTTCTCTTGCTGCACAAACAATGCCTTCCCTTTTTAGAGGACACCGAGTTATGGATTTCTCCCAGTCTACACCTTCAGGATGCATGGGCTAGCATTACTGGGAGAGCATACTCTTAGCTCAGTGTGAACAGAAACTAAAAGCATTTCTATTTGCTGTCAAATGGGGATACTGAGAAGACTTATGACAAGACTCACTGATTCATCCTTAATCACTGTATCAGAGTTTTTCATCAACAGATCTTTTTTTGTTTAGTATCTGTTGCCAGGCAGATAAGCTGTGTACTACTGAACTAAATGGGAAGTTGGCCAAGTTAGTAAAGAAAACTGTGAATTAAACCAAGCTTTTCTAAATATCGGCCTCATTTTTAGCTAGCCACCTAGTTACAGTCTACTAAGATGAACCAAATATAAGGCAAAGAATCTGTTGCTGATATGCATTTACATGTTATCATATGCACTTAGAAAACTAAGGGCTTGTGTCGGTTTGGCCCCTTGACCCACCTCTGCCCTAGAAACTAAAATGACTACAGTAAGAGAATTGTGATTCCCATGATTTCTTCTTGAATACTGGTGCGGTTCAGGAAAGATAAGCAGGATTTTTAAGAAGTTGTCTCCTTTCTTTAACCATTGCATTTTCATCTTAAACATCCCAAGCCAAGCAGCTGAGAAATACTGAAACTTACAGGAAGAACTGCAGTCTTGCAACCTACAGGTTATTAAGGAACAGCACAGGAAAAGCAGATGCTGCACAACTCTCCTGCCTGAAACCGCGATCCTATACCTTCCTGTAGTCAGTAAATTCTAATAAAACTGCTAGTAGGCTGCTACACAAAACTTTCTGGTATTTTGGATACACGGGTTACCTTTCAGAGCAGTCACGGAAACATTAGGGCATAGCTCGAACCTGACACAAATCCTAGGCAGTGACGTATGTTTTCTTAATAGTTCTGTATTTGAAATATCGCATAAATCATATTTAGAAACCTGCAAACTCTGCTATGCTAAAATAACTCCTATAAATTCATTATAGAAATATGCTATACATGCTTAAGGAGTTAACATGTAAAAAGCCCGTACCTTATGAAACTGGTGATATAGACATGAACAAAAGTGGCCATCAAGTACTGACAATCAAAGCGATCCATTATCCCACCATGCCCAGGGATTGTGTCTGCAAAATCCTTTTGGGTGTGACGGATGGGAGGGGAGAAAAAAAAGAAAAGATGGTCAGTGGTTCCGAGGAAACACGCTAACGATGTGTCACTTGGAAGCAGCACATTAGGGCTGCAAGTAAGCTATGTTTTCACTGCACTGAGCCAAAAGTTAGCAAGAGGGTCCTTTGCTAAAGGAGTTTTTAACCGCAAAGGTGAGTCAGGGGGTGAGAAGAAAAAGAAGAGATGAAGCAACTTGTCCACAGTATCGCACAAGAGGACAGCGGTAGGTCAGGTGCAGGTGTGTGGCAGTGCTGAGAACACTTGTGTGCCTATATGTACTTCATTTTGTGGTGAGCCTCTTAAGCTAATGGCTGTCGTTTCTTGCCTCTCCAGAATCTAATTCTCCTCTTTAATACCTTTATTGCTTTATCCTCTACTGGTAGGTATTGCTGAAGCACTTGTTACCAGGTAACGTATATTTGCTGCAAGAGAAGCAGTAACTTGAGGACTCTCCAGTCCTACCCAGTCACCTGCCCTTTTTCTCACTGGGTTCTTGGTAACCATAGTTAAAAACCATAATGTGTGCATGCAATATAAATATATTTAACAGAATCAAAAAACCCTGTTGTGAAAAAATCATTGCTACCTAAAAAAATATATTCCTGGTGCAAACAAAGCTCGATACACTATTTTTGTGTTACCTGATCCTGTCTGTAGAACAGCTTTATCAATCAAAATACCCTCATACATCCTTTTAGTCATCCACGCTCACTTGTGCACTCTTGGGGTGAAAACCCTTAGTCTTGTGGGGCAACTGCCAGCAAGTTAAACTCATCCTATGCCTGTGCCACACCAGCCCTCCAGTGCTGGGCAAGCATGGAGTGTCTAACCTCACCTACACACTGCCTTCAGTAGCAATTCCACAATAACCCTGACTTCCCAACAGTCCTTTGGTCATCACCTTGGGCCCAGAGGTTTTAAAAGAATCTACTTTTTAACATACTACTTTTGAGAATACGTGCTGCTTTTCAGAAGCATTAATTTTCCCCCAAAATCCCTTCTTCACACACACAGTCTTTTGCTCCCTGAACATACAGGTACAGCAGCGCACGGGGCTGTGGCTCACAAAGTGCCGGGCAAGCTGCTTGGACCGGCATAAGAAAGAGGGGTAAATACAAGCACATGTACAGGAGTTCAGCACAAACAGAGGGGTTTATACACTTCTGTGCAAAGCACATGCCAGTCTGGCAGACATACAGAACAACAAGAACGACGACAAGCAACAGGATAAGATTTACAGCAGTCCTACCAAGACATAAAGAAGGCCGGGAGAAAATTTGGGGCTGCCCTCTTCCCATACTCCTACTGCCACTTAATACCAGCCAGGGACAACACTGCCACAAGCAACAGCGCACACCTTGCAATAAACAGAGGTTAGCACATCACAGAATTTGCCGATACACACACTAGTTACAAGGCAGCACCGTATTGGCAAAGGCAGCCAAACATCTCATGCTTTGGTGAACCTGACACACCAGCATCTGCATCACACAGAAATACCACTGGTAGAACACAGCCAGCCACAATCTGAAGGGTAAACCACTGTCAGCACTTCTTAGGCATCTACAGGTTGCCTTTCATGTCAAGTATAATATCTCACATCTTGCTTGTCTAAACCACTTCTGCAATGTGACTTGGAAGAGTAATTATCAACCAAACTAAAACCACATTATTCTTAGATTTCCAGCATTAAAGTCACATGCTGATCATGCAAAGTTTGAAGAATAACACACATACACATATGTATCTCTCTGATAAAACTAAGTCCTGCTTCTGATGCTAAAAAACAGCTCAAACATAATTACAACTTAGTAGAAACACTAAGTACTACAACGAATTGTTTAAAAAAACCCCAAACACTACTCCACTAATTTATCTAATTCAAAGAGAAAACCAAAACAAAACCATCTTACAGGATTCATTACACACCTTGATTTTGAAAGCTCTTTTAAATCCACTGGCAAAGAATCCTCCAAATGGCCCAATTAATGAGGCAAATATTGACAGTGCAAAGCTGTGCATCTGAAATGGGTACATATGCACTGTTTCCTGCAAGAAAAATAATTAACAATGTATTTCAGTATTCTTGATTGTAGGCATTTCAATCTTACACATTTTAAAGGGTTGGTGAGTACATTACATGGAACTATTGCTGGTAGTTCTTCTAAGTTCTAAGCATGGAAGTAATGGCACTAACACACACAATGCTATGGTGATGAAAAGAGTAAAAGTCTGTTCCTAATGGCAGTTACACACTAGCTGAAAACAGAATGAAGTTCTATGAGCTTATTTAAGCTTGCCACTAATTCGGGCCTTAACAAGCCTAAGCCCACTTTTCACAAAAATTCAAAGGTTGCTCTTCAAAAATAAGGTTTGTCTGCAAAATTCTTGAGTGTCATCCACTTCCAGCACAAAGAGAACACAGGCAGGTTCCCTCGGGTGACTCCAGCAGTGCATTTCAATTGCTCTTGGGTGACCACCTCCCCTGTATGAGCAATGGAGAGGGTCATGGTATCAATTCAGTTCTTATCCTTCAAGTCTTACCTGCATTCAGATACCCTTCTAAAATGGTTTAGAAACCCATTTAAGCTGGGAAGTATGATTTCAAATTTAGCCAAAGCCTTTTTTTTTTTTAACTTACCCATCCCAACACAGCCTGAAGCAATGGTGGCACAGAGTACTTCTTCATTTGAAACAGCTCTGAAGGTTCACACTCTGTCACAAATCTGTTGGTTTCACTGTTATATTCCACGGGGCAGACAAAGTACTGATGTTGAGCCAAAAAATAGGAAAACTGAAAAGCAAAACAAGGTCTCCTGAATTAGGTATTTGTTGTTACACTCAAAAATCATATTTTAATGAATGGCTTTGTCACCACAAGCTCAGAGTCATAAAAACCTTTCTAAGAAGAAGGAGTAAAATCAGTCTGTTTAAACTGGAGAATGCCTCAACAAGGCAGATGTTCAATGTGCTTAGTGATGATTTCCCAAATTGTTTTCCTTTTCATATCTCTCAGATTCATATCTACTGGATGTTTCTGCATTATAAAATCCCAAAATGTTAGCTACTCATATTTTTTTGCAGTTCACTTCTCTATTAAAACTTGAACTATCTCTTCTACCAAGTTTGGCTGTTATTGCTGATTTTGGTGTTATCGCAACAGTTACTTATGCAGTTATTATCTTCTATGCGTGTCATCAGTGTAAACTGCTTTCCAGGAGAAATGCCTTTATAAAGTATGTAATACAAAAGTACTACTTTGCAAAGCATAAATAATACTATGAATAAACTTCAATTTCAAAATAGGGATGCAACTCACAGATATAACTATTCCAGATATAGTAACAATAATGGTAGAAAATGGTCAATATAACCTGTTTAGGAGAGGTGCAAGCCTTGCCTACCCTTTGCAGCTAGTTATGAATTGGCAGAATTCTCTAGCCAAAAAACCTCTAACTCTTAGGCTTTCAGCAGTTTGAGATGACCAAATTTATCAGTAATCTTACTTCAAGTGAAAATACGAAGACTGAATCTATACGAGGAAATTTCCATCCCCAGAAATGTTCAAGGCCAGGTTGGATGGAAGTGGAAGGTGCCCCTGCCCATGGCAGGAGGGTTGGAACAGGATGATCATTAAGGTCCCTTCCAACCACAACCATTTTATGGTTCTATGAATGTCCTGTGGTTACTTACAATAAATCCAAATACAACAGTGGAAAAGAAGCCTCCAATGAACCCTTCCCAGGTCTTCTTGGGAGACAGCTAGGCACAAAAGAGAATTAGTCCATCAGTTGCATCACTGAACCCTTTTTTACTCTATTTCTTGACCTTGTTTGTGACAATTATGCTCCTATGTGGTTTTTCAAAGGTATGTGGGGAATAACTGAATGTCAGCAGCTGCAGCTGCTGGCTGTGATAAATAAAGGAGTATGGCTAGGACCTGTCCCAGGCAAGGAGGGAAAGAGCCACAGTTTGGTGCCACTATGCAGCCTGTGGGAAGGGAGAGCTCCCATCTCATGTGTTGCTGCCTCTGGAAGCTGCCGCCGGCCTCTGGCTGCACCTGACCCAGACTAAGCAGCTGAGCTCCGTTCAAGCAGAAGACTGGGAAAGCTGCAGGAGCATATCTTGGCTCTGTGGAGACCTCTGCAAGCAAGTGCCCATTTAGATAGTGCCAGAAGCCTGACACAACTACTGCTGAGGACACTCCTCAGGACACACCAGCTTCCTGCATACAGCCTGGCTAATTAATACAGAAAATAACTAGAGAGACCAGTGTAGCAAGCTATTTTCTTCACCAAATGCTATCACATTTTCAATTGAGGAGCAGTTAAATATCAGAACCAACTAAATACCCAAAACTTAAAATACCCAAAACTTAACATGGCAACATCATCAGAATAATAATTCATAGCTTTCTGTGGGGTCTTGCATATTCTACTAGAATAGGAAGATTAATGCTTGAGCCCTTCACAGTGCTACATCAATGAGACCAAATGAGGAACAGGTATATATGCCCTAGTAGCTTATTTCAAATTAGTTTCTGTGCAGTAAGCATGCAGTGAAACCTGCACACGAAATCCAAAAAGAATGTGATTATAAATGGTGATGCAATAGACTAGAACTGTACTACCTGTAATGCCAATATTACATTCACATTAATCCCAGTTTCCATTTACAAATTTTCAAATTTTCAGGAAGAGGGTAGTCAATTTGGGCTTTTTTAGTAAAGGTGTGCATCATGCAGCTCAGTATGACGTATTAATACATTTAATACAAGAAACAAAATTGCTATAAATTGTAAAAACTTCTTAGTGAGGAAGCACCTAAGTACCTACCTTAATTAATGGAGTTCTGCCAAAGAAGAACCCAAAAATGTAAGCAGTAATATCATTGCAGATAACACTTGAAATTGGAACCAGAAACCTAGAGAAAGACATTAGAAGTTTCATGGAGAGAAAGAAAAGCTGCCTGAACCTAAACACAGAACAGAAATTCAAACAGCAGCATTTCCTTCTGGGGAATTTTTCTGTAGTATTTAGGAGTTATGTTCCATAATGTGTTCCCTTGTTCCCCCATGATCAGCATATATAGCTATACTGGTTTTAGTCTTCAGCCAAACAAGATCATTACAGATCCATGTTAGTTCAAGTTAAAAATATTATTTCGGTGCATGAGTTAAAACAAGAACAGGCTGGCTTTTTCCTATCAGGCTTGAAGACTGGTACCACAGTTAAGAAGAAATCAATAGATATAAACATGCTAATGTTTTTGATAACATCAAAACAAGCAAATTCCTTAAAAAGTTTAAATGATAGTTAAATATATAAAAAATTAGTTTTCCTTTCCCCCCACCCTTGTCAGTTTGGAGCAGCCTGTGTTGGCTTTTTAAGTGTTCTTTGCATGCAGACTGCTTCTGAATTTGTTATTCAAGCCCATTAAGCTTTTTTTCCCCCTTTTCAAAGCAGGGATGTATTAATAAGCTAAAAATCATATTTTGTGACCATCTGCCAAACTACCTACTAAGAGTAGCAATAAGAAATACTAGGCTAGCAAGGCAAATATGTTCAGCTTTTGGCACATGAACATGATTACTATGAAAAGAATTTTTATATACAAACTTTGTCAAAGGCTTTGGGCTTTCTTTCTAACTATACAACCTATTCTGCAATAATCTCCTCACATGTTCATATATCAGGAAAACAAAAAGGAGAACATACAGCATTATGTCCTCAGAAGAACACAAAGCACATCCTTCATGTGCTTGTTCCTTGTTTCCCAACTTGAAATTTACCTTGTCCCTGAAGAAGTGCAGGGAAACATACCCTCTCTTTGAAGAGTGGTTTTAAGTAATCAAGTTTAACTGCATTGCCAGAACTTAATGTATCACTGGAAATGAGGCAGTAAGATGACCCAGCAATAACCAAGATTAAAACTCTTAAAATATTTTAAGTACTCTGAATTTATTTGAACAGGGAAGGTTGTAGGGAAGGTGGCCAGATTGGGGCTTTCAAATTAAATGGTCCATCTTCAATAGCTCTGAGCAACCTGAAGCTCCCAAGTAATTGAAAAAGAATTGCTGGATATTCATCCATTCAGCAAAATGCTGCAGAACCTATTTGACCAAGCATGCAATCAACACTACTCCTTGCAAGTAAATGAAGCGGTTGTTTGAAATCATCCTACTTGTGTCTGTCAATCTAAAGAGGTTGCTGCTTCCTCTTCTGTATCCTTTACCTCATTGCTCCCAATTCCTTCGACTCCCCTTCCAAGCAGACATTAATGCTCCTTTAATTTGTACTGCTTTAACTGTTCCCTCGATTATTTCCTAACCAGACCTATGTAAAAGAACCAACCTTTCAATGCAATAGAGTTACAAATCAGTTTATTACTGTCCCCTTACCAGATCATGCCTTCAAAGAGATTTTGGATGACAAGATGAGATTGAGTTACAGTGATCAGCAAAGTGACATGAGTCCATGCGAACTGTTAACAATGCAACAACACAACAGTTAGTGAAAACACCGACCCATACACCCGGATAAATACTGGCGTGTCAGCTAGAGGAGCTATTTAGGAGCTCACAGGGAAGATCAGTTCTGGTGATAATGCAAGAGATGTGTGCATACAGTATATCACAAGTTAGCTGGCTTTCTGAAGCAAGCAGTGAAACTTTAGCAGGTTTCCCCATCACTTACCTCCACCCAGAATTTTTTAACGTGCGGTTTAACACCTGATTTAATAAGACATACACCTTCAGCATGAAAGCAGCAAAGAAATGTAAGCAATGTGATATTCTGTATATACATATAACAGACATGTTAGAACTGTAACAATAAAATGGCAATGAATTACTCATGAAAGAGTCACGTTACACGGATGTGGATACTTTCATAACAGAATACTCTTACAAAACATGAAAATTCTCAGGATTAGTGAAAATGAAGTGTTAGTTTTTAAGTGCAGTCATTTAAACAGTCATTTTCCTCAGTATTACTGTACATACTTGGTATGTAATCTGTAGCACCAGCGTGCAACAAAGTAGTTTCCAAACAGTTCCCCAGTAAAGATTCTACAACAGATTTTACTTTCCAAACACTTAAATCAAGAACTGGTAGTTTTTCTATGATATACCAAATTTAAGCACTCAAAGTCTGGGCCATTTAACACTCTTAATATCCTACTTCTTTAATTCTCTTATCACATGTGTTTTCCCATGGCAGCCAGACTCTACTTCCAGATAAGACAACTTGAGAATGCTGAAAGGAACGGTACAAGAAATTACTAAACGTTTCTTAAAGTATTACCTGCTGGTTAATTAAAGGAGCTCTGCTGCTAATTTTTTAGTATTTGTACAGTGATATTGGAACACCACATAAAACTAAGTGGCTAGTCTATGAGAATCACAAAATGATTGGAGTTGGAAGGGACCTTAAAGATCACTTAGTTCCAACCCCCCCCACCGTGGGCAGGGACACCTTCCACTAGACCACATTGCTTGGGGCCCTATCCAGCCTGCTTGAACACTTCCAGGGATGGGATAGACTTTCCTTTTCTGTCCAAACACTGTGCTGCCACACCATGGATACATGGCTTTCCTCTGTTTTATGGCAATTCTTAGGTAGTCACACTTTAATGTTTTCTTGGCAGACACCAAGTTGTATGACTGACACCAGACCTTTCCTACCTTCTTTCCAAGAAAGGAAAAAGGGAAAAAAAATCATGGAAAAGAAGGTAAGGACTACTTCTTCTAGAAAAACTGCATCTCCCTGACAGGGAAGTTCCCCCACAAACAGGGTACATTATTTTGAGTAAAAGATTTTTTTCCATGTTCATACAGGGCTCAGTAAAGTCCTAGTCTAGAATTAGGGATCCTCAATGGTAAAATGCTACCTAAAGCAGTGTAGAAACAGAGGGGTTAACTGCATCCCCAGAGCTTTAGGAAATCTTTAAGGTTGTGCAATGCCCTGATTGCTCAAGTTCTTTAAAGACAGGAGCTGTACCACATTACTGTTTCATTGTGGCTTCTAGTCATTCCAATATAGAAGTGGGAGTGGGAATGGTGTCAATGGGGTGTTTTGAGTTTGTTTAGGGTCATTTTTTGTTTGCTTGTTTGTTTTTAACCTGTAATGTTATAAAATTAGGTTTTGACCTATAAGATACATATTAAAAAAGGGTTCATGCTCTTGATTAGCTACTATGTTGTTTATTAGATGGACAAACACAAGAGATGAGAATGCTGGTTTCTTCTAACAGACCAATGATCTACTGAAATACAACAGAGCAGAAGACCAGAGCAGCTGTGAAGTATCACAGAATAAATCTTCCATACAGGGGTTAAGATGAAGTTCTCTTCATAGTACTTCAGCCGGGTCTCTACAAAATAACACTTGAGTCACAAGAACCACTTCCCACACTGCCCTGAGCTGTTTGGCTTCAGACCTGGGAGGGAGATGCACACCCCTTTCTCTAGGAATCTCTTCAGTATCAGCCTATCACTAAGGGAAACGTATCATGTTGTACATGCACAAGGCCTCAGCAAGGACAGATTGTACTGACTGAAAGGCCACATCCTGTGATACAATAATAATAATAATAATAATAATAATAATCTGCAAAGTGAACAGATACCAAACGTTCCAACAACACTTGATTTCATGGCATTGTCAATTTAAGCACATTTTCCACACCTCTCTTCCGAACTAGTTTATGAACACAGGGACATGACTGTTTCTAGTGACATTCATAACGTGAATGACCACAGCAAAGTGGGTAATACACACCATGTAAAACTGCAGACGATAATGTTTCTTCACTAAACTCAAAACAAACATGCAGAATCCTGTAAAACAAAGCAAGTGTAGTTTGTACCATCTTATATGCAATGACACTGAACTGTGATATACCAGTAATTCTCTTCCTTTGAAGCAGTTTTTAATTCCTCTGCTGCTAGGAGCGTTTGCTTATATTCAGTTAAGTGTACATATAGAATTATTCTCATATAAGATTATGATTTAGTTAACACAGATTTAGTTACCATCAGTAAAGAACATTCATCTCAGTACATACAAGGTCTCATCGTGGACACCATTTTTAGTGGAGGAGGTCATCATTTTTAAAAACCACTCAAAAGCCAGGTCAAAAAAATGGTTTTTAATAATTAAGAGAAATAAACAAAAGGAAGAGGACCGGCTTGCCCCTTTCCCCCAAACAGGCACACAGTCATATGCAACACAAGTGTGAAGTGCAGGTGTTGGAGAATTCAGCTGACCAAAAGAAACTTTCTGGGTGGCTAATAAAGCACCTCTTCTCTCCTATGGCAACTTCCTGTGCCAGCAGGGGTCAGAGGCCCTCAAAAGACCCTAAACCCTGGGGATAGAGCCTTAGTAACTTCTCAATCCTAGTGTGCCAGAGGGCAAATTACACTCTGCCTCCTGCTTTTGCTCATGACTAGCTTGCCTCATGTCTCCCCTCACTGGGTCATGAGGCATTAGTTAAGTTAGTTTCCTCAAGCCAAAGCCAGCTGAAAAAGGTCAGGTTCTGCAAAGCTGGTTTCAAGTTTGTGATCTAAGCACTGAGTAGAATTTTTCTTTAGTTTAAAAAAAAAAACACAACAGTAGACAGACTGAGAGTTCATCAAAGACCAGGTTTCTCACTAGTTTTTAAGTATTTGTACCATAGCAGTCCCCTGTCCCTTAAGCTAATCTGAGTCTTCACTTGATTTACTTTTATGCTAAAGTAATAGTAACTGCATTGCTGAAAACACTGTGGACTGTATTTACATGTTCACAAAGCAATACCCCACGAGAGTGCCAGTTTATGTCTCTTCTTCCTAGAGAGGAGGCTTTTAAAGAGTCTTTCTTTGGATAGGGAGGAAATCTATTCATAAGGCAAGTATCTGAATGTCTTGCAGACAAACCTAAGACTCAGGCATTTTGACTAATCAGTTTAAAATATATTAGTAAATCCTATTACTGTAGACCTCGCAGAACACTTGCACAGAAAAGCATCGACACAGCACAGCAATTACACACATACAAGTCATCTCCACAGTCTGCTGAAATACTGTTCACATATTCAGGTACTGAGCCCCAGTTCTTCAGTGATCAAGGTCACTGTTTACCAACTTTCTCAAGATCATCTACTTGTTTAGGCTGCTTTCTTCTTCTTCTTGGTGAACACAAAATTCATCTTTTCACAGAAAAAATGGAACCACAAACACATAATTTCTTTGGACATTATGAGGAAAGAGAAGCTGGAAGTGCATAAAGATAGGGAGCAACTATACATATTTTTAAATTTAAAAAGTATAGAAACAAATGCAGCACAAAGTTCTTTCATTTTTGTGATTTCCTACACTTACCTGTTAAATACAGTGCAAAAGATATAAACCTGTGGTAACGAATGAGGAATTGTAGCTGTTCTCTTCTTTGTACAAATGTAGCAAAGTAATCAGCTACAGTCTCTCCATAAAAGAAGTAGTTCACACACAGCAAAAAGTACCTGCAATATGCAACAGTTAACAGTTATTTTAATAATATGCACTAAGTGCAATTCTTTAAAAAAAACCAAAGAAACCAAACCCACAAACAAAACCAACAAAAACCCCACAATAGAAAAGATCACACAAAATAAAAATCAGAAGGGTAGAAAAGACATGTGACAAAACCTAAATTCAAGTATAAATCCAGTTTTAAGGGTCAGTGTCTCTTGTAATTTATTTCTTCTAAAGCAATGGCACTAGAAAAACAAACACATTTTTCAGAATGCAGTTGGAAAATTCTTTTCATCCTTAACTATGGCATTGGATACTCCACATATATGCAAGTCCATTTCAAATATTCTAAAAGTAGAGAACAAGTATCTGCCATCAATATTGACACAAGCAGTCCTGCATATTCTTTTCCTGTATCCTAAAAAGGGTAGTTTGTGATTTCTGCCTTGGAAACTGGAAAAAAGATACTTGCAAAATGAATTCTCTGAGGTTGTATGACAGTGAACCCAACATGGGGCTTGAGGATCTGAATACAACTATGCTCTTGCCATCTTGCAATCTGAGGATTGTCATCTAAAAGAGTTTCTGATGCATCTCCTGCTCCTCTCCACCATGCACTCTGCCTTTTAGCTTTCTTGATTGAGCATTAATCTTACAGCATTAAATCCATCAACTAACGAGCAAATGCAGTCCATGTTCAAACTATTAACAGGATTCTCTTGTCTCATTGAAGTGTCTTAGTATTTAGTATCAGTGGCAAGACGTTAGACTGAGAGGAGCTTTGATGTTAACTAGTGTGGCAGTGCAGAAGAGTTGATTTTGAGCTCCACATAAGAAAGTGACATTGGTGAAGTGCCAAAGTAGAATAAGTGGTAGAGTGTGCATTTCCTCCTCTAAAAATTTTGGCAGGACTGCAGAATCATTTGTGTATGATTGCAAAGTAAAGTTGCTTCTAGAAGTGAAGAAGCAAAATGACAAGAGACAGGGAATAACCTAGATATTTCAATTCCTTAAAAAACCTGACACGACACAAAACCAAGGCAACACAGCACAGGTCATGTCTAAGGAATTATCTCCTTAAGCACCTTAAAGACTACATGTGCCCAACACCTTCCCATAACACTGACTAATAAAAGCCTTTATTTCTCCTCCCAGAACTCAGAAGAGCTGATTTCCCCATTTCTATCCAGCCCTATACAAACTGGACATTTCACAGGTGTTCAGGATTTGCCATAAAAACTAATCTCATCTTCTAGCTTTCAGAAGATTCCCCCAACACTGTATTTATGCAGTCCTATGATTAAGTGCATGACTGGAAAGGATTTAGAACTTGTGTGCAATTATTTTAATTCTCTCTGTGTGTGAAGAGGAGCCTTTAAGACACCTGTTCTATTAATTTCTTGTGCAAGGTTAACAGCCAAAAAAAAAATTCAAAGCAGTTCAGGTAACACACATCAGGTAGTTTTCTGACTATGCACACTTTTAGTTTCTACAAGCTCAATTCTGACTTAAAGCATAAATGAAAGCAAACATATATGTTTACATATATACGTATTTATAACAAGGAAAAAATTGGAAGTAATAAAAGGCCAACTGACTTGTCCCAATTCACAGGTGGAACACAACTACAGAATTCTGTATTAGAGAGAGATGTCAAGTTTTATGTCCACACATGGGCCACAAAGCTATTATTCCACCACAACAGGATATGAAGAAGAAGAAGATTTAAGTTTCACATCCTGACTTACTGAAATTCTTGCTTGCTACTCACCAGCTGAGGGATCTAAACCATGGTAAGTCATAGGAGTGGTAGACTCTGTAACCAATAGTAATGATTTCATGATAACACTTCACTTGGATGCTTAAGACCTAAGAGAAATAAAAAACTATGTAAATACGCTGCAGTTGTTTCTTACAGACAGTGAGTAGCAATGCAGCCTGCATTAAAGAGAGACATTATTCTGAACTGAAATTCCACTCAGAAAACAACTTCAAAGCAAATACAAGAAAAAATAAAGCTCTGTTTAAAATTAAAAAAAAATCTCCAAACCACTATGCATGATGAGAAAAACACCACATTGGGCTAGCTGCAAGAATATACTTGCGAAACAAAGAAAGGCTCCTGATTTTTTTTCATTAAAATAGTTTGACAGCAGCAGGTCAGGGGTGCTGCCTGTAAAAAAGGCTCTCCTGTTTCTTTTGGCTAAGTTTTATCTTTACATTTAATGCGAGGAATATTTTCTAGGCCCAATGGAAAAAACTAGCTGTGCAACACACCTTGGGCAGCCAGGTCTTTCCCTTGCAAGCATCTCATTAGGGGCAATTAGGATTTATGATTAGAGGCAAAGCTCATCTAACCCAGGTCTGAATGTCACACCCTCCACGGCCCTCATTTTGTTTTGCTGATCTCACCAATTCCCTGCTTCACCTGCACTAGTCTGGCTGTATGTCCTGTCATGTCTTTGGGCTTCAAAGGACTCTGCCAGTTTTGTCCAATCCACATTCACCAAGCAGATCACCCTATCCAGTTACATGGTATTGCCAAACACAGGCCGTTGCTAATCCCGTGCAGGGGCAGGAGTAAGAACCTTCCCACACTGATGGCACGTGCCAGCATGCAAGGCTTTGCAGCATTCTCTTACCACCTGCATTCATTAATACATTTCATCTTGCTCAATGTGTGAACACAGATTGAAACAGTCTTACTTCACCTCAGTGAGTTAATTTTGAAGCTCCCCTATCTCGTGCTCTTTCTTCTGCTTGGCCTTCGTTATAAAACTTTAAATGCAAGAGCAACATTAAGGGATTGCACCTTACAGTGGAAAAGGGCACTGGGGTCCAAAGGCATGGAAGCTTGTGCCTGTTACCTGAGCAGCAGGCAAATGTAAAACATACCTCCCAGCTCTTTAGAGCAGTCTCGGGCCTCATGCTCCAAACCTCACTGGATTACTCTTCCCACAAGCCTCTGGGCATTTTCAGTATTAAGATCTGGTTTTAGCATGATAACTCTTATTTAAATATAAGCTATTTGATTCCAGTGAATTAAATATTTCATGAACAAAACTGGTTTTTTTTCCTCCATTCTCCTTTTTACCTAGTCTCAAATATCAACTTTATGAACAGTTCATTGTATCAAAAGACAGAGATTTTGCTTTATGGTATAACCGAGGAAGAATTCTATACTAACTTTCATTACTTTTTGGTTGACAAAAAACAAATTACTTTGTCTTGATGGCTTTGCCCATGACTGCAATCTCAGAGTATACCATGAATACACCAAGTCACCCTGCAAACTTATTATGTCCTTTTTGTTCATAATCATCATTTGCAAATGTAACAGACCACTAAAGGAAGGATTGTGAAAATAATCTCTCCAATCACCTACACTTTAAAAGGGATTTTTTTTGTTGTTTCTTCACACACAAAAAAGAAAATCCTCCACTAAAGAAACAACAGATTACTACTTTGTCATGTCATTCATCTGAAAACAGGAAATATAAACCAGACTAATTCAGATGTAGAGACTCTAATGCAGATCATAATGCTGGTGAAACAGCATTCCAGTCTCTCAAGACAACAGATTTTATGACCTTTGGAAGAAGAGGGAGGTGACTCAGAATGACTACAAGGATGTTGTGAGATTATGCAGGAAGAAAATTAGAAGGGCCAAAGCGCAACGAGCACTTAATCTGGCTACTGCCATAAAAGACAATAAAAAATTGCCTCTATAAATACATCAGAAGCAAAGGAAGGTCTAAGGAGAATCTCCATTCTTTGTTGGATATGGGGGGGAACATAATGACAAAGAATGAGGAAAAGGCTGAGGTGCTTAATGCCTCCTTTGCCTCAGCCTTTAATGGTAAGACCAGCTGTTTTCTGGGTACCCAGTCCCCTGAGCTGGAAGACAGGGACAGGGAGCAGAATAAACCACCCATAATCCAAGGGGAAATGGTCAGCAACCTGCTACACCACACAGACACACATATCTATGGTGCTGGATGGGATGCACCCAAGGGTACTGAGGTGAATGTAAGTGCTCATTGAGCCACTTTGCATCATTTATCAGCAGTCCTGGCTAATCAGGGAAGTCCCAACTGGCTGGATGGCCGGGCTCAGAGTTGTAAATACAGATTCAAGAAGGTGAAGTGCCAAGTCCTGCACTTTGGTCACAACAACCCCATGCAGCGCTACAGCCTGTGGGCAGAGTGACTGGAAGTCTGCCCAGAAGATAAGGACCTGGGGGTCCTGCTGGTTGACAGCAGCTGAAGAACATGAGCCAGCAGTGTGCTCAGATGGCCAAGAAGGCCAGTGGCATCCTGGCTTTTATCAGCAATAGTGTGGCCAGCAGGACTGGGGAAGTGATCATCTCCCTGTACTCGGCACTGGTGAGGCTGCACCTCGAGTGCTGCGTCCAGTTCTGGGGCCCCTCATGACAAGAAAGACATTGAGGTGCTGAAGTGAGTCCAGAGAAGGGCAATGGAGCTGGTGAAGCATCTGGAGCACAAGTCTGATGAGAAGCAGCTGAGGGAGCTGGGGATGTTTACCTGGAAAAAAAAAGGCTCAAGGGGAACCTTATTGCTCCCTACAACCTGAAAGGAGGTTGTAGCCAGGTGGGGGTCAGTCTCTTCTAAGTAACAAGTGAAAAAAACCAGCCTCAACTGGTGCCAGGGGAGGTTTAGATTGGATATTAGGAAAACATTTTTCACCAAAATGGCTGTCAAGCATTGAAAGATGCTGTCCAGGGCAGTGGTTGAGTCACCATCCCCACTGGTATTTAAAAGACATGCAGATGTGGCACCTAGGGACATGGTTTAGTGGTAGTTTGGCAGTGCTGGGTTAATGGTTGGACTCAATGATCTTAAAGGTCTTTCCCAATCTAAATGATTCTAGGAATATCATCAAAAAATTTTTTCACAGGAGGACATCAAAAAAGTAAAAGCACATTTTGACAGTTAAACAATCTTAGAATAAAAAAAATCAGAGCAGTTACCTAGAAGTACCAATTTCAGTGTTTTAAGCACCACATTCCTGCCTGTTACTTGCCATGACTGGGAAAGATAATTAAACCATTATTCAATAAAAATACCAGCAACAAAAATGACGGAAAGAAACAGTAAAGGTTGACCTGCTATGCAGCATGTATGAAGAATATTACAATCATTGTTATTATCACCATCAGTATTTCACTTATGAAATGCAGTGAAATAAAATCCACTTTATCTCTGTACCATGGAAAGAGGTCTAGCTCCACTCTACAGATAAACCCAAGGGCACAAGGCAAGCCTGAGAAAAGCCTTTCAGTGCTGGTCACAGACAGCAGACCAGAGTTGTCTGCTTTCCTTAGCCTCAAATTTAAAACTGTCCCAATTTTTTTTTCTTTTAGATTTTTTGGTGGTGGTGGTGGGTTTGGTCCTGGAGGGTTTTTTGGTATTGGTTTTGGTTTGATTTTTGTTTGTTTGCTTTTTAAAACAGACTCAAAGTATGCCATAGTAGGAGATAGAAACTAGTCAATGAAATGGACGACAGTAGTTCAGTAAGGCAACAGTAATTCAACTTCTTAGAGCTACTTTAATTCCTACTTTAAATAAAATAATTACAGTATATAAGAACTCCTTAATACACAAGTTCCAGTTGTGTCCAGTGTTTTTCAAAATATTTACACTCACACAAATAAGAGACGAGTTGCTCTGAATTGTCTGTGCAGTTTCCTTCTAGCTGTCATAGAATGAAGAGATCAAGCAACTCTTGCCCAGAAGCATGTACTTAAACAAACTTACCAGAAGCATCAGCATAAATGATCCCAGGTATATGATCAGAAAAAAACCAGAAATCATAGCTAGACTGAGAATTCCACGAATCCACCAATTTTTCCATCTATTAAAAAAAAAAGATAATAAAAAGTAAGCAGTTATAAATGAAAATAAAGGCCACTTCCTTTGCTAACTAGAGATTAATGTGTATCAGAAACAGTAGAAGTAGCAGAAATTTTTTGTGTTTAATCAAACACATAGCAAGAAACACAGAATCAACTAACTATCCAACTAAACAGGATACATAGTAAAAGAAATTAAAATCAGCCATCTTTCTTCTTTCCCATGCTGCTCCCACCCTACCAAATGTCACTTGCAATTGAATGGTACAACCTCGTATTGAAGCTGCTGTGAAAATACATCAGGACCCTCAAAAAACATCCCATTACAAGACTGATGGGGGCCCAGCCATGTAAGGGCTTGTGTTTTCACATGAAAAAGGACTGCCAGGTAAAACACATACAATTCTCTCAGGAGTAAGACACACAAAAAACCCTGACAGGTGATCACCAATTTTCTTTCCATAGAGGCAAAGTAGCTCTTTTGCTGGGCAGAGGGTTATCTATTGAAAGCAGTCCTGTGCTCTTGTGAGCACTGGCACCAGGACAGGAGAATATGTGACAATGGGGGATGATGGGTCAAACTAGCTGTACTCTTTTGCCATTGTAGACTTTTGCAGACATTTGTGGCTACCTAAGGAAAGCTGAATAAAAAGTTCTGTTACCACAGAATCGTAGAATTTTTAGGTTAGAAAAAACTTCTAAGATCATCGAGTCCAACCATTTACCCAACACTGCCAGGCCTACCACTAAACCATGTCCCTAAGTGCCACATCTACACATTTTTTTAATACCTCCAGGATGGTGATTCCAACACTTCCCTGGGCAGCTTATTCCAGTGATTGACAAACCCTTTCCCTAATGAAAATTTTCCTGATATCCAACCTAAACCTTCCCTGGCACAAGTTGAGGCCATCTCTTCTAAATGTATACTGAATCAACTAATCACAAGTTACTGCTAAACACAAAGCCCCCTACTATGGCCTAAAGAAATTCTTACTGATGTTTTGCTTTATATCAGTCTTGTGCTTTGTTGCTGCATCAGGAGATACACCTGATGCAGGGGATAATGTTAGTTTTGCATCACAGTCCAGTTCTAATGTAAACTTCAACTTTATTAAGTTGATTTTCAAGGGTGTTACTCAGTGGCAGGTTAATGTCAGCTACAGCCACTAATTGGATTTGCCTTAAGTATCAGAACAGAGGCACGACAGGCTTCATCAAAACATGTTTTTTTGTTCCTCCATGATGTGGGCTACACAATAGCAGCTTTCTCCTAGTGACATATCCATACTGAGCAAAAGTCCTGTAGAAGAATTCAGCTTCCTTTAAGAATTATGTTAAAATACCACATGATACGATGAGAGTGTTTGCAAGTGCAGCACTGGAAAGACAACTTCAGTAAGACAAGCTCCAGAATCTAGGAAGCCACCTGAAAATTTTATTTCATCCTCTCTGCTAGAAAATTACAGGTACTATTTAAGTTCAAATACAAAGAAAAACCATATTTCTGAGAGTTACAGTGCAACTCACTCATGTTGCACATGATAACAACAGCTCTGATGGATCTGCTAGCTACTAAACCAGCAGAGAATTTTGAATCTCACGTTCATAAAGCACTGAGCATTTAATTTTTCACTCAAAGCACCTTTGTACACCTTTGTGCAAACACTCCAATAAAGAATTTCAAGCATGTGAAACAGGAAAGGTTTCACGTGCCCCTCTCAGTTGCAGGCTTTGAGGTATCGCCGTGCCCTTTGGAACAAGTCTGATTTGGAGACTTCCACAACTCTTAACATGATGAGAGAACTCTGAAACCAGACACTCCTTGCAGTGTGATGGCAATAGAGAACATCACATTCTGCTCACAACTAGTGCAGTTTAGAAACACGCTTTTTGAAACCTGAAATATTACATCTGTTTATAGCTCACAGACATCACAACAGAAACAGACAACAGATTAGAAAAGGAGTAAGGTGAAAAAACCTATGATTTCACACTGCTATTGAAGATATCTACTGCAGATCAATTTTTTTTACAAGGACTGGGAAATTTTTAATCATAGTGTGGATTGGAGATATTTCTGACTCTTGCAAGACCCAAGCTGCATCTGAAACATACACTGTATATTGCTTTGTTTGCTGAGCATAAGGTATATACCATACACACATTCATTTTACTAGGTAGTTTTTTGGCATGGGATCTATCACTTAAATGCTCTTTCATTGCATTAGTGAAAAAAACATAATGCAGCTTGCAAGCTCCAAAAGGGTTTGACTGATCAAGTGTTGTAAAGGGACTGTATAAAAAAAATATACTAGGAACTCTATCTGAGAGCCTTCATGAATATGCAGGTCTATTATCTGTCTATCTATATCCATACACATCCCCCCACATTTCCTAGCCCTTAAGCTTCTGTGAGGTTGGAGGTAGAAACCTAGGTTTTAAAAGAAACAGCAGAAAAAAAAATAAACATTGCTTTAAAAAAAATGGAAATAGAAGTTATGTTGTAATTAGCGATAAAGAAAGTTACTTAGAAGTGGAAATGTTACAAAAATCTAGCAAATCTCATCTTGAGAATGTACACATCTTTTCATTTATACACAAATGCCAACCCCCTCTTTTAACCTCGGGTGTAGGAAATCAGTTTATTATAACACCCAGAAATAATTATTCTGTAATTCACACCCAATCACTATTCTTTAGCCTATTTTATTGCAATGCTCAGACTGAGCAATGGCAAATGTTTATGTAAACTATGTTTACTTAGAAATTTATGCAATGAGCAATCTACAGCTACATGCAAAAAATATTACAGTGAAAGGACTATTGCAGCATAAATAAATCAATCATATCCAGTAAAAATTTATCCTTGAATTTTCATGTCTATCATATGAAATTTAAAACTATAGTACAATTTGTAAGAATTAAAACTGCAACATAATCTGTAAGAATTTTAACCACCAGCTATTAAATTTTAGAGCTCTTTGCTTTACCATACCTGGCAGATAAGCCTGACAAAGCTCTCTTGAGGATTTCTGGAGTGCTGTCTGTTGGTGGAGGAACATCAGGAACATCTGAATCACTTTTAAGATCCAACTCGCAAAGTCTTTCTTCCAAATCCACTTCCTAGCACAAAAAAAAAAAAAAGTCCAAAAACCCAACATGACATTAAAGATTATTAGCCATTGTGTCAGAAAACAGTATTCATAGTCATAAACATTACTTCAGGAACTGATAATATTTGCATTACCTTCTAAAAGACAACAGTGGAGTACTAGCAAAACCGTGGACATTGTAGGAGACAAATGTATGCCAATAAATGTTTAAAAGAAGGCCTGTTCTCAGATGATGTGACTTTACGGGCTGTGCTCAAGAAACTTCACATTCTACGCACCACTTTTCAAGGCTATACGTTTCTGGAAATACTACAGCTGACATAGAACAAACAAGTTTAACAGAAATCCCCAACCCTCTAACATATTCCCTCACCTACATCTCAAACTAACCTTTTATGAAATAAGGAGAAGGGTCTTCTGATGGTTTAATGCCACATTAAGAAAAAAAAAAACAGGAAATGTAATGCATGAAAACAGTTCCTTTGTACAATGAGAAGGGGTTACTGGCACAGTCTCATACATGTTCGGACTTGAGCCCTTGGGTTTGAAAAGAATAATCCAAACACAACCTGTGAAGTGACCAAGTGTCTCATGGACCCAGTATTACTCAAAATAATTTCCTGTATGACTGCAGCACTGCAGTTGTTTCTTCAGTATTCACTAACAACCGCTGGGGAAGACATCATCTAGACAAACTGTGTGTCTAACCCAAATGTAAAACAGGCAGTACATATTTTGGTGACAAAGTACAAATTGTCACCAACGCTCAGAGTAGACTGTCAGGACTGTTTTTTCCTCAGCTAAAGCCAACACTGAGGGTGACTTCACTCATTCTAATGTTGCAAACACCACAACTCCAGGGAGTTGGAAAGCTGCACTCAGCCCTGGCACAGCAGTAATGCAGCGAGCAGTCTCTAGTTCAGCATCTGGCTCTCTTGAGACCTGAACTTCCTCCTGACCTCCCTGACTTGCCTCACCTCCTTACAATCCCAAACAGCTTCCAGCCTGCCCTGCTGCCTCAGGTTCAGTTCTTAACAATTCTGGGGACTGTGAAGTAACCGTGCTTGAAAACTTTCTCCTCCACCACTATATGCTATTTCTCTGTCTCCCTCTCTTTCCAACTTCCTCATCTCGGTTCTTTTTCCTTAATCTACTTCCATGAATTAGAAATTTCTGCCTTTTTTCCCCCTATTTTTCCTCAATATTATTATTTTCTTCCCTTGTTCTGAGTATTTTTGTCACTTTGGAAGCCAGCAAAGGCATATCCTCCCTCTCTTACCCTCCATAAGGCACGGCAGCATTAAGGCGCCAACAACCCCAGCCGTGGATCGCACGGTTACTCAGTTTACAGGGCCATCGCCTTTTTCAGGAAGCTACACCTCGGTGCAACCTCTATCTCAGTGACTGGGCTCTGCAATCAACACAGGGGAGAAAGACAAGGCTTTTCAAAGCCGGCCGCCCAAAGCCAAATGCCGGGCCCACACCCAGGGGCTGGGCAGAGGCGGCCGTGGAGGGGCCGGGGGCGAGGAGCTGACCAGGGTGCTGCAGGCGGGCTCCGACCTCGGACCCTCCCCAGGCTCTCCAGGGGCACTGACACGAGGGAAAACACCACCCTTTCCACTTAAAAAAAAAGTGGGTTTAACCTTTTAGAATCCGAGACAGTGAGCTGGCGCTATACATACGCACAAGAAAAATGGGTAACAACAGGATGAATATCCTTTTTAACAATGGGTTTTTCTCATTCACTTGATGGACCACACATGTGCTCAAGATGAAACTCTCAATTTTACACCACTTCTTCTCTAAAAACCATGACCAATTCTTCCCTGTTCCTAGAAACCCCAAAGCTGAATAATTATTAGCCAGACACTATCTGTAATTACTATAAGTAGAAAAAGCAAATAAATTGTGGTCCAGACTTCAGAAAGAAAAAAAAAAAAGAAAAATCAGAAAAAGAGATAAATAAATAAATAATAACTGTGACTGCCACCTTTTATTCGAAGTTGTTTCTCATAATGTTGTACCATAACTTGGGAAATCAACTGTAGATGCAATTAGGGGGATCACAGCTCTCTCCCAAAGCCATGTTCCAACTCCTGTGACCTGCACTGGAATGCAGCAAGCTGTCTGTACAGTTCTAGGAGACACTACTCACTGCACAGATGACGGGCAGTAATCCTGGCCCTAAGACCATGACTTAGCGTCTTTAATATTAATCCCTGCTTGCAGACGGCAGAGACGTTCTCTCTTTTAAGCACTCAGAACTAATACCCTCAAACTTTTTTGTTCTATTTTGGTATTGCAGAGAGTATTTCCATACTCCACTGATATTTAAACAACTAAAAAAAAAAAATAAATTCAAACTTAGCTTTATCCCTCTGATTTTTAACACACAACCATCACTTATGCACCTCATTATAAGCAATGTTTTAAATTCACTATTTCCAACATCTGAATTCACAGGTGCATGGCATTTTTCAGAGTATCTAAACACTCTGAAGAAGGAGTCTGTGTTTGTCCAATCTGTTTTTCAGTAGCTTATGCCTCATCCTGCTGTTACTGAGAGCTTGGCTGGTGCAACCTGCAAGTTGCATAGAACTTGGTGCATATTTTTAGCCTTACGTTGCTACAATAACCAGTGGGAATAAACACCTCAACTATCTCAACTTTCCTTTGTAACATACCTCAAAAATTACCTTAAACACTTTATTTTCCAGGTAACTGCTATCACTGCCACAACAATTTCCTGAATAAGGCATTTCATTTGTCAGAAGCCAAAAAGGAAGTTTGTCACTAAAAGCTAGTTCATTGTCTTCTGCATCATTAAGCACTTAGAGAACCCCATCACTGGAGGACAAGAATTTCTTGCTAATTGTTTTCTAAATTATTTTACATGATTGATTATAAATGGTCCGGTTTATACCCACAAATAATAACAATTGTTATGGAAGGGAACACTAAGTTAATCATTATCAAAGCACTCAAAAATAAATTCAAGAGCCTTGCTACTGCAGCTTGACCTTGTAGAAGCAGTTTTGAAGTTCAGTACAAACCCAAGCAGCCCTTCGTTCTCCTGCTCCTCAGATTTGAGATTCAGCCAAGCTGAATACACAGTAACATCAAGGACCTGCGAAGGTCCATGGGAAATACCATGGGTTTCATGCTGTGAGCAGGTATTTAAAAGGTTTTCAAAGGTTAATTGAAAACAGGAGAGGTTGTACTGTCCTAGGTCACTAAGACACTTTTCAACTCCAACTCCAAATTAAATGTTTTATCCAAGCTGTTTTTATTTTTTCCTAGAGTTCTCAAACTGCAGGTGTCAGAGCCTTTTATTTGCAGAAAGCGTGCCACCCCTGTCTGCTTGATTCACATCTGAAGTGTCTGTAATGGGCAGATGTTGCAACAATACCATTGCCTTGCTTCTCTTCATTTGAAGGCACATGTTCCTTCAAGAGAACCCATCTGATCAGCTCACAGAATACAAGTCCAACAAGACTGAGATGATGCAGGACTAACAAGAACAGGGAAGGAGGGCAACATGACAGTTATCCACACACTACAAAAAGCTTGGCACATAACAAACATGCCTATCTGACACACTACAATGCTCATCAGTTTACATCATTTCCAAAGTACCCTGAGACAAAGGCTTATTTAGTTGTAGGAGTTTTATATGTCTTCATTTTTGTACTCTTAAAAGACAAGACTTTCAACCTTAAACTAAATCTTCTGTACAAGGCCACAAATGCTTGGCCACATGAAGGAGGAACTCAACCAGTCAAGAGCCTGAGCCTCCACCACAGGAATTCAGAACATGTGACATCTTGCCACAAATTAAGCTTCCATGTGGATTTCTGCTTGCTGGCTATTTCACAACAGCTCACAAAATACAGCCATGTGTCATGCATAAAAAAATAGACATGTCAATCTTTCATCACCTAAAAAGCCATATGCTTCTCAATTACTGTTTTGTACCACATGCCCTCCACTACAATTAACACGTGCCAAGGGAACCACGCACCAGGATTATTCTAGTCACAAAGGCACTTGCTGCATTTCCCTTGTACTGCATTTTTTCCAGGACACAATAAGGAACTCCCAAGCAGACAACAAATGCGTTTTTCTTGGAGAATGTGGCATCTCCATGAAGCTTAACTGAGAAAATTAAGACACTGTCCAACAACTTACATGAAAACGTTAGCAAGCAAAAGAATTTAGTTATTGCCATTTTATAAGTCTGTGTAACTCTTACTTAAAGTAAGTTTTCTCCTCCTTTTTGACCTTTCTACAATCTCTCCCACAAGTTTTACAGTGAAGTCAATAGTTCAGTTAGAACACATTGGAGTGTATTTAATTAGATGTAACTTGATACCTTCCTCTGAAGTCAAGATACCACAGCATCAGAAGATCCCGAATAATAAAACTTTGTTTTCCAAACTGTGAAAGCCTGACACATGCAGAAACGCACGTGAGAGACCTGCATATACTGAATCAAAGACTGAAACCTACAGACCCTTTACTCTCTGCATTAATCCTAATTCACCACCACTTCCAAGAAAACAGAGGTTTGGAAATAGTCTATCCTTATTATTATTATTACCATGATTGTAGCAAACAGCATGGAGGTCAGACTTCTCTGTGAAAATTAAACTGATCCATTTTCTGGATACAGGGAAAGAAAGAAGTCAAATGAAGTGACTAAGTGATCCATGACAGACAAATCCACCATAACCCATACTGTCATCAGGGATTTCATTTATCTCCCAGCAGGTTTGCAACATTTTGGACATCAAAGATCCAAGTCTCACATTGAGCTTCACAGGACTGACAACTTCTCCAGCAACTGATTCCCTGAAAGGGCTGTCCCATGGAACAGAAACAGCTCTTTCAAAATACCACAGCAGAAGCAGTGGTCAGTGATTCCAGTCTTGTTGAAGTTACAAATAATTAACAATGACCCTAGGCAAACAGGCACTTGTTCCCACAGTAAGCAAAGCAATAAGATTCCACTTCTCCCTCCCTGTCCTACTCTGACAGTTCTGTACAGTACAAAGAGGAATAACTGTCATTACTTCCAAGATACACTGATTTTTTGGAAGCATTTGAAAGAAGTGACACTTGCTCTCTAGTACAGAATGCAAACAACTGAAATGTTAAAAGAAGCATGAACACATGCACATCAATCTGTAAAACTTTAACTAATTTACACATACTAAGTATTTGAATGCCAAGTCATTCCTGTTGCTCACAAGGGTGCAAACTATTTATGAAGGCCCTTTGACTAGATAGTCTTAGGAAAAGAGCAGCCAGGGCAAGCAGCAGGAAGTGAGAAAGTGACAACCAAAAAAAAATAAAAATCACTCCTGCCACAGTACAACACAAAGAAACAACAAACTTGTGAAGTTGCAAAGCCCTACAAGGCAAAGGCATGTTCATGGGATTTTGAAAAATGTCATCAGTTCAATAAGCTAGTGAGCACCTGGAGACACTGAGACTTACAGAGCTTGGGAACTTTAAGAAGAAAATTCACAAGGAACATTATTATATTCCTTCCTACAACATCGAGGAAATTAACTTTGAAATTATATGGATGTAGAAATAACTACCAGTTGTTTCCAGACAATGTTAAAAAAGACATGCAAATGAGAAAAAGAAAACCAAAACAAACAGTTTCACCTAAATTCAGTAGAAAATGAGCACCTATGGACATAGTAAGTGTAACATGAAAAATACCAGATACCATACTGAAAACAGGACTAAAAGTACAATACAGAAAACCCTGTAGAAATATTTAGTATTTCTGGAGTTCTTCAGCAAACACAAAGGACTTCTCTGCTTAGGCCAACAAGGTGCTTTAAAGCATGTTGCCTTTAGATATCTGAAAGTCTGAATTGGGTTGACAAGAGGAGAAGCAGCACAAAGCAGACACCATATGAACAGAGACAAACAAGTTTTCTCCTTCATTACAAGTGAGGAAGAGGGTGATGTTTCTGAGCTGCATACTAGAAAGCAGTGTAAACCCACTGCATCATGGCCATCTTGAGTAGTTATGAACCAAAGAACCAGTTTAGAGTCCAAATATGCAATTACCATACCAAATAAGTCATCTAAAAATAGCCACAGGATAGTAAGGTATCCACTTGTTGTAAAGGCCAGGCAAGAGATAGAGTAGAATGATAACCATCTAAGAAGCTGTGTAATGTGACATCTGTGAATTCAGATGGCCAGATGCTTCTCATTAAATCACCTACAGCAGACATTACCTGTGTGCTCATATTCAAAACAGAGTCCCAACTGTGGGACTGGTTTATCCCTACAGTTACCAATGGCACTAAAGACAGCTTAATATGTACAATCAATCCTTACTGTCACCTGTGAGCCATGACAAGGGGCACTGGTGCTGTGCACATTGCAGACAGGTTGAACAACTCTAGTGGGAACACTGAGGGTCCCCCAAATAATCCCTCACAAAGTCTTCCATGCAGTGGAGACAGCTTCTCATATCTTTTGTTCAAGAGATCAACACAAATGCACGCACACTGAAATTCATCTCCTGTATCCAACATCTTAGCTGCATACACAGCACCAGAGTCCTTTCTGTTCAACATCATTTGAAACTGGATGAAACACTAGACTGCCGAGCAGCTCAAGTCAAAGCACAGGAGGCCTACAGGCAAGAACAGAATTTGCCTCTCTGAAAATCAGCACAGGTAAACCAAGAATAATATTAGCAAGTTTTAGGGGCACTGTTTTGAGATCTGGAGAACAGAGGCTTTGAGCAGGGAGAATTCTTTGAAGGCAGCTCACTGCGCACGTCAAAAATGAACTTAGCCTGTAAAATAAAGTAAACCTGAACAGCTCCACAGAAAAAGAGCTTTTTGAGCACACTGCTACAAGAAACGATGTGTAAAAGTTAATTCTCATCTACAGAGAAATACTCTCAGCACAGCTATAGACTAAACACTACCTTGTGTGATCACAGCCCTCAGTGCAGCACAGCACTACAAATTTTCAATTTCACTGGCTTTGAGATAAAGCAACCAAAGCACGGAGTAAAAACTATTGAGTTTCACTTTCCAGTTCCTTGCCACAATGTCTAAGGCAGACTGCACACTCTGCAACATCGGCATCCACGCAGGTTTAAACAGTTACTGACTGAAGTAAACACACCATGTACTGCTACCTTAATTTAGCAGAAAGTTTTTCTTCTTTCTTTAATTTCAGTCACCAAATTGAGACCTTCTCTTTCATTTTGTTCAGACAATTAGCAACTGTGATGTGGTGATGTGCTTAGCTTTTGTAGAGATAAGCCTTAACTGCACAGCAAACAAAAGAACAGCACTGTGGCTGTTTTGCCACTGTAATGAACCTGATGCATAGACCTAGTATTTCAAAAACCTCTTGCCTTAGCAGAAATGTCATACTGTAAGTCCTTTCCAGGCCAGAGGTGAAAGCCTATCACTTAAAAGGCCATAAAACAGAAACAGTTGCTGGGGAAATGCTGACATAGCCTCTAACTCGAGTAGATCACCATTCTGTGTTAGTTTCCGTGCTACTGTACGAGCCCAGCCACAACAAAGTGCGTTCTTTGCCTGGTCCAGTGTCCTGGTTTCATCTGGGATAGAGTTAATTTTCTCCCTACTAGCTGGTACAGTGCTGTGTTTTGGATTTAATAGAAGAATAATGTTGATAACACACTCTTGCTGAGCAGTGCTTACCCCACGTCAAGGACTTTTCAGTATCCCATGCTCTGCCAGAGAGAAGGTGCACAAGAAGCCAGAAGGGAGCATGGCCAGAACAGCTGATCTGAACTGGCCAAAGGCTCTACCATTAAGTGTCATGCCCAGTATATAAACTGTCTGGGGAACTGGCTGAGAGGGGCCGATCACTGCTCGCTGTTGGGGTGGGCATCAGTCAGCAGGTGGTGAGCAACTGCATCGCACATCACTTGCACTTTCTTGGGGTTTATGTGTCTTTTTGTTGTCTCCCTTTTCACTATTTTTTTTCCCAATTATTCAACTATTCTTATCTCAGCCCAGGGGTTTTACCTTTTCTCCCCCGACTCTCTTCCCCATCTCACCGGGCGGGAGGCAGTGTGGGGGTGTGAGCTCAGCCGCCGGCTGGGGTCACACCACAACATCAGCTCCTTTTCCAAGGGGTGAACTACGACACGCATCCCGGCAGCTCAGCGGCACTGAGCTTTCGCTGCGGGCCCGGAGAGAGCGCGGACGCTGCCATTTCAGCGGGGGACGGCAGTGTGGGAGAACATGCATGGGCCCCAAATCCCGCGGCGCCTTGGCACACCGCCCCTTCCCCAGTCCCGCCGCCCGGTGCGCAGCAGCGCTGTAGCGGGGCCGGGCCGGGGCAGGGTCCCTTGTGCCGGGGCCGGGGGCGCAGCGCGGTCCGGGCCCGCGGAGGGGAGGCAGCGCCGCCTCGCTGCCCCGAAAGCCGCCAGTGCCGCCCTCCCCCCGCGCGTCCTCACCTTGTCGCTACCCGCCTCCTCCTCCTCCTCCTCCTCCTCCTCCTCCTTCTCCTCCTCCTCCTCCTCCTGCTCCTGGGCAGCCGCCCTCCGCCGCCGCCGCGCCGACATCGCGCCGCGGGAGCGCAGCGCCCACCCGGCGGGGAGCGGGCGCAGGCGGAGCCGCGGTCGGGACGGGGAGGGCGCTGAGGCCGCGCCGCGGAGCCCGCTCGCCGCCTCCTCCTCCTCCTTGTCCTTCTCCTCCTGCTCGGAGCCCGGCGCTGTCCCCGCTGCCGGGGAGGCGGCGCTCCGGCTGCGGACGCCGCCGCGGCTTCGGAGGCGCGGCCGGAGGCGGCTGCCCGGGAGCGGAGAAGCTCCGCGACCCCGCGGCGGCGGCGGCTGGGGCGGAGCGGAGCGGGCGGGGCGTTGTGGCCCAGGTGCGCCCGGCGCTCCGCCCCCGCCCTGGCACCGCCCCGGGGCGGGCGGTGACCGGCCGGGCCCGCCGTGCTCCCGGCCCGGTGCTCGGCGGGGCGGTGCCGTGCGCCAAGGGCAGGGTGGCCGCGGCGGTGGGCACCCGCAAACCCCCGCAACGCGGGCGTGGAGCTTCAGGTTGTTCCGTCCTGATTGCCGGGATGGCCGCGGTCGCGCTGTGTGACTGCAATCGGGCACGTCGGTGGAATGCCCTGGGAGACCGCGGCAGGAATCTCCACGGAGCCCTTGTGTCAGCTCCTGGTCAGCGCCCCTGGACGCCCGTGCTGCAGCCCACGCGGGCATCGCTGGGCATCTGTGGAGTGCTTTGCTCATGCCCACCTGCTCTGTGCCCATTTATAAAGAAGGTGCGGTGCTTGGCTCGTCCCTGCCCCACCATGCCAAGTGCCCTTGCCAGGTATGGTGCCACCAGCCCTTACAGCAAAGAAACACACCTGCCTACGAGCTCAGAGGCAAGAGAAATGCCCTGCGAGGCAGTTACACAGGCTGAATTCCTGCAGCTGCCCTCTTACAGTGCCTGTGCCTACTCTCTACCTGGCCATGGCAACAGCTGTCTGCCCCATGAAGACGCTGAGTCTAGATGTCACTTCAGTGTCCACACACTGGCTTACTGTGCCTGCAAACACAGGGCCAGCACCTCTTCCAAGGCGGTGCCTAGCCGCTCCTGCTGTCATCTGCATTATCCATATGGTGACTGCAGCTTGATTGGTTTTATTTCATTACGTAAACAACATTATTATTATGTCCCTTCAAAGGTATGCTTGGCATGTTTTTAGTGTAAATGCTGTGGTTCAGGAAGTTAGAGTGAGATGCTGTGACAGAAATTTTGTTCCAGTTAGGTGGCAATTAATGCTTCTGGATCAAAGCTGCTTAAGAAAGGAGATAAAGCAGAGTACAGTTATATTATACCTGTCATTTGTAAGTGTCCAGTGATCCTTTTGTGTGATTGTGTGATTCATGGAGCTGAAAGAAGTGATTTGCCTAAAAAATTATCCTTGCTGATTCTGCCTCCAGAACTTCTTAATTCCTGTTACACGTGTCAGCATATTATGACTGTGAGCTGTCAAATTCTAATGACTAAAATTTCATTTTTCTGTCTTTTCATCTGTGTTTGAGAAGTATAGGTTGGGAATAATTCCCTAGCTAAGTTCTTCAAATAGTAAACTCAACTCCAATCTTGCTGCCAAAAAGTGTGGGCCCTCTGGTATTCGGGAAGAACAGCCACTATGTGAAAGGTTTTACCTGTGCACTGCTGACAGTGCCAGGAGGTAGCATGCCTGCAGCATCCCCAAGCATGTGCAAAAAGCTGGTGTGCTAAGCAAAAGGCTGCTCTAGGACAAGGCAAAGCAGAGACCCAATGCCAGGCCAGACAAACCACAGAGGCAGTTTTTGACACTGGGACCCTTATGGACGAAGGTGACAGTGGCAGCCCACTGCTGCTCAACGATATGGCCGCATGGCCTGGACTCTCCAGCACTTCACTCTTGTCAGTATAAATTTAATGTAGTTCTCCATAAGTGAAATAATACGGGGGGAAATTTTGTTGGAAAAACTCAGCTCTTCTTCCTCTGAATATGAGAGGGTGGGAAAGAGTTCTCCAGTAGCTAAGAAACCTAAACCATATAGGAGCACAGTGGACCCCAGTGGATAATGAGGTGTCCTTTCCACTCTCTCCTCTACCAGTATGTTTCTGCTATTGAGTTTTTTCTTGTGAGTGTTTCTCCAGCAAAGCTCTCAGAAGAAACCAGTTTCCCTTACTTCAAGTGCAAGATGTGCATTTACCCTGTTGGCACTGCAAATGGGACGAGCTATAAACATGGGAAAAGCTATAAACATGGGAAAGCATAAACATTTATTTTCTCCATGCAGAGAAAATAAGTTGTTGTTTGTCTGGTCTCTGCAGCTTTGCCACCCATGGTGGGTGCAGCATGTGGAACAGACATCCAGGCTGTTTCCCCTGGCATGCAGGTCGCACACGTGGGTCAGTAGTCTGGGTTAGGGTGGACCTCAATGGAGCTACATCCACCATGGAGCAGCTGAGTCTAGATGAAGAAGTCTGTGCCTTGTTATAGCCCTTCCTGGTAAACCTGGCCTGAAAAATGCAAGGCTGAGAATGATCAGATGCTATGCTTTTGCCACAGAAAAGACCTTTCTGTGGTTGACAGGACAGAGACAGTGCTTCAATACCTGCATAAAGATCATTAAGTATAGCTTTACATCCCATCCAGGAGAAGAGTAAGAGCCTTCATTTCTCCTATATCTTTGCTCCACCCTTAACGTAAACAGTGAAGAGGAAAAAGATAATTCTAGAAAAGCTCAGAGGAAAAAATAATTGTTTAGCAAATGGTGTGATGGAAGAAAATAACAATAATGGCAAACAAGGAAAGGTGAAGTACTCGAAACATATTAATGAGCAGAGCCAAGGCAAGTGCAAGAAGATGAGTCACTGCATTTCGGGAATAATAAAGGCAGCAAGCAATGAACAACTGGTGACAGTGGGGTGAGGGAGTGAGCAATCTGCTGGGCAGGGCCACTGAGAGAAAGAGAATAAAAAACAAGGACCAGGCCCCAGCAGGATCAGGTGAGAATACATCTCTAGCTTCACTCCTTCTCTCTCATGGCTGGATGTTCCTGCTGCTGTCACCCACGGAATGCTCAGAAATGTGAGGAGGGACAGCAAAAGTAGCTGTATCACAGCAAAGTTTTTCAAGCCTCTCCAGCTCAGAGGAAAGAGGCAGGGGGCTCCCAGAAGAGCTGTGGGGCAGGGGGCTTAGGGATAAAGCAGATCGTGGGAGTGTGGTTGTTGGGCTTCTGAGCTGCAGCACCTTGCAGTCATGGGAGCCCAGTACATCTCTTGAGTTGCAGCTGGTTAGACTGGTCGGATGGGAATTTTCCAAGTCAACACCCTGTTACTCAGGTTCCTTTGGGGCAAGTAACTACACTGTCTGGAATGTAATATCACCTCTCCAAACGTTGTGACTGTGCATGGTTTCACAACATGTGGCAGAAACCTCCAGGTTCTCTGTGGACAAAGGTATCAGCGTGTCGGCCACTGACTTTTCTGATATGCAAATATTATCACCTCTGTTGGATGGATTTCAGTATCTTGATGTGTGAGACCTCGGAGGTTTTTGCTGCTCTGTCTTGCCTTTGCTTTCTCCTTGTATTCCCACATGAATTTAGTGGCTCATAGCTGCCAGTAAACAACTCAAACCTCAGCTACCTACACAACATTATCTGTGCAGGAAAGCCCCTAACAAGCACATCCTTGCACTTCCCCCAGCTGCCCAAAGTTAAGACACATCACCTGCCCCAGCCATGCTCCCCCCTGCCCTGCACTCCAGTTATCCACAGCAGGCAGATCTGCCTTGCCTGCTGCCTGCTGAGCCGGGAGCTGCTTCTCTGTCCTGCGCCTCAACCTACATACAGAAGGAGGAGTTCTCTGCAGGGAGACGCAAAACTAGAGCCTTGACATTAAAACAGTTATATAAGCCCTTACACAAGCTGCATACAGCCTCCAGACAGAAAGGCAGCTGGCATGGGGCTGTTACTGTCTCTGCTGACCAACAGGAAGGCTCTTGCATGGGAGAGAAGCAGAGCAGAGCTGCTTCGTAGCTGCTGCAGCAGAAGGAAATGGAAGGAACTGGTTCCCTGTCCGCTCCAGTGCTGAAGAACAGAAAATATCCAGCTCAAAATGTGTTGGAAAGAATGGCATATCTGCAGCTGTAACACTGAGGATCCCTACTGTTGGCAATCTTGGAAACAGGAGTGGTTTGCAGGTTTGGGGTTGGTTTTTTTTAATGGATTCCTACTAATACACAGAAATGAGAGAAATGGAAAATATCAATATCAGCATAGACAGCAGTGTCAAGCCATGTCAACAACAGATCAGTATCCCCTTAGAAAATATTAATTATATTGTAATGTGCTGCATTTAATAAATTTGTAATCTTTTTGCATCCTTAGATCATTATAAAGAGGATAACCCCAAGCCAGAAAGAAGCACAGGGAACAGCGATACAACAGCCTCAGATCAGGCTGTGTGTTTGTTCTTCAAAGCACAAGACTAGCTATTAATACCCTGTGCTCCCCTGACAAAACAAAGAGCTGCAAAACACAGCCTGGTGCTGCCTTGAGATGGCGCATGGGAGCAGGGCATGGGAGCCCAGGTGCTTGGGATATGCTTGAAGCTGAAATTCCGGGTCAGAAGCTCATAATTACACAACCTGTGCAGTCTGAGGTGAATCCTCCTCCAGCTCTAAGCACTAGACTCACATGCTGAAAAAAAAGGAAAGCTGCAGTGGAATATAGGCTTGTATGAGTAAATAAAGAGGCTTCTTTTCCCCCTTTAAATGAATACAGCATGAACTCTCATTCTCTCTTGCTGGGTTTAACACAGGTCAGAAGGCAGTGATGCTTTAGCAAGACATCCTGAACTGAGCATACATATCTATATTTTAGTAATTTAAATCCATTCACAGCAGTGAGTTGTTCTTTTATGTTTAGATAATATGTCATGATCTGTTTACATTTGCTAGTCTGGCATAAAAACATCATAGTCTGTGGTATTTGTGGTCAATTATTTGCTTATTAGTTGCACATTTGAACTTTATAAAACAGGCCACTTGTATGCCAGCAAAAAACCAAAACAAACAAAACAAACTGACCTCATTATTTCCAAGTTATGCATAAAGTTTGAGGAACATAATCTAGTGACTGCTGTGAAAGCTCTGGCAGCAGAAACCTTTGCCCCAGGCTGCTGTCACCTTCTGTTTGGTCCAAACGACTGAGTATTGCACAGCTACTGAGTTATTCTTGATCCTTCCTTCCTACCACAATCCCAGGGATGCTCTTGCTTTTTCCAAAAAAAAAAAAAAAAAAAAGAAAAGGGTTCATATGCAATGGGTGCTTGGCAAGCTACTGTCATTTTCATATTACATGTGAAATTAATTCTTGAACTTGTTGAGGCTGCCTGAACTTGCCATGAATCTGCAGCACACCCTTCCTATGCGATTGCACATGCACTGTATGTTATATTATCCATGCAGATTCTTTCTTTTCATACAAACTCTGTTTGGAATACCATAATTTATTAGCTTGCAACTCTTCAGTGCTGGCAGGAGCTGTGGGCTCAGAAAAAGGCAGAGACAAGACTGATGAGGAAACAGACTGGCTGATGCCAGGGGTAGGGACTACACATTTGCAACTCCAGCTGAAGAGGTAATCACTGGATTGTTTAAAGGGACTAACGGCACTACTCTGTCAAAACACAAGTGACTGCCAGAGAGAAAAGAGCAGCTGGCTCCATTCTAGACAAGTCCCACAAAATGTAGCACTGACAGAATTGGCTGTTCCCCTGAAGATTCAGTCTAAAGTATCTGGAGAAACTAGCTGACCCTGCGTGTGGTTTGGGCAGGACTGAAGAACAAACCAGCCTTCGTAAAGTTTTATGAGATGCTTTTAAAAAGGCCTCACTAGTTACACAGTAATTCCTTCAGGTGACCCCACAGCTGAGGCTGCTGCACAGTAGCTCACCAGCACCTTGGTGGAGACAGCCTGGTGGAGACTCAGGGCGTGCTGGGACACCTGGTCCCTCTCAGGACAAGACTGGGAGCCCTGACCTATAGGCTGCAGCAGACAAGGCAGGAGAGAGGAAGAGGAGACACAGCTCCCATCACTCTGTCTGGTAAAACTTTCTTGATTGAAGAAACTTGCCCAAACAAACCCATCATGCCCAGTGCACTTCCCAGCAGTTTCACTGGAGCTGAAGACCATTTATGTTAATACCTATATGGTTGGCACCAGCCTTAAACTGCAAGTTCCTGCAATTTACAGCCAGCTGTAAGAGATAATCCCTTCCATATGGTGTCAAGGGAACTGTGCTTGTGCCCAAACTTTACTTCCCTCTTCGGTCTCAGGTCATTCTGATTTATGTAACTGAGCAGACCACAAGGCTCTCTGACAGCCAGGCTCTCAGGGAACGGGCTTTCCTACCACACTATGAGCAATCCGCATTTCGTTCTGTGGCAACAGACGTGCTCCCCCACATGCCAGATGTGAGGGCAAGCCCCAGTCCCATCAGTGGGTATTTTGCCATCTTCTTATGCTGAGACAAAACCATTTGGCAGTTTCAGCAACATTTCCCATTCTCAGGTTAGAGTAACGTTTCCATGTGAAGTATTTACTTGATTTGTGGTGCACAGAGCACAGCTTGCACTTTTCTCTGCTTTCTGTCACTGAATTTGCTCCCCCCCACCACCTTTTTATACCACCTTCAAGAAGTTGTATGTCATTTCATTTAATTGAACTCTAGTATTACCCACCCTATTACATTTGAGTTCATAAGAAAAGTTCATCTAAGGTATGAGCAGGCATATCACCATTGATTTTTAGCAGTTTATGAAATATCACTCTGTTTTGCCAGCAATACCATCTTACTATCTTATCTCAAGGGACAGGAGGAGCATTATGGCACACTTGCAGTGTATTTTATAAGTGGTGATCAGCCGACAGGATGCAATTAAGCCAAGTATTACAGTCACGATCTGGAAAGGTTGCCCTGTAAAGTCTTGGTTTGCTGCCATTTTGTTGTGATAGTCTTCAGATTGAAGTACATCCTGTACTTTAAAAAGGTGTTCCTGCATATTCACTTAGGTGAATTCTCTGAGAGTTATTTTCCAGGGGTATAGTCATAAAGATACACTCACTAGAAATTACTGGTTATACCTTTGGCATCTTTGACATCTCTCTGCAAACCCTGTGTATCGGAACTCTGTTACACAAAATCCTGAGCTCTTTACTAGGGGAATATATGTTGAGAGAAGTGTCTTCCCCTTACCTAAAGACCTAAGAAAATGTGAACTTCAAAAGACAGAGACTCATGGTCTTTTCTCCTTTTTAAGATTCCAGGCTTGTGGTTGAAAGCCTCCCAGCAAATCTTGACTAGTGACTTCTGGATGTATGCCACAGCACTCCTGTTCCTGATCTCACTCTTCTCCTCCCTAAGTCACCAGCATACGCGGGGACAGCTGTCAGCAAATTCTTCTTATGCTTCTTTTTCTTGCCTGAAGGTGCCAGATTTTTTGGGAAAGCACTTGATCCTGGACAGCCTCTTCTAGACACTTGCTCTGTGTGCTAAAAGGGCCAAGGCATCTGGGGTCAATTAGGCTGTTCCCCATCCCCCAAACCCCTCAGCTGGCTGCCCGCCTAGATCACAATGAAGGAGGGATCTGCGACACCAGAAGAATTGGGTTCTGGTTGCCCAAAAGAGGCACTAGTTCTGCTTCTTAGCATTTTTAGTGCTCTCTGGGGCTCTGACCAAACTGGCTGGTCCTGAGACAGGTACTGCCGGAAGAGCAGGAGCCAAAATGGGAATGGAAAGCAACAGCAGTAAGTGGCTTTCTACTGCTTCTACTGTTGTGCCAGACAGGTGCCTGCTTACCTGAAGCCTGCAGTGCAAAGCCAAAACAAGAGAAAGAAGAGCAGAACTGTATTTTCAGGCTCACTCACTCTTTGATCCACTCTTTGTAATTGCAAACTAAACTCCTTGTTTGCAATAAAAGAAGACTCACTTTCAGCCAGCTGCTGCACCAACATGGTGTGTTCTGAACAACATCCTTCATGCCCTCATGACAGCTAACCAAAGATAGTACTGGAAGAAATAATATCTTACTGCAGCCAAGCACTCCCTACTGCCCTGTCTCTACTGCCAGTAGAGGTTCATGCAAGCTGCAGAACATGATTTGACTTCACTGGCTATGAGAGATGAAAAGGAAAACATGAATGTGAACAGAGCAGGAGCTGGTAGAGGAGAAACCTGTAGGAAAATTACAGTTTCCACTGTAATTTTCCACTGCAAGAAATGGCAGTATGCTTTATCCCAGGAGTTCTTGGCAATGCCACTGCAAACTGAGGTGGGAACTGAGATTCCAACTCTCACAGTAGGAAATTGCCCCTTCTGGATGCAGGATTTTTAGTGGTCTACATCTCCTATCCTTTGCTAGAGAGAGGAAAGCACAGGGAAAATACCCAAAACCCTGAGCAATTCTCTTCTCCTATGGATTCAGCTTATTACAGAAAAATCTGACCATCAGTCTTCCTGCTTCCTCAGCAGCTCCCAGGCTCTTCAGCATTTTCTCTGCCTTCTTTCTCTCACCTCTGGAGAGCAGGTCCAGCCACCCTGTGCTTCCCTGCACAGGGCCAATGTGTGAGGCACTTCATCCTCTCCCCCAGAGAATGGGGTTGAGCCTGGCAGAAGCCACCACGTTCCCTAAGACCTATGAAGGTGCCACTCAATCTGTGGCACAGTGCTCGCAATGCCCATAACAAAACCTCATGTGGTTGTAGAGGCCAGTAAGGTGACCTGGAGTTTGCAGGGCTGGATGGTGCCACACATCGGTGGGACAGAGGGAAGTAACTCCTTCCTGCTGCTCAGTGTGCTGCCAGGCTGCTCTGCTCCAGGAAGTCCCAAAGAAAGGGATGGTTCACCATAAAAGCAATGGTGAAGGCTCCAGCCCTGGCCCCATCCAGGAAGATGCTCTTGCCCCTTACATTACAGCACAGCAGCCTCCACTGGCACAGGGCAGGCAGAAGCATCATATCCTTCATGATTACAGAAATAGATTTGTACCTTTCTTTACAATATTCTAATAAAGGCACAAAGGAAACAGCCAGCCTCTGCAAGTCATGAGGTGTTAAGGTTTTGTGGTGGTGGGAAGGAGAGCACAGGGCTCTCTGCTGGGGCAGGGGCCTGGCCCTGGCAACACATCGTGAAACCCCCCCCCCCCCCCCCCCAATATTTATCTGTGCACTGAGACTAACCATCCACTTGTTAAGCAAAGAGCTTGGAGGTGACAGTTCAGATAAAGTCCATTATTGATACAAAAACCCTGTAGACAAGTCCAGGTGTGTTTTTCGGCGGGCTGTAGGAGAGAGGCTAAAAGTATCAATCTTGCACATTGCTCCTCATGCCCTTCTCAGCAGAGCCGGGTGCTTGAGATGGTCCTTGCCTCTGCTAGGGAAGACACGGAGGACCTGCCTTGCCTTGCGGACACAGCGCTGTGCTTTCCAGCCGCCGGCCCGGGAACGCTCCTCGCTAGGTGGAGCTGCCGGAGCGAGCACGGCAGCCCCGGGAACCGACTCCGGGAATCAGCCCCGAGATCCGGCCCCGAAAACAAGCCCCGGGATCGCCGGGGGCTCTCCGAGCCGCACCGCGTCCCAGCCCTGCTCCCGGAGCCCTTCGTGCTCCTGCCAGCGCCGATGTCCCTCGACTTGTTTCGGTTACACTGAAACTGAAACGGAGCAAGCAAACGAAGACGTGCTTCAGAGTATACTACTCCCGGTGATTTCTCCTTCATTTAGTCTAAATCTGCTAATCAATTCCCCGCCTCCCCCCCCCCCCCCCCCCCCGTCAGCCTTCGATGTGATGGAAAATGCTGACATACGATTTTCTAAAAATCATAAGAAGATGCATGTAATGATAGCCACTGCCACCACTTTCTCCCTCTCACCCCCATTTAGATCATCAACTTAACGATTTCCAGTTCCCCGACATTGGACCACCCTGTGCCAACAATTTCTAAGCTCTCTCTGCTGATTTCCATGGGGGCGCTGCTTAAAGATCCATAGTGGCGAGGGCCTACCATACATATATTTGTGAAATACAGAGTGAAAGAAATTATATAAAAGCTCCAGCTATGCCAGTTAAATTTCCATATATTTTTGCTATCAATGTGAAACCAAAGTAAAGCCAGACATTATTTTTAGCCATACAGCGTACATACTTATCCATATCAAGAAAGCGCTCACAGGGATGCGAGGGTAGAGCCTGGACCCATACCCAACAACTGCAGTTGCAGGGACGCTCACTGCCCTGTGCATGCTTGGGAGGCTCAACTGGCCAGCTGGGGCTGGGGGATGATGGGTGAACTTCTGTTGGATCTAAATTGCTATCTTTATGCCCACCTCACATGCACATACACTGCACAGTGGGAAATTTCTGTGCAGCAATGCACAACGAAAGAGAAAATGAAGGTAACCCTGGAAGCATGGCACCTTCACAGCCCTTAGGCAAAGATGAAAGAGGGAGATGAAGCACCAGTGCTTCTTGTCCCTGCTGTTACACACCTGGCTGACACATACACTTTGGCACGACTATTAATAGCAGGTTTCTAAGATAGTTTCCTTGCTTGTGTCTGATCAGCCGCATGTGCACAGTCCTCACAGGGTTCCCCAAGCCCCAAGCAGGCCACCCAAAATCAATCACTCTGCAGACCGAGGTGTGCAGAGACAGCAGCAGTTCCCATTGCTGCTGCTCCCATTTCCAGTAGAAAGAAGGGACATCCTTCCACAAGGACTTTAGTCCTTAACAAGTACATGGTTAGAGGGAAACGCTTGTCTGAATGTCATGTCGCATCACACACACATCTGTGCTGACCATCCCTGGAGGTATTTAAGAAGAGACTGGATGAGGCACTTAGTGCCGTGGTTTAGTTGACAGGGTGGTTGGGTCATGGTTGGACTTGATGATCTCAGAGGTCTTTTCAAACCTGGTTGATTCTGTGATTCTGTGATACTGTGGTTCTGTGACTGCAGTCCTCAGTAGCACCACACAGGAATAGACTATCATGGCAGTCCCGAGAAATCTGTTGTTCACTAATTAGCAGTGGGTGCACCTGCAGCAGACCCCTGCATCCACTTTAAATAGTTTTATGATGTTTCCACACTTCATTGTAACAGGGGAGGTGGTGACAGTCTTTGGAGATGTAAGCTGGACAAACTTCAGGTAAGACTTGCCCTGTCGAGAGGGAAGCAAGCAATGAGGGCAGAGCCTAAGCAGGACACGGGTCTGGGGGTGGGAGGGGGACTCGGAGCAGGACCTCACCAAGAATGGCCTCTGGTGAACCTGTGGATCCCGGAGAGACACTCAGATCTTGTAATCCTGTCCTCTTGGCTTTCCTCCAGCAGGGGTCAGGCTGAACCAACGATCACAAATCAAAAGTAAAAATAACTACTCTGTTTCGGCAGCAAATATTTTCAATGCTCCAGAAAGGAGAAAAATATTTTGCCTTACTGAGGATACGGAACATACTCGAACATTTCATTTAAGAAAGCAAAAGAAATATTGAAATGGGAACAGAGGTGACTGCGAGCAGCAGACTGCAACATTCTCCTCTTTGCAGCTGTTTTGAAAAGGTAATGACCAGGTCCTGTTTCCACTCAGTCTCAACCTCCATTCCCAGTTACTCTGGATACACTTCAGTGTAAATGGAATGAGAAATTCGGATAGGACATGGGGACCACAGCGTTAGCGCGGCGAAGTGACGGGAGCGTGTCCTCAGAAGTGACGGGAAGCCCTCGGGGAAGGCAGAGCTCATAACATCCGCCACCAGCTGGAAAGCTGTTACCCGCAGAAACAATTCCTGCGCGGTCAGAACACGTAAGTAAAGCAGAGGGGTACCAGTCCTAGGAGGATGTCTCCAGTACACCTCCAGCTACAGCTGGCAGCGTTTCATGGCCCTTGGCACTCTGAAGAGCAAACCAGAGAGTCTTCAGTGGGGTCTCCCGCGAAGTGACGCATCTGACTTTAGCTGTCACCAGAGATCTGCAGGCAGACACTCTGGGACAAGAATGCTAAAAAGCAGGTGAGATGTACCCAAAGGCCTGGCTCATGAAAATTTTTCTGGCCAGCTTTGTCTCAGTTTATTGCCTAGTGAGAGGACACAGAGGATGGCATTTCATGCGTGGAATTTTAATGATAACTTTATTATATTTTAGTGTATTACTGGCCTGCGATTTTGTAGTCTTACAAGAAATTTCCGTTTCCACATCTCCATTAAACGTCTGATTCATTTTCTTGGCTCGTGGTAATGCCTCAAGCTACATCACTAAAGAATCAGCACTCTGTATTAGATAAATATAAGACCAAGTCTGATTAACCTATTAACTATTTTTAATTAGCTTTTACTGTTCTTCAGATATTCCGTGTTTTTGAGGAAGCAGAAAGAGAATGAGAGCAGGCTGGTACAATAGAGATGTATAGAGCTAGCATATGGACCGAGATTATTCATCATCATTGGCAGCAGCTCTGCTGTAGGGAATCTTGCAACAACATCACAATTTTCCTGCTAGAGTGAATGCCATAATGGACACATTTGCGGAGTGAATTATGGGCAAGATAGAAAAAATTTAAATCTTTATAGCGTTTTTATGCTCTGTCTTCCTTTTTGGTAATCAGATCTTGATTAAGAGTTGGAATTAGCACCCAGAAGAACATTAGGCTTTCCTGGCTCGGTTCCTTTCCACCACGTAGGGCAGGCAACAAATGATTCAGTGGCTTTACAGTACTGCTACAACAAAAAGGTGTCTAAATGCCTATACATTACTTTAGGAAAGTAACCGACTGCTCGCTTCCAATGAGGAACATATGGCAAAATATTTTATTTGCTAAATAAAGGGACTGCTTGGTTTAGTTCAGACAGCTCCCTCTCCCAGTCACGATGACTTATCGGGACAAAAGCTGGGCAGGGTTGGAGTCCCTGTCCCCGCTGATGGAGGGCTGGAAGAGCTCAGTGTAGGGCAGAGACAGTGCTCCCTCGGAGGCAGCACTCCGCGCACAGCTGGACCTTGCGGGCGGCGCGGTGCACTGACCTGCAGTGCGAGTCTTGTCTCATCACCTTGAGGAACTTCTGACTCTGCAATGCCAAAGCACTTTGGACCTTTTAATTTTAGGTGTCATCATGGTTTGGTTGGGTTTTCTTGGTTTTGTTTTTGTTTTTTTTTTTCTCCGTTCAGGTATGCTGAGACCATTCCGGCCAACGCGAATTTCGGAAGCAGAGCTGCGCCGGTACTCGTACTTCCTACGCCTCGAACGAGCAAACAAATAACCACAGTTTTTTCTGACAACGCTTCTTCTGCGCACCTCTGACTTCATTCATACCTCCTCTTCGCTTCCGTCCGCAGTGACCGGGGTCCCCATCGCACCTCAACCCCTCCCTGCCGCCGGCCCCCGCCCCTCGCTGACCGGGACCCCACCGCCCCGGCTGCCCTGCCACCCCCCGGGGTCTCCAGGTGCTGCCTCCCTGAGGCCCAGCGGACTTTGGAGGGGAGCTGCCCTCCTCTCGTGGCTGTGCCTCCCCCGGGCTGCTGCTCGCCCTTACTCCCCGCTGCCCCGGCCACGGGCCGGCCGCTCGCTCCTCCTCTCCGCCCGCACCCCCCCCCCGCTCGCCCGGCGGCTGCTCCCTCCATTATTTGGCTGGGTAGTTGCTTTATCTGCAGCGGTGAAGCGTTTACGATGAGACCCAGTGAAACTGGTGAAATGCAGCCGGGTGTTGGTGAGCAGCGGGTCCGCCCAGTAATCCAAATCCCATCTGCTCGAGTAGATTGGCTGCGGCGTTTTCAGGCTGCGGTTTGCTCACCCCGTTAGTGAAGTTTGTTGCTGGGGTGGGTTTCACCCCCACCGCTGCCTGGATGCTCACGGTGCCCCCCACCCGCTGCTCCGTTGCTCAGCGGCACAGCACAGCCCCGGCTGCCCTCTGAGTAACTTTGCCTGGCTATAGCTCAGGGAAAACAGAAACTGAGTACGGAAAATGAACTAAATATTGATATTTTCGAGTATTTCTGGTTGACAGTTATTAAAGACAGAGAGGAAGTAACGCTGACGGCTGCTTTTGAATCCATTCCTCATGCACGGGCAGCTCTGTGGGCGCCATCCAACCTGCGATGCTATTTTTAAAAAAAGAAGTTGCACGAGGCGACCCCCAAAGAACCACCCGTTTTTTTCAAGATACCATCCGTTCCTTACAGTAGGAAAGGAGGAGAAGAGTTTGTGCGGGAGAGATCGTTTTGTTTTGCTTCCCCTGAAGAACAAGTCCAGTGGCGCCGAGCGGTGAACTCCCGCCCGGGCCGGGAAGGAGAGGAGCGAGTGGAACGGGCGGTGCCGCTGCCCACGGGCCGAGCTCGGGGCTGGTACCGCAGCCCCCGCACGATCCCAATGCGGGCTCAGGCCCCGCTTCCCCCCGCCGCCAGCGCGGACCTGTGGCCGAAGCTGCCGCCGCTGCCCTGGCAGAACTCCCTCGGGACGCTCCGAGGAGGGAGGCAGCGGGGCCGGGTCGGCGGGCGGAGCCCCTGTCCCCGCACCGTCTCCTCGGCAGAAGGGGGGAAAAGCGGCTCCCCTGCGTGCTGGACACGTAGGGCGGCCGCCCCGCGCCTGCCTCACGGCTTCCAAACCCGGTTTAGTATTTCTCCCCTCTCCCTAATTCAAATGCAAATCGGTCGCTCTCAGAGGCAGGCTCCCCGCTCCCCACGCCCGCTGCCTGAGCCGAGCCTCGGCGCGCCCGGGGCTGCGGGGCCGGTCGTGCGGGGCTGCCTCAGCCGAGAGCTCGCTGCCTCCACTCAAACAGGCAGGAAAAGGACTTGTTTTTTGGTTTTACTTTTAGAATAATTGAGGAGTAACCCAAGGACAAAATAATAATAATAATAATAATAATAAAAAATTCAAACTCGGAGACTTAACTCGAGCTTCCCGGAGGTGCCCTTCGTGTGGCTGTGCCAAAGTTAAGGCAAGGCGAGATCTTGCCCTACGCCCCCTTTCCCCAAGTGCCTTTTTTTTGCACCTTTGTAAATTAACCTAAAAGAATTCCGAGCAACAAGGGATTATTTAAAAATAGAAGGAAACATCGTCGCAGGTAGAGGATCAACATGCTTCAGCTAAGAAATATTTTTTAAAAATTCACACCGTCCCCTTTTTCTATGCTCGAGGAAATCGTGTTCCCCACAGGTACAAGCCTGTACTTCGGGCACAGACAGCACAGGATAAAAACTGTTTAGGGTGATTTTGCGTTACTCCTCTTTCCGTGGAGCGCTTTTTAGGGGCTACATGGGATTTTTTTCCCTTCTAGCCTTAGACGACGGGAAGAGCCGGGGACGCTTGGGACAAGTGTCTGAGGGGCTCGAGTGCTCAACATCGGTCAGTGGCCGGCCCAGCGGGATAAACACGCGGTTCCACCGTGCAGCGGGTACAGAGAGCACCCCCGCGGGTCCAGAGGCGTGCGGGAAGAGTCGAGTCGGTCCGCACCACCCGCATCCCTGGGAGGCACTGAGGCAGGCCCGGCCCAGCAGGGACTCGAGCAGCTCCGCTCCCTGGAGTCGTTCCCAGGGCACAGAGACAGTGACACTGAGAGAAAGAAAGGAAAAAGGGAGAAAAAAAAAAAGGAAAAAGAAGGAAAAAGGAAGAAAAAGAAGGAAAAAGAAAAAAAAAGAAGGAAAAAGAAGGAAAAGGAAGGAAAAATAAGGAAAAGAAGAAAAAAGAAGGAAAAATAAGGAAAAAGAAGGAAGTAAGGAAGGAAGGAGAGGGTGATATGAATAGATAAAAAGAGGAGGAAAATACAGGGCGAAAAATTATATGAGAGAGGAGAAAGAAAAAAGAGAGAAATGGAAAAAGGAAAAGGAAACGAGAGAGAAAATGAAAAAGAAATAAAAGAAATAAAAAGTAGAGAAATACAAATAACTTAAAAAATTTAAATAAAACCTGAAAGTAAAGGGGAGAGGAAAAAGCAAAGGAGAAGGAAAAGCAAGAAAGAAAATTAAAAGGAAGAGGAAAAAAGGGAAAGGAAAAAAGGAGAGGAAAAGGGGGAGGAAAAAAGGTAAGGAAACGGGAAAAGAAAAATGGAAAGGAAAAATGAAGGGACAAGGTGAAGGAAAGAGAAGAAAAAGGAGAGGGGGGAAAAAAGTGAGGAGAAGAGAGAAGAGGGGGGAAACAACGGAAAAGCCGGGGGAGGAGAGGGGAGCCAGGAGAGCCCGAAGTTGGCGACAGGGCGGGCGCGGCGCGGGTGGGCAGGGCCGGCCACCGCCCCGCCCCGCCGCCGCCGCCGCCGCCGCGCCCGCTGCCGGCCGTGCCCCCGCTAAAGGAGGCAGGGAGCGGGGCGGCGCGGCAGTGCGCCCCGAGCCGCGCCCGCAGTCTCGACAGCCAGCCAGCCAGCCAGCCAACGGGAACCGCGCCGGGAGGGATGCAGGGCGCCGGGGAGGAGGCAGGGGCGGCCAGCGCGGCCCCCGCGCCGCTGTGAGCGCCCGGCTGCCCGCGGGCACCGGGAGCGGCGGTATATACGTGTACGCGCACGGACACTGCGCGCACACGCGTATCTACACACCGGCCGGCAGCAGCACCGCTTTCCACCCCGGGAAGCGTCCGGCGAGGCGCAGCACTGATGCCCGGCGGGACGGCGGGGCCGCCGCTCGGGCGCGTAGCTCCCCGCTAGAGGCGGCGGCCCCCGCGGGCTGGATGCGCGTCGCCGGTGCGGGCGGCACCCCCGGGCCGGCCGCCGGGGCCCCGCGGCGCTAGGGGCCGGCCGGGCCCCCCGCCCCGGCCCGGCGGCGGCGGCGCGGGGATGCTGGCGCTGGGGCAGATGGACGGCGCGCCCCGGCAGGGCGCCTTCCTGCTGGGCAGCCCGCCGCTGGCCGCCCTGCACAGCATGGCCGAGATGAAGGCGCCGCTGTACCCCGCGTACCCCCTGCCCGCCGGGCCCGCCTCCTCTTCCTCTGCCTCCGCCTCGCCCGCCTCCGCCTCGCCCTCGCCGCCGCTCGGCTCCCCCGGCCTCAAGGCTCCCGCCGCCGCCGCCGCGGGCGGGCTCTCGGCGCTGGGCACGGCCCCGCCGCAGCTCTCGGCCGCCACCCCGCACGGCATCAACGACATCCTCAGCCGGCCCTCCATGCCCCTGCCGGGCGCCGCGCTCGCCTCCGCCTCGCCCTCCGCCTCCTCGGCGGCGCCCGCCGGGCTGCTGGCCGGGCTGCCCCGCTTCGGCAGCCTCAGCCCCCCGCCGCCGCCGCCGCCTGCCCTCTACTTCAGCCCTGGGGCCGCCGCTGCCGCCGCCGCCGTGGCCGCCGGGCGCTACCCCAAGCCGCTGGCCGAGCTGCCCGGCCGGACGCCCATCTTCTGGCCGGGGGTGATGCAGAGCCCGCCCTGGAGGGACGCCCGCCTTGCTTGCGCCCCCCGTGAGTATCCAGCGTCGCGGGGCAGCGGGGGAAGCGGGCCCGGGGAGCCCCACTGAGGGCCCGTTCCCGGTGCTGGGGAGGCCCCGCGCCCTGGCATCGCGGCGAGACCCTCCTGGCCCCCCGCACCGGGCCCGGTCGTGGCCGAGGCGGCTTGGCTTTGCCTCGCTTTCTTTTGTTTTCGTTTCTTAAGTTCTCTTTGCGTTCTCTGTCCCCTCGGTCGGCGCGAAACCCTGTAATAAGTCGGTTATCGCCGGCTCAAAGCGGAGCCCCCCGGGGGAAGGGAGGCTGCCGCCGCCGTCTCCGCAGGGGACTCTGCGGCCGGGAGTGGCTTTAGGGGCGCGCACAAACTTTCCCCGAGCTGGACTTTTCGTTACCTCCCGCTCACACCGGCTGCGGCTTTTAAAGAAAACAATATCGTTTGGCCGCTCAGATTTTGGATCCTTAAAGGAAAAATAACAGGGGGGAGCCGGGAGGCCAGAGCCGCCGCCTTGCCGAGGCAGCAGTTTCGTTACAGATCCTCCCCCGCGGAGAGTCCCCCCCGTCCCCCGGGGCCGCTTGAGAGCGAAGCGCTCTCCCAATCCGTAGATTAACGTGTCTGTCCCTGCCTTCCCTTTCTCTCCCCCCTCCCTTCGCCAGATCAAGGCTCAATTTTGCTGGATAAGGACGGAAAGAGAAAACATACCAGACCCACTTTTTCTGGCCAGCAGATTTTCGCTCTGGAAAAGACTTTCGAGCAGACGAAGTACCTGGCGGGCCCGGAGCGTGCCCGACTGGCTTATTCCCTGGGGATGACGGAGAGCCAAGTCAAGGTGAGAGCAGCGGCTCACGCACGGAGCGGTGCGAGGCTGGGGGACAGGGGAACAAAAGGGCCCCGCCGGGGAAACGGGGTCCGGCTGGGTCGCCTGGAGATGCTGCGGGCCGGGGCGGCCCAACCCGCGGGCACACGACGAGGGCTTCCCTGGCAGTTACCGGCACTTTGCCCCTTATTGCCTTACTGCGGGGACGAGGTGGTTATTTTTAAAGCGTTTTAAAAACAAAACAAAAAATGAACCAAATAAACCCAAGTAAGACTGAGAAGCCCGGTACGTGTAGTTCGAACACCATGGGGGTGACTGGAGTGCTGTGAAAGCCGGGGGAAGGGTGTTGTTGGGGTGTCGCACTGTCGCACCCGCACTCTACGTTTTGGTTAAACTCTGGGCTTTGGGCAAAGCGGAGGTGTGAGAGCTGGGAGACCGGGCTGAGCTCCCCGGGAACGTGCGGGGAGGCGTTTGCTCGGCGGACTCGGCCAGAGGGGCCTCTCGGCGGTGCTCACGCTTTCAATCTGATCTGCACACCCTCCTTTGTCACTGCAAATACATCCCGATGGCTGGGAATAAATTATTGCAGCTTCTACAGTGAAAATGTCCCCCTTTTTCTGGCAGCGCCCCGCCGGAGAGTAAATACATCTGGCGGGGCAGGGGGGCTGCAGAAGGAATCAGCCCCAAATGTGTGTTTCCGCGCCCTAGGCAGGATGGCAGGGAGCGGGCCCCGGGCGGCTGGGGACGGCTGTTGGCCGGCGCCGGGACGGGAGTCTCCGGCTGCCGGGAGAGCGGTGTCGCGGGGCTCGGCTGCGAAGCGGGAGTCGCTACTGCAAGCCGGGGACGGGGACGCGCGGGGCAGCGGGGCGGGAGCGGCCCGGCACGGGCGGCCGTGCCGGTGATGGTGATGCTGACGGTGGCGGCGGGGGCAGGTCTGGTTCCAGAACCGACGGACCAAGTGGCGGAAGAAGCACGCGGCGGAGATGGCGACGGCGAAGAAGAAGCAGGACTCGGAGACGGAGCGGCTGAAGGGCGCCTCGGAGAACGAGGAGGAGGACGACGACTACAACAAGCCTCTGGACCCCAATTCGGACGACGAGAAAATAACTCAGCTGCTGAAGAAACACAAGCCGGGGGGCGGCGGGCTGCTGCTGCACCCCCCCGAGGGGGAGGCCTCCGTCTAGCCCTCTCCGCCCGCCGCCGCTTTCGGAGATGTACAGATCTATTTTTCTAGACTCTACGCGCCCGGGAGGAGGAGGAGAAGCCGGAGGGGGAGCAGAGAGGACTGCGGGCCCCAGCGGGCGCGCCCGCCCCCCGGCGCTGCGTGTTGTTGTAGGGCGGCGGGCGGCGGGGAGCGGCGGGGGCCGCCCCGACCCCGGCCTCGGTCCCGCTCCCGGTGGTGCGGCGGCCGCGTCCTGCCGTCCTTTTGTAAATAAACCGTGAGTCACCGCGACCATAGGCGTTCCTTAACTGTGAATATTTAAAATGTAAAATACCTTCTTTTTTTTGTACAGCGGGGGCCCGGGGCGCCGCCGCCCCGCCCGCCCCGCGCTCCCCGGCACTGGGGGCACCCCCGGAACCCCGAGACGGCGGCAGAGGGGCCGCCGAGGAAAAAAGCCGCGGGTCCCTCCCTCGGGCCGAAACTGCAGCGGCCCCGTGTGCTATTTATTAGTATTTTTGAAACACTTTCTGTTGCGGTCGTCGTGCGGGGGAGGGGGAGGGAGGGCGGAGGGACAGAGTTCGCTTTCATTTACGCCGTTTCCAATCAACTGCGTGTTGAAAAAGTAGCTGGTGGGAATTGTCACAACCACTGTCAGTCAAAATATAAAATTCATTTAGTTGCTGTATTTGAATTTAAAGTGTGTTTTCTTTTGTATCATACGGAATACCATAGAATGTAAATTGTTTTCTTTTTTTTAAAAGCTAATAACGATGATATATCGTGATATAGCATCTTAACATTTATTAATTTATATTAAAAATAATTCGGTTTGTAAAGAGAAGAAAAGCCCTTTGCAAGACCAGTTAAATGTAATGCACTTTCTGTTTAAAAAAACCCAACAAAACGATAAATCAATTAAACCAGTTTAAAGACGTCTGCTGCATTCACTAAAGGGTACAGATAATCTCATCTCATTAGAGATTAAATAAGGAAACTACAGGAGGAGGGGAAAAAAAAGAAGAGATAATTTTCAATATCTTTTGTTCAATCTTAGTAGCTTGGTGGGGGTTTTGTTTTTGTTTTTTTTTTTAATTCTTCTGTTGAGGGGTTTTCGTTGCTGTTCGTGGTTTTTTTGGGGGGTGGGGTGTTGGTTTTCTTGGTGTTTTGGGGTTTTTTTTGTTATTTTTTTTTTTTTGTTATTTTTTAAAAATGGAAGTTGTCCACTTTGCTGTGGGGATTCAAGAAGGATACAAATAAAATAAGCTGCGTCTCGTTTTGGAATGTGAGCGGACAGGCACTTTCCACGAGGCCACTGAAGCGGTTCGGCTGAGCCTAAATTAGGCTGTTTAAAGTTTTTCAGGGGCGGCCAATGCAGGCTTTTATTAACGGCAGAGTATTGCCCTTATTATGGGAAAGAAACCATTTTCCAAGAAGAAAACAGTGAATAAAGTAAGAGCCCGACTAAGGGTCTAGAACAAATAGTTAGACCCAATACCAGAACAACTGTTTTAAATTGAAATTCATTATCTGACACAATCATTTCCGTATCTAAACAGTCCAGAAGCGATCCTGTTTTTTTTTTTTTTTCTCCCAAGAACCAGCAGAGCAAACAGAATCGCTGACATGAGAGAGAAAAGGACCAGCTATTCTGGAGGAAATAAAGAAAAAAATTGGTATTCTATTTGAGAATAATTTTCTAAATGAGGGGAAAAAAAGTGGAGCAGGATTTTATTCCTCTTTTGGCTTAGACAATGCCGAGGCCGGGAGAAGGGAGCAAGCCCAGCGCTATGAGGCTGCCTCGGCGTGGCTGCCCGGGTTCTCCCGGGCCGAGATGCCGGGGGCTGCCCATCGCCCACCGACGCTCCCACCCCCATCCCACACCTTTCCCGACTCGTTGTAAAGGCAGGAAGGGAAAGGCCGGGCGTTTTCAGGAGTGCAGAGTGGACCCTGCCGGCTCTCGCCGTTGCCGTTTCCCCGCGGGTTTTGTGGGGCCGCGGGGAAGAAATCAAAATACTGCGGGGTCCAGATCACGGGGGGGGGGGGGGGGGGGGGCGGCCCGTCCCGGCTGGAGCCTGGCCGGGGGTCTCCGCCGGGCTGGGCCTCCCCGCACGCCCGCGGCGACCACCCCGCCGCCCCCACTCCTCCGCAGCCCGACCGCGGCCCCGGGCCCGGCCCTGCCCTCCCGTGTGCCCCCGGGCTGCCGCCAGTGCCGCCCGCCCCGGTGCTCCCCGTCCCCTTTTCCAGTTGACTGCAGCACCAACTGAGGCTTTCCAGTTAATTTACTTCTGCACAGAGACCCAGCTGGCCACCAGTTGCAGTTGGCACCGTCAAAGTGGAATCGCAGGGAAAAGAGCCCAACGCTGCCCGCTTGGTTAGGCTGGTTTTGTCTGGGGCGCTGGAGGAAAGAGCAGGGGATTCACATGAGCTCACGGCCCCCCTTCTCGAGGCATGTTTTGGAAGCCAAAGCCGACTGGGCTCGCTCTCCTCCAGGAAAGGACTTTTTAGGAAGAGATTCAATAGCTAACCTAGGGATCGCTGCCATGGACATCGCAGTGAACAATTAGAAGACAAAATGTCAGCGCGCTTCATGGGGCGTGAGGTTCCCCCCGTGCGCGGGAGCCCGGCCGAGATCAGCCGCGGTTTCTGTTCAGTCCTTTAAACAGGCAGGAATTTATTGCGTGACCGTATAAGCTCCCGGATAACGACATCAAAAAAGTACTGCACGACCATGTCTGTAGGGAAGGGGGGCCAGTAGAGCCGCTCCCCGACAGCCGTCCCGCACTCGAGCCCGGGCCAAAACCCCCACGGGGAGAAAGCGGCCGCGCACACGCGTGGGTAAAGGCGGGCGCCGGCGCGGCCGCGGAGCGAAGCGGGCGGTCCCTGCCTAAGCGATGAGAGACCACCGCAGGCCGGTCCCGACAGCTCCCTTCACAAACAGCTCTTGGCTTTCCCTTCTTTCTGTCGTAGAGCCCTTGGGTTTAACCCCCGTTCCCTTCGGTGTGTGTGCGCGGGATTTCCAGGCTCAGCGGAAATAAAGACGGCTGTTTCTGGGATTTCCCGGAGCAGGGAAAATAGAGGGGGCTGTTTCTGGGTTTACTTTGCTTCGGTCACTGCCACGTGCCTTCTCTGGGGTGCAGAAGGTACTGCGGGAGACGTCCTTGGCTGTGCAATCCCAGGGTGCTCAAGGCATTCCCCCCACTTTTCCAACGCCGTTGCTTTGCCCAGCTGCTTTGCAAGAGGAACCCACTGCGGTCCCTCGGCAGCCCCACTGAGCATCACCGTGGGCGGAGGAAAAACTTTTTTCTCCCCCTCGCAGAAGCGCCGCAGGAGCAGGACCCGCTCCGCGCCCTGCAACAGCCGTGGGCACCGGGGAGCTGTGGGGAGAGACTGAGGGAGGGAGAGAGGGGAGGCACGGGAAGGACACGGGGCCCCGGGGGCCACACCACCTCCCGCACCCCGCTCCCGGCCGGCAGCTGCCGCCTGCGGGAGACATGCATATGGATGCGGGACATGTGGATGCGGGCAGGATCTGCACTGCAGTGCCACAGGGCCCCGAGGTCGGCAGCTCGGGCTTCGCCCCGGGGGATGCAGGTTACAAGGGGAAGGCCGCGGCCGGCCGGCGGGCGGGAGCAGCCGCAGGGAGCGGAGAAGGAAGAGCTCTCCCCCCGCGGGGTAATGAAGCACCCACTCGATTCGAGGCATGTGCGCTGGGGGGGATGCCAGTCCTTACGCCACTATCACCCGGCCCCTGACAGTCCCTACACCAGCGCTGTCACAGCCCCGAGGCCTTCGGGCTCTCTCATCCCGACAGCAATTCCCACCCAGAGCCCTCAGAGCAGGCAGCAGGCAAGGCAGTGCCTGCACCCTGCCAGAGGGATGCTCGGAGGGACAGTCACGCCGGGACAGTGCGACAATTTCAGCTATCAGTGACCTCTCCCACCCTTCCCCTCACGCGTGGTCTCTTGTTATGAGCTCGTGAAACCCGTTGTCGCTCATCACTTCCTGGTGCTATTAACTTGTAACGCTTCTCATATCACGCACACGACGTGTTCCCCTCGCTCTCCCTCTGTTTTCCGCCGTGATGTCGTTCCGTGCAGGACTTTCGTTGTACCCGGGCCAGCCGCCCTGAGGCTTTGCTTTCGACACCCCTTCCCTCGGGACACGACTCGTCCCGCAGGCCAGAGAACCCGGGGTTTATTTAAAATGCGGGTGATGGGCTGTCACCCCAGGCTTGCCTCCCCCACCCTTCCCGAGTCCCTTCCCGTATTGAGACATCTGGGAAAGAGGCACCGGCGCCTGCTGCGGGATCCCGCGTTAAGAGCCGGCGCCGCTGCCCGCAAATTAAAAAGTAAGATGAACCGCTCACTCTTAATTGCAGCTCCGCCTTTACCTTCTGCACCGGGAGGTATTTCCCAGATACGTGTTTCTGGCAGCGTTTGCCAGCTGTCTCGAACAGCGGTTACAAGTCTCCGTGAGGGACGCAAACATCTGCCGGGAGAGCGGGAGGCGGGCGGGCGGCGCTGCTGCGGGGAGCAGCGGGTACCCCGCACCCCGCACCGCACCCGCACCCGCCGGGGGCCCGGCAGCGGCTCCGCGCTCCAGCGAACGTGATTGATAAGACTACAGATATTGATACAACGACACAAGCAGGCAGCACCGCGCTGCTCCACATGCCCCGGGGGTTTAGCCCCTGCCCGGAGGCCCCGAGGCTGCAGGAGGCTCTCGGCGGGGCCGGTCGGTGTCGGCGCTGCCCTCCGGGACCCGCGGGCTGCGGGGAGCGCCTGGCACTGGCCCCGCGGTAATAACCCGCTTCCGCACACCCAAGTGCATCCCTGTAATAACGTCCTCGATCATTTATTAAAAGTCGTGTCAAGCGAGCCCATATAATTCATCTTTATGCAAATACATCAATGTCAAGCCATTAGTGTATTGCTCGGGTTTTTTATTAAAGTGCATTCTTTTTAATTCAGCTCGGTAAAATACGAGCCCTATTGCTCAAGAATTATAGCAACTATTAGAGTAACATATGGGCAACATGCACTCAGAAAATAAAAATCAACAGATAAAGTGGCAGGGTCACAACGGGGAGCAAACACTTAACAAAATGGCAGCGGGGTAATAGATTTTCCGCCCGCGCCCCCGGCGCTGGGGTGTCAGGAGGAGCCCGCCGGCATGATCGTAGGGCGGCCCTGTCCAGAGCCCGCAGCCATCGCCACCCGGTCCCGGCTCCAGCCCCTTCCCCGGTCCCTTTCTAGCCGGGGATGCGGGAGCGCAGCCCTGCCCCACCGACACTCACCTCCGCGCCGCCCCCCCGGCCCCCCCAACTCTATCCTGGATTTAATGAGAGAGTTGCCCACATCCTCATCACCCCAGCATGGTAATTGAGCAGATCTATTAACTTGTTACACTAGATTTGTTTAAAGAGACTATTACACAGTCATTTAATCAATTTGTTACACTGGAGGTCCTGACTTATGAGACACTTGCCGTATGATTCCTTAATGACTGAATTAATTTGTTTTAATAAAACCAACATTGTGTACAAGCACATTTCGAGAAATGTAATTTTGGAGACGGAACAGTCCAATGCTTCATCTGATTAAGTCTTTTCTATGGTTTATCAAAGTCGGGAGTTGCCGTCATAAACTGCATGTATGGGGTATTTTTCTTTTTTATAGCGTCATTAATTTAATATGGATCATTAGTTCTTTATACACATGCATGTTCTGACAAATGTACCCAATGAATAATGCACCTAATGTGTTTGGGCTCAAATGCATCACACCATAAACAGAAACCGCCGCAATATAAATAATAATAAACAATAATAACAACAATTAATATCTCGGCCGCCCTGTTCCCTCCCGTCCGGCTGTGCTCCGGGCCGGCTTCGGGGCGGAGGAGCCGGGGCGCTCCCGCCGCCCCCCCATCAGACCGGGCTCACGGCGGCGGGAGCGCGGATAGATTTACGGTGAATTAAGGTTATCCCGAGAGCAGATGTAGGACAAGAAAATCGGTTTTGCTCCTGATGGAAACTGACGTGTGTGGAATAAGTGTAAATAAACACGAGGGTGCCCAAGAAAAGGAACTTGATGGTATCGATTATGTAAAATAATCGCCGCATTACAAATGTTAATGTACTATGGTAATGTACTGCAAACAGCTGGCGTGTGAGGGCTGGCTTTAGCGCAGGGGAAGGAAGGAGCAGCCTCGAGAAGCACTTCGGGAACCGGGACGGTCACAGGAATATCGACAACGTTAACGACAGTAATATCGCTATGGCGATGAGCAGAACGACGCCCCCGCCGCGGCCCCACGCGGGGCACCCACGCCCAGGCGGGACCACCGGGGCCGGGCGGGCGGCAGCGATGCTGCTGCTGCGGGCAGTGCAGCCACGCGAGCCACACGCAGGGCCGTGCAGGACGCCAGGAGCCAAAACGACTTCTGTACAGAACGTCCCAGAGCCTAAATGTCCATCACCCTGAACAGATTGTTTTCATCTAATTTCTTGTACGTTGCCTTTGAAATTCTTTGCCCTGACAGTGTGCGTTGTTTTTTTGGTTTGTCTTTTGTTTGGATGGTTTGATTTTTGTTTTGTTTCGTTTCGGTTTGTATTTTTTTTTAAAGTAATTTCCATCAGTGACCTTGTGTTCCAGGAATTCAACTGGGCATCTACTTCTTCTTAGACATTGGACATGTATTTCTCGGACCCCAGTGGAATGTAAAACTCAGCCCAAAACGTGACACTTCTGCTACACCTCTCACCTCCTGCCCCTGGGTGAGCAGCCACCTGGCCCACACGTTCCTCTGAAAACAGTGACCCCAGATGCAGAGCCCACCGAGCAGCATTATTTTCCACACTGTGATATTTTGCACATAGCAGAACTCAAAATTAAACCTCGGACACTCTTATTGCTTGAGAAAGTAAAACGAGATGGTGAAAACACACCTTCAGAACTGTTTTTCATCCTCCTCACACTGTTTCTCACAGATAGGCTGCCCTTTATCTTCAAAGCTACATGCTCTATCCCCTTTATAAACGCAGGCAGCACATCCACCAGCAATGAATGCAGTAGGTGTATTTAAGTAAATGGATTCGACCTTTTGCCCATTTTAACAGATGCTGCTCCTGACCACCCCAAAAAGCTTGTTTAAAGTTAACAACATTAAGCATTGGAGGTCACAAGGCCAATTCAAGGTCATTTTAATTCTGGCTAAAGGTTAATTAGATCACTGCATTAAAACAAAAATAGACTATACTAAACTTTAATGAGGACAGACAGGTTTTTTTATATACCTCTTCACTGATCCCTTTATGATAAGGATATAAGGTAGATATCAGAGAAGAAATCTTGCTGTCAGTTCCACAAATCAGGTTACAGGAGCTCCTCTGGCTTTGCACTGGTAAGGCATAAATACAGTGCTTGGTCCATTTAAATTCTTTTTTTGTTTGTGAGATCGGGGGTCTGGGTTTCTTGCTACTCTTTCCCTTGTCCCCTCACAGAGAATCCAGGATTGCACTGCTCCACTTTGAGGAACACTGGCCTCAATGTCCGAATGTGCATGTTGGAGGTGTGATCGTGGAAGCCACTAAAACTCATGGATGGTGAGGCACTTTCCTGGGAATGATATTGCCAACTCACAGAGCCAACAAGCCTCATTTGAAAAACTTCACAATACTGTGCTTATGAGTGCTGAACTAAATGGGAAGGTAATTTCTGATCCGGCAGGTGTTACTGAGCTCTCATAGTACTTTGCACTCTGCACTGTGACAAATCCAACATTTTTTTCAAGGGTTTATTTAAAACATAAATGCGGATAGAAGAGATCATGGAAGTGAGGGATCCTGGTTCAAGCCTCATTATCCCTTCTGAGGAGAAACAAAGAGCTCTACCTCTGTTTCCTTCCTCCCATGCAACCTCCTGCCACTGGGCTGCGGGTTGCTCTGGTGTGGACTTCTCTCTGGATGGAGCTGTTCCGCTTTGAGTAAGTAACTACATCAAAGCTGAGCAGTGAGGCCAGACATCCCTTCTTTTTAGGGAAATACCCTTGCTGCTGAGCCTCTAGCTAATCATGACTATTATCCTTCATCTCTTCCCAAATTGGATGTATAATTCCAATCTCCCTCAGAGAAATTTTCTAGGGGAGAATGTAATCCAAATTATGTTTTCTAGAGGAAAGATGTGGCTTGACAGATTTTTTTTCCCCCAGCAAAATCCTGTATTGTAATTAAAATTCCTAATAATTCCAACATTTAAAATTTACCCATAACATCAGGTTAGAAATAAGGAAGGGTTTTTATTGATTATTAGACTACAGGTATTGGATGAATCACTGACATGCAGGGAGAATGGTCTGACTTCCATTCCCAGTATGGTCAGTCCACCAGAACAATTGCTCAAGACTGCCAGGGTTGGACATACTCTAATTCTCCCCCTCTGACTTGCCATGGGAATGTGATTGGAGTCACCAGGAAAGGCAAGTCATCCCAGGACTGATAGATACAGAGACACAACAAGGTATTGGAGCACCAGGCAAATCACTAGAGGGAAAGAAGTGAAGAAGAGCAAGCTGGGGAGCTTATGTGCCAGACAGAACAATGAAAAACATGAATTACCAGTTTGCAGCAGCTGGTCACTAATGTTATTTTCATCTTAAAAGCATGGAGTGTAAATGACACAATAACACCTAATGAGGTACCCACAAAAGAAACAACCTGAAAACACATCCTTCCCCACATACTTCTGAGTGCCAAAGACAACTACTGAAATTAAGATTGACTTGTTGGTTATTTATGATCAGTGGAAAGGCTACATTTATTGGATAATTTATTTATAATGAATAATTCAACTAGTTTTATATGGAAGAGTTTCATTTGCTTGGGCTGTTCACTTGGGAGGCAGTGAGGCTGAATCAGTATACATTTTTCAGAGAGCCTTCAATTCCTAAATTTGGTTGTTCTCTTACTTAAGTTACAACACAATCACCAAATTCAAAGCTATTTTATCTCTCTTTTTTTTTTTTTTTTTGTTTTGATACAGTAATTTCAGATACTCATATCTTCCAGACCACAGCATAAAACATCCATAGGAGAGAAAGAATTGCTATTGTAGCATTTTTGGGGTCTGCCATGTATTTTTAAATGTATTGCTTTATTAAAACAGTATTTTTCTCAGTACATGCTGCAGGTCTGCTGCTACCACTGCATGCTACACCACTGTTTCCTTGTGCTCTCCTTCCACAACCACCCTGAGACTCTCATCTAACCCTGAGACTGCCGGCACAGTCTGCAACTCTCCGTGTGCAGACCCTTAACAGGCCAGGGCTAGCTCCTGACTGGGCCAGCCAAATTCTTTCTCAATACTTCCATCAGGACGAATGCAAACAAGCACTTGCCCCACCTTCTGTTTTCCCCATGGTGCAGGTGATTCAGGCTCAAGCCACGGATTGCATCCTCACTGGACTTTCCCTCACCCATTGCCTTAGCTTATCAAAAAGCTCACTTCAGAGGGTTTTTTGGGGGGGTGTTTCTATTTTATTTTAATTTAATTTTTGATTCATTGTTTAATTTTTTTTCATTTAAGTGTTATGATGCTCCCAGTCAATGGCCTGCTGGAAGAGGAGCTCTATGGGCCATCTTCTTGCTCATGCCCTGAGGTGATATTTACAGAAGGCTGTTGCTTGGTTTCTTTCTTCTCACATCACAAGACTTTCCAAAATCTAACTCCCACACTTAAAAAAAAAAATAAAATTAATACTTGTAATGGACAATTGTGCAATAAATAAATTAATAAGCCAAGCATTCATGCATCTGATTCTCTGCTAGGAGAAACTATCCTTGCTTTGTCAGGTCACCTGCTGAAGACCTTGGCAAGTGTCTTTTCTCTGGGGCTGACAAGTTCCTGACCAGATACTCCAGCAACACCTTTCTAATTCAGTAGAACTGTGTCTTCCATTGGAAAAAAAAATGCCCAGGTCTTATATATATATAAATATATAAAATAGGTGTGTATGTAAAATAAACCTTCACCTATCTAGGCATATCCCTGTATGCTTCTTTATTTGAATAGCTGTTAATCGCTGACGTTCCCCAAGGAGGCCACCAGAAAGAATGTCAGGGGCCCTGCTCATAACCCAGCTGAATACCTGACTATTTTAAGGTACTCTGGAGCTGCATGAATCAGAAAGAAAACAGCTCCCCCTACCCATTTTATTAGAAGGCAATAAAATCTGGTGGTGTCTCATTAAATTTAATGAGCCTTCATAAAATAACCATTACACTGTGGAGGTAATGAAAAGAATAACTATGATGGTTAGTAAATAAACCAGCAAGGGTGATGCTATTAGATGTACCAGATATCTACCAGGTATCAAACAGGTAAATTATTCTCAAAGATTAGATTATGGCACCTTACAGCACTTTGGATGCATTGATATATTCTTCTATATCAGGTTTGAGGAATTTCTTTCCCCCTTTTCCCATATGACATCAGCGTGTTCGATGCAATGCCAATTGTTTTCATAGCGCTCGGCTGCACGTGTAAAACCCTGAACAAATCAGCACACAGAGAACCTTAAAAACTAGATGCAAATTTCCGTCAATGGCCATGGGTTCTATGCCTCCCTGTTTCTGAAGTTTCTTTTAAACTAGCCATCACTTCTGAAAATGCCACTGGCAGAAGTCTCGGGGGAAAAAAAATCCTCATTTGGCATAAATCAGGGCCATCCCATTCTTACATTCTCCAGTCACAGCGACAGGTGCGGGCACTAAGATTAAAAAAGGTAGCCCAAAGTCTGTGTCTTTCTTACCTGGCTCATGCATGTCTCAGAAATCAAAGAGTTAAGCTAATTATGGGATCAACTCCACTGAGAGTTTATGACTGCCCATAAAAAAGCAAGAAGAGGGGCTGAGGAGAGGCTAGCATAAAACTCCAGAAGGTTGCTGTGGGAAATACACTTTTTGCATTTCCCATTTCACTTGAAATGGCACAAGGAAAGATTTTATTATGGTGGGATTACTCACAGGAGCAAAGAAGGAGGATCTGACCCGCAGGCCTGCTTCTATACATATGCTTCCTTCTGAGATTCCTTTTGCTCCTACTTAGGGCAACCACAGGATTATTACTACTTCAGTTGCTAAACAGACATTACATGTGGATGTGATGTGTCAGAGATGTATTACAATATCTACAGTGTTTATTTCTGGATTTCATTGTGAAATCCAAATCCAAATACTGAAATCTAAAAAGGCTGTGAAATAACAGGCCAGAAGTTGCACTCTTCCAAATAGAGAATTTATTGAGAGATGACTATTTTCCCGAAACTCAAAGCTTTCACCTCCTGAAGGGCTTAAAACATGTGCTTCTCTTTTGGACACACCATGTACAAAACTGGACTGTGAGATTAGTAATTTTTGTTTATTGCTATATTTTGTTTCCTTAAAAAAAAAATCTCAGTGGCCAACTTTTCAGGTCTCTCCCAGTCCAGAGATCTCATACTGCACTATGAAGCTCAGGGGCAGCAGAGGCATTTGGTGCAGAAATCACGTTCAAAACACTGCACTGGATCTTATTCCCCATCCCTGCCTGGCTGCTTCTCTCCTGCCCCAGATGAAGGGGATACCAACCTTCCCTTGGTTGCTCTTTTGATGCTCCCTTATCCATGGGAAAGATGAGCAGAGTTGGATTGTCGCACAGTCCTGCTGTCTCTGCACTCTTGCAAGTGTACTCCTCGCTTGCAGACTCAACACAGGAGTACAGCACCATGCTCCTCTGTGAGAGGAGACCTTTGTGCCAATGTAGCAGCACGGAAAGTGGTCTTGCCAGCAAGCCCTTTGGCTCACCCAAAAGTCGTTTCTTAGCAATTCACAGTCATTATTGTTATTTTATGGTAGAGGCAGTGCAATTTTTGTTGAATTATAAATATTGCAGATCTATTCCCCCCCCCCCCCAGCAGCTCCCAAAGACATGTAAACCCACAGTGTGATTGCTCCCTAATCTAGTTGAGGTGATGAAATGGTGCCAAAACTCTCATTGCAATTTCATTAGCATATTCATGAGTCTCACTTTTGCAGTGTTGCAGAAACAACACAAATTGGTTTGTGAATTGTGAACTCCCCCTTCTTTGCCGTCATCGTCGTCTTTTTCTTCAGAATCACAAATTGTGGATTAGCAAGGCAAGTGTGCTTGGGTGACTTTGGTACTTGACTGCTGAAGTTTGTTAGTGTAGCTCTCTGGTTTTCACTGTGCTTTTCCCCTTGCACATCGGTGTGTATGTGCTCCACTAACAAAAGAGTGAGAAGTAGGGCAGCTGAGGGGTTTCTAGCTCTGCCATCCTGGCCAACCTGCTTCACTGCCACAGCTCTGTTTCCTCTCTGAAAACAGGAATAACCATGTTATTCCTGAAAAAAGGATTCATTGCAATAGGCACAGGCAGTTCCAATTTTCAGATGGAAGGTGCTAAAGAACAGCCACTACGTAGCCTCGGCAAGGGTAGATGTCTGTATTGGCCACGTGTTCACTACAAGGCTGGCAGGATGCCATGAGGGGGTTGTGATCTGAAATGAAAGTTATTTAAAGCAATAGAAAACATTGTTCCCCTTCCCTCTAGGATTGCTGGGACACACTCCTGAAAGGTCTTCTCTCACTCACCAGCAAGGTCACTGATACTTATGGGGAACACCTGCAGGTCCCAGCTCATGGGATGGTCTTTGTTCACAAACTGCAGCAGAGCTGGAGGTAGGGCAGTAGGTTTGGATGCTGTAAGCTAAATCTTGTGTCTCAGAGAGGGAAATATGTTTGCAGATGACACCTCAGCCCCGTCTTGCGCTCAGTTGCTCTGGCAGTACAGTCATTGAAGCAGAGTGGAGTGCAGCACCCACTCCCTGTGCACATTCACCTGCTGCTGAATTTCACAATAAGCCAGCAGCTTTTAAATATGTTCCACTTAAACTAAACATCCAAAGAGACCTATTCCTTAACTTAGCACAGGCTGTAATCACATCTCTTAAAGGGAAATCACTCTTGTATCTGTGAGATATTGCTCTGGTGCTGCATTTGGAAAGCATGAAGAGCTCCCCAGCTCCACAGTGGGCGCTGGTGAGAGGACGAGGTGCTTCTGGGGGAGTTTCTCACAGATAACAATCCTCTTCTGTGCAACCCAAACCTCTTAGGAACACAGGATGTGAAATACATTTGAAATGGCAGACTTTCACATGGAACTTGATTTAATTTTTCTGTGGAAAGATCACTTTAGACTTGCATTGTTCACATGAAATAATGAAACGTTACTGATTTAATTAGAGCTCAGTTTTTCAGTCTGTGCTTTCTATATTGTTGAAATTGCATTTAGCATGGGACAAAACTATCAATAGATAAGGCAATTTAAAAGGCACAGCTATATAATATATTCTCTTCCCCTTTTCTTTTGCTAGTTTCAATTCATTGCTCAATTTAAGTATGGAAATAATGTTTGTCAAAAATTTCCTGACACATGAATTCAAGTAAAAAAAAAAAAAGGGCAGAGGAAGAAAGGTATAAAAAAACATCAGGGCATCTCCTGCTTGTACTCCTAACCCATTTATGGTACAATATAGAGATAATCCAATCTACTGCTGAAAACAAGGTTTGTGCAGTTATGCTCCACTACTTCACAATGCTTCACTTAAAACTTGATAGTTTTCTCATATTTTCTTTCTCCTTGAACTAACAATATGTATTGGGCAGGTCCTAGTTGACAGAAATAGCTGTTGCCTCCTAAGCACTAACTCTCTGAGGTTTTACATGGGGGCTGTGAATTCAATTTAGGGAAAACAGAAGGTCAGTTTGTGAGATCACGACATGTCCCTGAGGGAAGGGCAGGGCAGCAAGTCCCACTGCTGGGCCCCAGAGTGGGACAGAAATGGGTCAGGAGTCTGACAGCTGGGGTCTACTCAGAAACACAGAATGGATCAGGTTGGAAGGCACCACAATTAGTTGTCTGGTCCAACCTTCCTGCTTAAGCAAGGTAATCCTAGAGCACATTGCACAGGATTGTGTCCAGATGGTTCTGGAATATCTCCAGTGAGGCACACTGTCCCTGGGCAATCTGTTCTAGTGCAGGGTCACTTGCACATTAAAGAAGTTCTTCCTCATATTCAGGTGAAACTTCCTGTCCATCAATTTCTGCCATTGTCTCTTGTCCTATTGCTTGGCACCACTAAGAAGATCCTGGCTCCGTTCTCTGGACACCCTTCCTTCAGATACTTACACACATCAATGAGTTTCCTTCTCTATTGTCTCTTCTTGAGGCTGAACATGTTCAGCTCCCTCAGCCTTTCCTCATACGAGAGCTGCTCCAGTCCCCTCATCATCTTTGTTGCCCTCCTCTGGACCCACTCCACGAGCTCCATGTCTTGTACTGAGGAGCCCAGAACTGGACACAGAACTCCATGTGAGGCCTCACCAGGGCTGAGTAGAGAGGCAAGATCATTTCCTTAGACCTGCTGCAATGCTCTTCCTAATGCCCTTCAGGATACCATTGGCCTTCTTGGCCACAGGGCACACTGCTGGCTCATGGACAGCCTGTTGTCCACCAGGACCCCCAGGTCCTCCTCTGCAGAGCTGTTTCCAGCAGGTCAGTCCCCAGCTTGTACTGGTGACATTTGCTCTCTTCCAGTCCTCAGGCACCTCTCCTGATCACCACAGCCTTTCAAAGACGATCGTGAGCAGCCTCACTGTGGTGTCTGCCAGCTCTCTTGTCACTTGTGGGTGCATCCCGTCAAGCCCATCCATGTGGATGCTGAGTTTATGTAGGTGTTCTCTAATACAATCCTTCTTGATCAAGGGAAAGTCTTCCTTTCAATATTGCCCTTACCCTGGTCTACTGGGTCAGAGATTGCTGAGGGCTGGTCTTGTCAGTAAAAGACTGCTGAGAAGAAGACATTCTGTAACTCTTCCTTCTCTCTGTGCTCTGTTGCCAGGGTTCCCCCTCCATTTACTAATAAGCCCAAATTATCCTTTGTTTTCCAAACACTCTCTCTAGGTAACATTCCCACAGAAAAGCCAAACAAACCCAACCAGAACTGTGACCTCTGGTTTTCGCTCATTCAGGAAAAAAGCCTGAAATACAGTTTTTGCTATTCAGTTAAGGGATTGTTGTCTCATTGCTAGTGCAGGTGAGAAATAACTGCAGCACATGAACAACCCAGGAACGGATGCTCAGCACTTCATAAGGCAGCTTGGAGCAGAGCCAGTGATTTAGACTTGCAAGCCCTACCAGAAAACCAAGGCATTTCTGTCAGGTTTCTAGCACAAGGCATGTTATGTCCCAATTTGAGGCACATGGAATGAAAATTGAAAACCCCCGCTAAATTTGCCAGCATAATGTGAATAGTGAAGTCCAAATGAGGACTAAAAACTCCAGGATGTAAAATCCTTGAAAACTCTTGATTCAAGAGTATAATCTGGTCATACAGAACATCATCCATAGTGTCGCTTCTGGAAAAGTCAGCTTGTTTAGACAATAATTTATCTTCATACAAATATTTGTGCGAGAATGATGGCACTGGTTGTGTTTCACTGCTACAGCCACAGGATTTTTCTGTTGGCACCTACAGAGACTAAGGGAAGCTTTCCCTAGAGTAAGGTTTTTTCATAGTCTTGTTTGCAGTAAAGAAGCCTTTCCAAGCAAGCTGACATCCACCCTTAAATTACTTTCCTGTGTAGAGTGTCTGTGCTGTATAGTAGGAGACTGCTTATTTCTCATATTGATTTACACAAGGCAGGGTAGTGAACATACAATTAATTAATAGTTGACTTCATTGGAAGCCAGCTGTTAGCCCCATAATTTACAATGGGAATAGTTTCAGAATAAGAATAATTATACTTGTAGAAACTGTATTTATAGGTTTTAAAGGTCAAATCCAGCTTCCACTAAGGTTCATAGAGACCCTAATGATCTGAAAATGATGCTAGGTCCTGATGCATGCAGCCATGCATGCATTTCACATCTTAGAGCAAGAATGACTTGAGACGTGACCCTTATCCTAGGAACAGGTATTTTCCCTAGGCCAAATCAGAGATCTGCACATCTCTCTCCAGCTTTGCTCCTGAAATAGGTCCAATCCAACAAAGCTTTCTTTTAAAAAAGCCACTGCCTAAGTCTAAATTCTACCAGAGTTCAACACCTGCTTAGCTGCTTCTGATTTCCTGCAAGGAGGGCATTCAGGAGCACACCAGAGGAATGGTAATGGGAAAATAAGCAGTGCCAGCCTCTAGCCAACCTGAATTTCAAACATGCCTCTTTTTGCAAGAAGAAACTTGAAGAGACTTAAGTAAGTGCTAGTCTCTTCAGAGACAATGAACAACTGCAAACAAGCAAAGCTTCTTCTTTTAACTTTTGCTTTTACAGGATCTAAGGAGCTAAGGGAAATATTTTTAAGAATACTCAGGTCTTGATGTAAACTACATCCTCCTCAATTCTTCAGCACAGTTGAATGCCCTCTGCCCAGCTCTGGACTCCAGACCAAGGTGTGAGGGTCTGGGATGCACCATTGTTCCCTGCACAGCTATTTTCATAGGAAGAAACTGGACATATAGGCCAGAAAGATACTCATGGTCAGTCCATTCAGATCCCAGTGCAGAGGTTTGTTGCCCAAAACTGCTTTACCCTGTAAAAGCAGCATTAGCAATTTTTCATTGATCTCCCAGTTAGAGTTATCTATTTTTGGGTATAACTGAAATTCTGCCCAGATATGATATAGGTACTGTACTTTTGTGAAGAAACATAGTACTAATTACCGACTTTCATTATTTATGCACGTATTTTCCCATCTATGCAATGAAATAATGAAATATATTTTACATACAGCAGAAGCTTTAGGTGTGTGCTTGCACATGTGCTAACAACGATATTTATGTTCAGATACACATACCTAAATACATATACACATAAGAAACAAAGAGAAAATACCTGTAAATTATTAGCAAGCACAGTAGAAATACGTAGTCAAACAAAGAATAGCGCCATGTGAACATTGCCATGCTGATCCCAAACTAAGACACGAGGTCAGATTCGGATTCCAAAGCACTTTGCAAATATCAGCTGTTAACTGTAACCTACTGTAACAGGTAAATAGCATTATATTATGGTTTAGAGAGATGCAGGTAGATAAAAAGAGATTATACACGGTGCTTCCAAAGGTGTGGAAGTGAGGACATGCTCTCTCAACCATGCCTTCAAGCTCTGCTTACAGAAGGAGGCACGTCAGGGGCCTTGCTGGAAATATTAGGTATTCCTCTGCTGCCTGCACAATGTAAACAAATATTAATTTCCCAACCATTAAACCAGACTGTGTTGATCTGTTCATTTCTGGGCTACTAACCTAAAATCATGCATGCTTTCTATTGCTTCTGCTTAAATGTTGTTAGTGTGTATGTGCCATGAAATAAATCCATGCGACAGAACTCAGCTTTGCAACTGACAAATAAATTTATTGACAGAGCCTTCCTCAATATATTGGGTCAGATATCAAACAGCATTTAATTTGCTGATACCCTTGAAGCTAAAACATTATTCCGTGTGCCGTCATATCAGGAATTCACCCTTGATGGTCATGCACTAATACTTTCTGCATGTTTTGAACGTGCTTTTCTCAGCCTCTGTGAATGTAAGCACTAAGAATTTAAATGCTCTGCACTGCAAATAAACTGGCCTCCGTTCCCAGGTCTGATAACCTAAAGGGTGGCCATTACTTCACACATTCTTTTTTCTGGTGTCAAATACACTGTGGGGAACATTGAATAGAAGATAAGAGAACAATGCACCTTTTGCAGGATCAAATGCCAACACCCGATACCTAGGAAATGAAATCTGGCAGAGTTTCAGGGACTGGCAAAGTGATCCTGAGTGACCTGTTCCTATGCAACTTTGCATTCCAGGATTTTTTTGAATTTTGAAAGATAAGAGGCCTGCATCTTCCTGAAGGACCTGTCATGCACAGTAGTGAGTTGAGGCCAGGCTTTGGTGTTCCCTGAAGCATCTAGTTGTTAAAAAAAATTCTCGAGGCTATTTCTGAGGGTGGGCTGGGAAGAAGCTGAAGTTCTGCCAAGGAGGGCTGAAGGAGCACCTGAAGATTTTTAGCCTTAATGTGATAGACTCGAAAGTGCTGCAAATCTTGCAGGACATTTGGATCAGTGTCTACGTTCCATGTCTCACTCCAGCTAGGTTTGGACCCAGAGGACATTGTCCAGCTTGTCCACAAGGACAGCATTTGTCATCAGTGCTGGGGGAGATGTCTGCTCCTATTTGTCTGCACTTTGATATCATCAGCTCTTTTCAGTACTAAACTGACTGCAGCATTTTGCATCAGTTCAGACAGTTCTGACCAGGTACACAGGGATGTGATCAGAGCATTCACTAATGTCCCATGCTTAGCACAGGAGAATTATGAACTCAGGGAAAATTCCAGTTTAACATCACTTATACTGGATTTATGATAGGTGATGCCAAGATTTGTGGCATCCAAACCTTTAGGGTCAGATTCAAATTGTAGATGCCTACGGTTCCCTTGTCTTCAGTAAGGCTCACCCACAGGCCTAAACATGGGGCTCTGAAGATGCAGCAGCACTGAGCTTTGCAGTCACTAACATGGGGCTGGCAGGGTAATCCAACCTCACTATTTATGCACTAGAAAATACAAAACTAGTAACAGTGGTGCTTGTTTCGTACTTGTCTGTTGTTCTGGTTTTGTTTTTACAAACATAGATCACTCTTCACACGGTACCCAACCCGAATCACCCAACTTCTTTGCTATAGGGCACCACACTGTTATCAGGCAGTGCTCAGTATTGGCAGCAGCCTGAACTGCATCAGTGACCCACAGCAGAGGAAAACACTTTGTGAGAATGGCTTCTCTATAATATGCTTCCTATTTCTATAGAGGACTGAGAAATCCCTTCATTGCCTTTAGCCTTCAGTACAGCTCAGGCAGCAGTTTAAAAGCTGAGGGATAACAAACTGGGCAAATCCCCTTTGGCTCTGGGGAGGGGTGACTGGGTGTTTACATGGGTGCTCTCCTCTGCTAGCTGCCTGGATACATGGAGGCTGTGGAACAGCCAAGAGAGCCAAGTGCAACAGTCAGAATAACAAACAGAGATTCCACATGATTAAAAGAAAAGTTTCTCAGAGTTAATATTAGGATGAACAGCACACTGGGTCACAGGATGAATTAACCCAGAAAGAGTGGGGTAGGATTTTAAATAATTTTCCAGTGCCTGACTACAGCTAAATGTCCTTTGAATGAGAAAATGAGAGATACTGTGGTTTTGTCTCTCCAAGCCAGTTGAAAGACTGATTTATAGTAGCAAGGATGATTTTATAATCATTAATCATTATAATTGTGATTATTTTATAATCATTAACAGTGAGAATGGGGGATTAACAAAGGAAAGAAAGTTCCTTGCAAATGAGATTAATAACATCAACTCAAATCAAGAATTCCTGCACTCCAGTTCAAAGTCCATGGCTCATTCTTTGGATATATTCATCTGGTTAATGTAAAGCAGAATTTTGTTTAGAAAAGTATGAGCTAAAAGCCAATGTTTTGATCCTTATGTTGCTATCCTTTATTTGGGGACTAGGTCTTTTTTTTCTAGTGCTGGAATTATGCTACTCACTCTTTCACTGCTTTAGGTTCTTTACTGGTCTTACTCCAGATCCTATTTTGCAGATTTTGCGTAATTTAAACAAAAAAACAAGTGATGTAAGACTGCTTCCTCTCCAATGTCCAACCTCAGGTAGGTTGCACGGTTCTTTTGAATAAGTTCTGCAGTGGTGAAACTGCCATTTTTCTGTAGAGAGGCAATGACAACTCACAGTAACACAAGGCTCATTGCTGCAAGCCTCCCTGGTGCACGGTGTTGGGGTAATGAGGTAAAACTGCTCCAGTCTCCCTGTTACCTATACTGAGGACAGGTACACCTCTGCTCCACTGGTGGCTACTCGATTCCAGTGGATAAACTTTACCAGCCTGAAAGAAATTCTAATTTCTGTGGCCGTTACTCAGGCAGTTGCGCGATCACCTCCTAGCACTCCCTGCTCTTGGCAGTACTTTCAACAGACGAACTAGAACAGTTTGTCCATCCACTAAATAGTTTTCTTGACCGTATTAGGCACAAACAGTATTTGCTTCTATATTGAGCTTGTTAATCCTCGTGGAAAGCCCTGTGTGATTCCATCTGGATGTGACCAGCGGAGTTACACGAGGACTCTGAAGGACTACACAGAAAGCACTTGATGGGACGGGATATCTAATTTGTCAACACTGCCTCATGATATTGTGAAAGGGGAAACACTTCACACATTTCAACTACCCACATACTGCATCCTCCTCCACTCCTCCCAGGGTTTCCCTTGTGTGTTGGAGAGCAGAGCCCAAAGCCCTGGCCACAGGCTTGCCAGCTTCATTCATGTGTTCTCCAGACCTACTTTCTCTTGACCAGGCCGTGGAAAAGGGGTGAGATGAAGAAGAAAAACAAAGATATTCAAGTAAAGCCAAATCTTACTGAAATCAATTTACATCCTCAGAGGAATCAGAAGAATTCTCTAAGTGTGAAAAACAAGAGCTGGACTCTGCCCTAGTCCAAAGTTGTGTGTGGTGTTTGGGAGTCAGCCAAGCAACATGGACTCACCACACCAGTGGGGAACCTGGTCTAGGACAGGGATTGGGAACCCAACCTCAGGCACAGCGAGAAGTGGAAGTGACACATTAAGGACTTCCACAGACAGAGCAGTTCCTAAGCTAGAGTCAGACAGATATCCAAGAGGAATTTCCTTCACTAGACCAAAGCAGATTTTGGAGACCTCCTGTGAACAAATGAGAGCTGACAGACACTTTGGGCAGCAAGGCCAATTCATTAGGTGTAAAGTGAAAATGCTTCATGACATCTGGGGTCAAACATGGGAAGAGGGGCCTGTAGAGGCTGCAGGATCTCCACCCATGGAAAGTTACTGGGTAGGATGAGGCCCTGAGCAGCTTAATCTGACTTTGATGGTAGTCCTGCTCTGAGCCCAGAGCTTGATTGGACAACCCCTAAGAATCCCTTTGGCTAAATTGGTCCCTGATTCCAGCCAAGTATTTCCTGAATCCATGTTACGCTTACAGAAAAAATTGATTTACATTTGGTTAATATTTTTCAGTGTACTCACATTCCTTTTTTATTGGAAACATTTATTTATTTAAAAGACATTTCATTGGATTAAAGAAAAAACCCGATAATGAATGAAATACTCAATTTTTGGTCAAGAAAAACATTCTGTTCAATCCCATGAGACTTTAGATGGATCTTTTCTCATCTTCTGAAAAATAAAGTACCCTTGGTTTTGACTAATTCAAAATACACTTTTAATACCCTACAGTGCAGCAGAATTGACGAAGGCCAGGTGCGTAGTTTACTTACAATATTTACTCCTGCAAACACCCCTTCTGGAAGAAAACTGAAGAGCAAAGTATTTTGCCCAGAACTTAGTGTTGCACTGTGTCAGATTCTTTGGGCTTCCTTGAATTGTCTTTTAACGTGAACTTGAACTGCTTGCAGGAGTACCCACACATATCCCACAGATACACCACTGACACCCTTCACTCAGCCCAAATTGTTTCTGCTGTCTCTCTGTGCGCATCTGGTAAAGGACTAAATCCAAGTCACCTGCTGGCTAAAGAAAACTAAATGCAAGAAACCTGACAAATGCAAAAATGATGGCAGGGCATTGGAGAGAAGAGAAATTAGTACAGTCATCAGCCCCTTTTGGGATCATGCCATAGAGAGACGCCGAGTGCTCAGATCCCTGTCGCTGAGACAAAGGGCAGCACAGGCAGGGCCACAGGCAGGACATACTAACGAGGGCAGTAATGACCAGGGAGCTGCCGGCTGCGAACTGAGCCGTGGAACATGCCAACAACGTGGGAGTTTTCCCTGTCTCTCTCTTCCTTTTCAAGATAGATTTTCTTCTGATCGTTCAATTGTTGTTCATATTACAGCATCAATGCTTCCCCCACTGATTTACAATTGATCAGGGAGTACGCTCCCTCCTAACCCGGTGTTTTCTTTTTCCTCAGCATCCAACCTTTATCTTTGTGTATCTTAAGAGAAATACCTGAAAAATTTACTCATGGTTTTGTTAGTCTTGGTTGCTTCTTTTGCTTTCTCCCCCGGCAACAAAAGAGTTGTCAAAAGTAATGTTTATAATAATTTAACGGATTATTTGCTTATTAGATATTAATCATTCTGCTGTGGCCGGGGTCCATGCTGGTGCTCCTCTACTAGAACAGTGATTCTGATCTCAATTAGATTATGTCTCTCTCCTTTACCTCCCCATAAATCATTCCGGCAAACTGAAATTAACAGCTACTGGAGCGCATTAATAATCTGCCTCACACATTGGAAAATGCATTAGCCGGAACCCTCCCATCACTCTGACTGTTAAGCACATCATTTTGTTTATGAAATATAAACATTTCATGGAAGAGCTCTCCCACATTTCTCTGGGCCTTGTGACAGCTAAAATGATTGCCCACAATTGCCAGTCAGTCAAGCGCCCAAATAAAGTTTGTTTAAAGCCATGGCTCTGTGACTGCCCTATTTTCTCAGGCATTAAAAAACCCACGTTTAAAATAAAATTCCTCTTTATCTGGGAAGAAAGGAAAAAGAATAGCTGTGTATCTGTCGGAGTTGTACGGAGACAGATGTGCAGTTTGTAAAGGCTCTGCGGTTTCAATATTTGGTTTAGCTTCACATAGGAGGAAGTGCTGCCAAATTCTTTGCAAAATAAAGCTCCAGAATAATGATTTTAAGGATGATCTAATCAAAACGTTTCATTTCTGACAAACTGACATTTTGATCAGCGTGCTGAGTAACGTTCCAACTTGTATTTTAAAAGCTCAGTATCTTATTGTAAAGCATGTTAAAATAAAATGAAAAAACCTCAGGAGTTTAATTTCAAAATGAAATATGAAAATGCAGCATGTGAAGAACACTGCAGCATTGCATTATGACAACACTGTGCTTTCTGGTGGTTCTCTTGCAAAGCAAAAATCATCCCATAATTAAATTGCTTCCAAGCCCGCTAGCCCTAGCCCCACAGCTCAGCAGCAACACTTCCATTCAGTGCCTCTTCCACCCAGCCCCAATACTCAAAATTTGCCACCTACCAGGACTTTGGGATTTTATGTCTGTCTCTTACATGTGCATCTGGCACTGCAGGAACACATACAGGCCCATTTCTCCCTTTCTGGGAAGGGGTAAGTCCAAGTCTTTTTAAACTCCTAGGTTGTTTTCTTTCGATCTTGGATGAGTTTGCACATCAATAGTCAGTATCTTGAATATATTGATAGCAACACTACCTTAACCTAAAAGGTTTGATGCTCAGCTGATGATATGGTGAAGCCCACATAGGCTAAATTAAGCAGCAAACCCCAGAGAATCTACCAATGAAACATAACACTAAATCTTACAGGGGTTTTAAATTGGTATATGTAGCTTACAAGGAATTAATGTCTGTCTACTTGCACCAACAAAACCAGGATGGCACCTTCTGTATAATGTATAAATGAAGACCTGTATAAATGAAAACCTCACACCTGACTTTACTCGGAAGTCAGAGTAAATTACTTGAAGATAAGCAAAGTTGTGTTATTGGCATTACCTTCATTTTCACCTTTGCCAAACACTTGATCTGACAATGAACATTAATATTGTGATTAAAGTTCTTTATTAAAATAGTTAGGTATCTGTGACCACTTTTGCTGTCTGGGAGGACTGCTGTCCACGTATTTTCTCATCTGTATCCAGGGCAGAAGGCTTGGACTGAGCAACGTTCTTGAAATGCATGCTGGGGCTTCTGGGACTATGCTGCTCTCTCAAAAGCCAGGCACATGCTCAAGCCCTTTGCTGGATCAGAGCTCATGTGAGTTCAGCTGAGCAGGTATTGGTATGAGAACAGGCTTTGTGGCTGTAAATTCCTGGGGGTACAGGCCGAGTCATTCTTGCTGGGCTGTGGTCGTCTGTGCACTGATAAACAATAAATAATTGTAATGAATGGCAGTATTTTTTAAATACAGGAATGAGCCCATTTAAGATTTAGCTGAGTTTTGTTTATCATTCTCAAAATGCATTTGCAGCATATAGAGTAATGTCTCTAGAGGGCTGTTCTGCCATAGAATATTATGCGACTCTCTATCAATAAATGACACAGCTTTTTATATGTTTTAAGTAAAAGAAATAATTGCTGCTCCTTGTGGAGTTAGGCAATTAATTGCCTAATTATTTTATTAAGTGTCACTACTAAAAGAAAAACATTACTGGAGCTTTATGGGCAAATTCTCATCTGAACTGAGGGTGAAATTCTGGGCAAAAGCATATACGTTGTATATCTGCCCCCTATTGAAGTACTAAACTCCTAGTAAAAATGTCTTTGACTTGAGGAAAACTAAATTTGTTTCTTTATCAGTAGCTTGGTTTAATTTTTTCATACTTATATTTTTGCTGCCTCATCATTTCTGATCTCTCCAAGGCTTCCTCCGTGGTGCTGACAGGCATTTAGGCAGAGCCAGGCTAGAGGAAACATCTGCCACTCCCAGTATGCATTGATCTTTTATAAAGCATGGGGCCTTGGAACCCCACAGCCCTCTGCACACACTGTAAAATATGTTTTGTGATGAGGAGCAGGAATTGTAGCACTTGCAAGGTAAATAAACAGACAGCATCCTTCCTAGTGGAGATTTAATGCTGGAATTTGGGGATCATATTACTGCTACCACCTATTCACTCCCTGTAATGATGTTGTCACATGAATCTGTCCCAAGTTACCAAACTTCCTATAATTAGGGATGAAAATGAAGGCGTAGTCTGATCCTTCACGATTTCTGCCAGTAATGGTAGCAGGGCCCATCAGCCCCCAGGCTCTTGATTGCAAGCACAAGTGAAAACTGCAAGTTCCTGCTACAAGTGTGGCTGTCATTCTTTCAGAAAGTACAGGTGACCTTGTTCACCCAATAAAAAAGGCTGAGATGAAGGAAAACAGAAGGGAATATAACGTTATGTTGACTTGAAGTCAGAGTCTCAGTGGAGCAAACCGTGCCTCTGACTGTGGTACAAATCCAGTTGGATGGGCCCCAACTGGCCCTGCCTGGAGCAGGAGCCTGGGCAAGGACCTCTGGCAGCCCTGTCCAGCTGCCTCCTCCTGTGGCAGGGTTTTTAAGCTGCTGCGAGAAGGGATCCCAAATACTTTTGCTCCCTTTGCCAGAAATCAGTGTCAGGGTCACTTTGCACTGTCAGAGTGGTATGTGTCTCTCCATCTGTTGAGGAAGACAGAGCTGAGGGTCCTGGGCTAACCGGACCGCATCCACAAGGCACAGCTGCCCCTGTGTTTGTTTACCAATGCCTGCAGCTACCTGCAAGGTATCTCCAAGGAAACCATTAGGCTCATGTCCTGATTAAGATAAGGAACAGGAAACCAAGGCTGAGACAAATAGAGATGACTGCGAGGCTTTCCTGCAGCCCTCCTGTAAAATCCCTCAGGAGTACCAACAGGAATTTCACGCTTCATCTACAGACCCCTTCAGTTTTCCCTGTGGGTGTGCTTCAGGCTGGAAGAGGCAGCCAGGTCCAGGAGCCCAGCTTGCAATTATCAAGAGGGACGTGGAGGACTCTGTCTTATAATTATCTACATAAACCCATCAAGCTTCATCTTAAAGCTGGCCAGGGCTCAGTTCCTTCTTTTCCTATAAGAAGGCTCTTCCAGAGCCTGGCTCCTCTGCTGGTTAGAAATAATGCAATTGCTCAAATTTATTCACAGTCAGTTCAAAGCCATTTGTTCTTCTGCCAATATTGTTCTTTAGCTCAAACAGCTCTCCTCCGTTGTGCAGTGGGCAGCAAATTTCAGTGTCTAAAAATCCAGTGTTTGGGACACATAAGGATTAGACAGGGGTCAACTGCAGCAGATTTGGAGATTACCCAGACAGACAGGTCTGGCTTGCTGTACTATTCCTACTGTTAGCCCATATTATCAGATGCTGCCTCATAACTTGACTAAAGCTGCCTTAGCTCTATTTCCTAAAAGCTCCAAGGAAACAAGTTTCACCAGAAATTCTGTGGACAATTAGTTCGACATTAGTGCAACAAGAGACTATTTACTTTAACAAGTCCATTGCTCACCTTCATGAGGAGTGCTGGGGAAAGTTAGCATTTCAATTGAAACCTCACACTTTAAAACAACATAATATGGTTAGACATGTGAGATATCAGCTTTATTCCATCTCCACCTAAACTGAAGTCAAATGACTTTTTCCACGGCCTCCTACCTGCTGCTCCTACCCTTCCTCTAGTCAGCTTATAGTTGAACAAGTAGTGCTTGCCTAATATTTATTTTCCTTCTCCTTCCCTGAGATCTGTAGGAAGCTTTTGAGAAGTGGCTGGTACTTGATGTTTATCAATGTTTTTCCTCACTATGTAGGAGAAAGTATGAGGGATATATTTCATGATGAAGTGGGTTTCTAGTTAACAGGACAAAATGAAAGCCAAGCCATAGATCAGCATAATATGTCAAAAGAGAAAAGAGTTCGATTTATTGTAAGTTATATCCAAGTTAGAAAAAACCACAATGCTAGAAATCAAGATCCTGATTTAGGAAAGTACTCCAAGATGTGCTTAAAAATCAAGCATATACTTTAGCTACTGAAGCTGAAGGATATAATTATTTTCTTCCATTATAAAGATTACAAAAAATATCTTCTATTTAGACTCTTCTTTGGTGTTGCACTTATTGCTATGCATGTTACATTGAAGGAGACAGTGTGGCATTTTATCCCCCTCGTAAAATATTCTGGAAACCTCTAGGGCAAAATACAACTTTATAAATATTTTCTGGACTGCATGAACGTCAGGATAGTAGGAGATGGGTTGTAGGGCTGCAGCAAGCACAAGGAGCAGGGCTGAAACCCCAGCGTATAGTCAGGTTTTTATTGCCCAATTTGACCCTGAAAGGTTGAGGAGAGCTTTGTGCCTTCTGAAGTGAGCAAACACCGGGGTCACAGAAGAACTGTGGTCATTGTGTTAGTTTTTACAAGGTAAGGGGTTTTTCCCACAGGAAAAAATTTGCCTGGGAGTTTCACATTTTATCACTGCTCACGTCATCTTTGTCAACCTGGGTATTTACTGCAGAGCACAATCTTCACAAACTGTGTGTTGTACCAATTCAGCTGTTTTTCATGTTTGCCCGGGGACTGAAGGTGTGGAAGACTTTGGTGACAGGCTTGAATTAAAGACAACAGCTACCTAGAGAACACAGTAACTGCTAACCTGCTATTTGTAAACAAGTACAACAATAAGCCTATGGACAGCAGCTGTAATTTAAAGGGAGTCTATTACTAAATGAATACCAAACCACCTACATCTGCCAGAGGAATAAATAGGATTTTATATAACTGCATCAGGATAGGAAATTCACAGCAGGTTATTTTAATTTACAGTAAGAAGATAACCGAAGTAGGAAATAATTCTTCTAGCTCTACATAGTACCCAAGCCCAGGATAGAGAACACCATTTGACATTGGATTTCAAGATAAAAAAGAAGTTTCAGGCAGCTTTCTCTTGTCAGGCAAGACTTTGGGCTGTGGGATTGTGTTTTCCAGGAGGACATGGTCAGTGGATGAAGTGGAATAGGTAAAACAGAATGGAACTTACTGACTTGTAGCAGCTTCTCACAGCACAAAAAGAAACAAACTATTTAAAAATCTGTGATTCTTCTCACCCCTTTCTGTGGCAGCAGGGAAGTGTGTGATTCACACGCACTGATTTTTCAGCTAAGCTGGACCAATATTATAGCCATTGGTTAATATCTCCCTATCACAGCAGGATCTCCCCCAGATAAAATACTCTCTCACTTTAACACTGCTTGAAAGCCATGGAGCAGGACAGGATGGGAGAGGTAATGTCTGCACCAAGCTGAGATGGGCAACGAAGGATCACACATGACTGTATCTTCCCCTGCAGCACATGAGAGGAAAACAGCCATGTTCACAGTAGAGACCAGAAGGGAGCATCACTGTGTTAATTCACATATCTAACACAAACATCTTCCCTACTCTGTTTTCTGAGATTTATACAACAGAGAGCTACAAAGCAAGATAAAAAAAATCATACTTGCATCCTCCAAAGTGGATGCTCTAATGTTATAGGGCTCGTGTCTGGCCAAGGCTTCTGAATGGAGGTGAATTTAGCAAGGTGTTTGTGTGGACATGGCAGAGGCATTTCCCCACCTGCCAGGGACCAGCACTCCCTCCTGCCCAGCCCCAGGCACTTAGCTGGCCTTTTCCTCTAAATGAAGCACCATCTAAGCCTTCATTTCAGGATTGCTTTAGCAGCAGAACAACTTTAGGAGACCTCTCCAAGACTGTTCTTCTTCAGACCTCCTCTCCCACTCCTTCCTCCACAACTGCTCTAATTTATAGGCCTCGGCTGGCCTTACATGATTTAATGGGATAGATTTATTTTTTTTAATATAATTTATTGTCCATGAGTAAGTGTCACTCAGTGTTCAGCCAGACAGTCCACATGCAGCCTGGGGAAGGGAAAGGAACTTGCTAAGCAGGAACCATGCAGGAGCTCATTTAAACAAAGCAAGAAATCCATATTCCTACAGGCATAATTACACCAGCCATTACAATCATTACCACAGTTGTGACTCAGGAGACCTCCCTGAGACCTGAGATACAAGAATGGATTTGGGGCTCATGGCTTTATGTGCAGTCACAAAGGAGACAGGGTAACTCAGGAGCTCCAGAGTTGCCCTCATAGTATTTTCATATGGAAGGGCAATCAGATATGTTCCATTTAACCTGCAAGCATTAGCTGATATGGACACAGACAACTCTGCCACTGGATACTGATAAACAACCCGACTTTGCTGTGGTCTAATTGCTACAGAAACTACCAGCCCACCCACACCTTAGGTCCACCCATGCTTAGTAGTTGCAGTTGCAGGATTTCAATAGTGTTGGGTGGCCAGAGCTCTGTCACAGTCTACATATGTGTGTGTGTGTGTGTGTGTGTGTGTGTGTGTGCAGGCACGGGAGGTGTGCAATGGCACCAGCAGCTGTGCTCTGCACCGTCCTGCTGCGCTTGTTTTAGCTGCCATAAATAAAAACATGAGCGGAAGTATTTACAGAATAATTTTCAATTGCTGACACCACCAGGCTAAGCACTGAATGCTAAAGTTTATGATGTGTAATGCCTTGGGCTACCACGGCCCCAATTTGGACAAACCTGCCATTAACACCCGTGTGGCAGTTATTTTACTGGGGGTGACAGATTGTGAGGTAGGGAGAGTAATTCAGACTATTACCCAGGTGAAGGCATGAAAGCTCAGTGATATATGAAGACCACTTAAATTCATTGTATCTTGTACATCACATCTTTGATAGATTATAGCTGTGGCATTAAAATGGAAATGGTTTCTCTGAGGCCTGACAGGGGCTGGGGTGACCCGTGACCTCCCTCTGAGGAATGTGACTGACCGAATTATCAGTTAAGAGAAAAATCTATGGGGAATAGACTCACAGTGATGGAGAATCCACCATGCATATATATTTTTTTTAACTTTTGCTTTGATTGAAAGCTGTGGTACTTGAGCATCCCCCCAACCTCCTCCTCTCCTTGTCTCCCTGCTCCCCCCAGCCAATCCCAGACTCCTCCGCTCTGATTCCAGATCAGCCGGGCCCCCGATATTGATTGAAAAATTGTTATTAGAGATAGTAGGTCTTCCTGCATGCTGCCTACTGATTTAATTTGGAAAACACTTAATTTTATGAAGCGGTAAATGATAGTGGCACGCTCTCTTGTGTTAGGGAGCAGCTGGCTCTTTAGCTGTTCACCGTCACTACTCCCAGGTGTCCTCTTTGCAATCATGTGTTCCCTTCCCCTTTGCTTAACAAGTTATTTCAATTTCTAAACGAATGGTGAACAAGAGAAAGACAACATGCAAATTGAGATCCCAGCCGCCATTCACACATGAAAAAGTTCCCCTGGAATTCCCTCAACTCTGCCCGTCCCTCCCGCCCTCCCTCTGCATCTGTCAGGAAAAAACAGAGCCCTTGTTCTCATCAGATTGTTTTTACCAATGACCTGACACCACCATCTATAATTAATTACATCATTTACATTAGACTATTGACTAAACAAATACATAAATCATAGGCAGAGTCAATAGACGCAGACATATTTAATCATGTTCTAAATAATGATTACTGCTCCCATAATGCAATAATTATTTTCAGCAGCTGACTTGAATTAATCTTCTGTCAAAGTGCCATCTGAAAAAAGAGAGCGGACCACAACGAAGATGAAAGCTGCAGCCTTGGTGATGGAGAAGCTGTCTAGCACTTCACCCTCAGTCTCCCTGTCTCCCTGCCTGCCTCTCCATCCCCATGAAGTCTGCAGGTCCCACGTCCCGGAGGATGCTCAGCACTGCCCAGTCGGTGTCCTCACCCTCCACCCCCACTCAATGCTGGGCTCCCAACAGCACACTGAGCATCCCATGGGGCCAGCCCCAGCACCCACTCTAGTCCCCCAAGACTCAAATCTGCTGGCAGGCAAAAGATGACCTCCCATTTGCTCTGCTCAGACAGCCTTGTATCCATCCTCCCTTCTCTCCGTACACAGGAGCCTGGTTTGCAAGGTGCTGAACATGTCTGAAAACAGACAGACGTGATCCTGAATGGATACTGCTCTCCGCAGAGGCTAATGCAATTAGGGTGAATTTAACTCTCATTTACTTAAAAGCATTTCAAAAGGCATTTCATTAATTTGCAAAACACACATCTGGTCCACCGTGCCGATCCGCCTGGCATGCTTTGACCATGGCGTGTTTTCAAAGGGCCTTGAGGATGGTGCTGAGCTCCTCCCCCTCATTTCCACAGCAGCAGAAAACCTCCTCCCAGCAAAGTCCGTATGAGCATTGATGTGAAGAGTATGAGGACAGAGCCCCATCTCCCCACAGGATCATGTCCCCAGTGGTTCGCTTACGGTGCCATGATATAGGAAGCACAGTATCTTACTGGAGAAAGGCTTAATCACTACAGGGGCTGCAACAGCTCTCAGTAGGTATCCTCAGAGGAGAAGCAAGGAAAATTCCCCATGCAGGGTAAGTAGCTTCAGAAAAGGATACCCTCTATTGAGGGTTGGGAATCCTCCAAGGAGGAGCTGAGCCTCTTAAGAAACTTGTGAGTTGACAGCTTTATGTTGAGAGGAAGAGGAAAAAGGATTTCTAGCTAGGAGAAGTTTGGGTAGTTTATGGGATTCTTCATGTTGCAGCAAGCACAAGAGTGAATTTGGGGAGGGAGGAGAAACCTCGTAACAACTTTCCTCCCTAACTACTGCCGAGACTAACAGCATTTTGGTCAATGACCTATTTTGATAACAGGTAGCTTGACAAAGCAGGATTGTGCTGCAGATACCTCCGGCCACTACAGTCATATTACTGGGCACTGGGACAAAAATTACTCTGCACCAGACACTGGAAGAGGGCTTAACAGTTCTGCAAGAGATAAAGTCTGCTGCCTCAGGTGTTGTCTAGTTTCTAACAGAAAGGAGTTAGCAGTCTCTAAACTGACCATTGCATAGCTTTTTCCATTCTTCTTTCACTGTCAAGATTCTACACCCAGTAAGTTTCATCCAGCAAAGCCCTTCTGTTTCTGAGGGCGAAGGAAGTGTAATAGCAACCACCAGATAATTCAAGGTATGGAACTGTCTAGGAAATTCAATTCCAAAATAAAAATTTTCATTTCTTTCAAAAAATTAAAGGAAAAAAAAAGAAAAAAAAGGCAGACTTTAATTTCCCAAGTAGGAGATAGTTATACCATAGACTATCCAGTAACACCATCATTATACATGTACAGCTGATTCTTCCCATCAGAACACATTTGCAGTAACACAAATCTAAATCAGCCTGAGGAGATGTAATGAATGGCATTTGGATGTATACTTTGGTATTCATAGGACCTCCCAACACAGCACTTTTGAACACTCTTCTAAAATAGAAGAATTGGGCAGACTACACTGAAATATTAATGAAGGATAATGAAAAAAACAGCTGTCAATGACAGTGTTATAGGTTGGTTAATATTGTATGATGAGTGTGTTATAACCATAAATAAACAACAAGTGTAAATGATATTGAATATAAATAATCACTAATACAAACAATAAATAATAAAATATAAGCTCAAGTGGGTGATGTGATAGAATCAGGAGAGGCATCAACTGCTGAATGGTTTTCCCTTCTACTCTTCGGTCTCTCAAAAAGCTTTCACAACTGGTATTGTTATTCTCTGCTATCAAAACCAGAACAACGCAGTGTGCTGTGCTTCTTTCTCTTTCAACGTGCACTGATAGCATTTCAACAATATGCTATTGTGATAAAAAATAGCAGTCTTGACCTTCTAGAGAGTACGAACCTTAAATGGGCACAAAAGGAATGAACCAGAAGAATGTATTGCCAATAATGTTATTTTATTCCCTGGAACTGAAAGGGACTTGTGTGAGCCATATAATTGCAGTTTGTTTAAATGCAACCTTCAGCCTCAGACTTTAATCACTGAGGAAAATGGTAAAATAGTTTGATTGGTTGTGCACGTAAAATATTAAATACAGCTAGGAGGATGAGAAATCTTCCAAAGAGAAAACACAAAGGAAGCAAGAGATAAAAACATTCCTGAGACTCAGAGCCTGAGCTGGATGGCGACATGAGAAGTGCAGATGCACTCTCTGGTTTGGCATGCATCTTGCACGAGGGAAGGGCCAAGTCAACCAACTCTCCAAATCTCTTTTTCCAGCAGTATAATAGGAAAAGGAAATTCCTCATGCCTCTCTACATTACAAGCTGTAATAAGAAACATTTTAGCATCGATGAAGAGAGCAAAATCCAGCAGAAATCTTGCACATAGCAGCAGTAGCACAATGCTGGATCACAGTGGCAAAAAATCAGCTTCATTATTGTAGCCTGATAAGACTGACCTAACTCCCCCTGCCAAATCTTTCTCACCCCAGAAACCAGTGTGACTCTTGGGAAACTTTTTGAAAGTGCTCTCTCCTTAAACTGGTGCTCAGTATTCACTGAACATCTTGTCAAGCAACCTGCAGGACACTAAAGGAAGCTCACAAAAAGTTGGAGAGCTTGAATGATTGCCCTAAGACTGTGTGGGTGCCTGCCCATAGGAAAACGTGGAATATTCTCATCAAGGAATTCACATTCACTCCCTGTTTACTTGATGCCTTCTGAATTTATCTTATCTAAGTAACCTGCTGTGTCTCACCCAAAGGCCCTACCTTAATTACCCCACTACAACCAGCCCTTTGAACCCATTTATCATCTTGGCCTATCTTCTGGTTCCCCCACCAATCTGGACATATTTGTGAGCAGTACATGGCTGTCTAGAGACTGAGGTGCAGATGGAGACTTTCACAGGGAGATGCCTTGTCTAAAGTAGCTGCTTGAAGCCTATTAATCAGAGCCATGACTGAATTCAGATGAGAACTTCCCACTCAGGAGCAAATTTTGCTATAGCACTCCTGTCCCTAGGGAACACTAGCAGGTTTACCCATGCCAGGAGCAGGTAAAGCAGCCAGGACCCACACTCTTTCGTGCAGCACTGCAAGATGCTCAGGTGCTGTGTTAAAAAATATTCTCTGCAGAACAGGAATCACAGTCACACTAACTTCAACCAGCTGTGTGAGTTCTACACATCTTTTTTGTCACTTCCCTTCTTGCACTCTTTTTTTTGCCGTGTCAGCACTTGTCTCCACTTTCCAAGTCTTGTGGAATAGTTTTTATTATGGACCATTTCTCCCTGTTTTGTTTGTTTTTATTACAACTATGTTTTAAAATGACTCCTCCAGTGAGGTTTGGTTTTTCAAAGCCAAAAGAGATGTCATGGCCAAGCCCCCGTTGTTGGAAAGAGAGGCCAAGAGCTGGAGAAATCTTCTTGCCTTCCCATCACTTGAATGTGATCCTGGGGGAATGGTTGCATGCTGGCGTAAACAGCAGCATGTATATGAGCTCATAGCCAGCCCCAAAATCTTTAATAAAGAAATAAGGTTCACTTATTACAGACAGAGGTAAGTAGCCAAGTAATACAGTTATTTATAAACTTTTGATAAGTCTGTCATTTTTAGCTATGCTTAAAAGCAACCTTTTAAAATGATGTTTCAGGAACACAGTCAACAGTAAAGCGAGCTGGTCTTTGGCTTGATTAGATTTTGCTCCCTTTACCTTGATGAAATGATGGCTTATTAGCATTCCAAAATGAGAGTGCGCTCTAAATGTAAGTGGATTTTAATACAATCTTTTTGAGGAAATGTCAAACTGTATTGGGTACATCTCCTCCCTTCCCCCCCTTCTCTTCTCTGAATAGCAGAGTTCAGCAAGGAATTGTGCCAAAATAATAAGTGAGGGACAGGGGGAACTTCAGAGTCAAGGTAAAAGATGAGAAATAAATTCTGCCAACAATAATGTCACTGTGGTTCTGCCACCACCTGCTTAATTCAGTGACTTTCCTTTGGTTTTGCAGTAGTGCAACCAGCAAGGCTTTGGCTCCCCACATTTCTCATAACTAAATTAGCTCTTAAAACGACATAACAAAAGCTGGAGTCTTTGCTGGTGTAAATTAGTACCAACTGGCACAGTTAATTATACGGGCTGGAAAAGTCACGGTCACGCCAAGCAGTTTTACTCTGTGGTGCACCTTGGCTTATTTGGGATTACTGGAGCTGTGCATGCATGGGCCTTAGGAGGTTGAAGGGCCCTGAAAAATTGTTACCTAAAGTCACCAAAGTCTGGAGTAAAAAAACCCCAACAAGCCTAAACCTCAAACAGGCAAAGTATACCTGCTTAAATTAAATTAAATATTAACATCCCCTGCTTTAGAGTTACACCGTGAACGTAATATGTGCACTGTTAATGAACCGCAATTTATTTACACCTCAAACAAAGAGTATCCTCACTGCCCTAAAGTAGTTAAATTGCCCTCTTCCTAGTGAAATTTATTGCCATTTAAACATGCCAAAAGGCCATTCTGCCGGTCATTACTAAAATCTATCATTTCTGCAACTGCTGGTATCCTGTTCTGTGGTCAAATTCAATCTGAGAAGGGTCAACAGAATTTTTCCACCAAATGCTTCCCTCTTGCCTGTCATCAATTTACTTTTGTCAACAAAAAGGGCATTACTACCGAATGAAATAGAAGATCCTCTTAAGACCTCTGGCAAACAGTAAGAGCTTCTCTGACATATCGCATCTTTTCTCGTGGATACATGTGTGAGTGTGTGTGTGTGTGCTAGGACTGTAACTGTACTGAATGCATGAGCAGGAATTTTGCAGTTTGTCAAGCTCCTTTTACTCCAATAAGCATTCACTTTTCTAACTACTGTGGATAGTTGCCCAGTATTTTCAAATTTTCTCTATGAAAATAGTTTTAAGAATATGTTTCCCACGAGGAAATTATGAGTGTATTAGTAACTCAGATTTTTGTCACGTGGCTCTTCTTCTTTTCTTATATGCACACAATCAGAGTGCACACCCAGACTTGTTTCACCTCATGTTCCATCCATCTGGTAGTGATACAGTCCCAGCTAGACACACGGACAAGGATAACAGAGCTGCTTCTTAGAAAAGCCATCAGACAACACCCAAAATTGCACTCTGCTACTTTTGCTACTCTTCAAATCAGAGTTGCTGCCATTTCTGCTGATAAGGTGAAGGGAGTTACTTTCTGTACGTGGTTAAGGCCCCTGAACAGTCACACAGATACAAGAGCTTTGGACAGAGAATTCCACCTTTGAACTGCCACTGATTTTTTAAGTTTTAAATGGCTAATGTCCCTCCTGGGAGCACCATACTGAAAATTGACTTTATTATACGTGCTGGAGATTCCACTGAGAGCACAGCTAGATTTTGTTTAGATATCTAAAAATCCTAGGGAACAGTCTAGTGCTATATAATAAAAATAATATTACTAATTGAACCACCACAGTGCCCTTAAATGTTTTTCAATATGCAAGTGTCAGGAAACACAAACTCAAATTAAGTCAATTAGCTCACTACTATTAATCAGAATCCTCTTTGCATAGTTGAAGGACTCCAACACTTCACCCTATTCTTCTAGCACACTGTTAAACACTATTATTATGCCTAATCCTTGTCACAAAGAGCTAGATGACTCACTTTTCATATACATGTAAAACAGGGAAAAATGAAAGGAAGGAAAAGAGCCAAATGTGTAGCTTTGAGGTTTCCTTGTAACAGGAATACTGTATTCCTTTGGTCTGCAAGGAGGTTGTCCCAGACCCCGCAGGGAATTGAGCCTGGAAGAGAAAGTAGGGAAAGGGCTTGTGTGCTGTCTGGAAGAAAGGAGTTCTGAAAATATTTCTCAGTGCAAGTAATAGCTGGACACATGATCAGCAGAATAAGGAAAAGCATGAGTGGGTAATCAGAGTAAGTAGGAAACAGCAAACCCACAAGGTCCCTGATATCATAAAATATCTAAAGCATCGCCTTCAGCACTGGCTTCAAGGATCACTGCTCAATGAGCCATTTCAGGACACACTTCCATTCTTGAGGTACTTCCTGAGCACCAGCAGTACTGCTGCATTTTTCAGTTGCATCCAACCCATTTTCACAGCATGTTCAGTTTGTCACATCCCTTATGTCTGTGGATAAATGGTAACAGTTTGTTCATACCACCTTATCTCTCCTCTGTTCTTTTCCATGGAGATAAGTAGGTATCAATCTGGAGTGAGTTTTGGCACTTTCTTCCCATTTTTGACCTCTCCAGGGTGATCCTAGGAGAAATCCTGCAGGTATTGATCCCTTCCCAGTAGGAAATGGAAAGTTGATTTCATTTTCTATAACATGTGACAGAGCCATATGTTTTGATGAACCATTGTACAGATTCAAAGATACACTTTTTTTTAGTGACTCAAGGAACTAAATTCACAGGTAGCAAAGAACGTGGCTTCTATTTCTCTCAGAGCAAAAAATAATTCCTATACTGCATCCTCTGTCTCCCACATCATTCCTGTGGCCAAAGAATAGTGGATTTTACTTGGAAAAGCTCTAACTGATGTAGTATGTGGGTTTTCTGAAAGCCTAGAACTCAGATGCAGCATTCGAGTGTTGGCCCAGACCAGCTAACAAAAAGGGTTGGTGTGGTGGGGGAAAGGTTGGTAAGGGCAAGACACAGAGAGTGGAAAAAATAACAAGACAACAATTTTTATTTAAGAACTACCTGAGCTTTGTCCAGCTTTCTTCTTCATTCTGTTTTCCTGCATGAAAACACACAGTGGCCAGATGCTCCTCCTCAAGAGTGTCATTTGGATAAAGGTGAAGGTACTCCAAGATTTGGAAAGTTTGTGTGTCTCATAATTTTGTTTTTGTACAGGAAGCCAGAACTCTCAACAGGCACATTCAATTAAAAAAAATAAAAATCTATGGTTGAAGCCAAAAATTCTCTCAAGCGCTCTTGTTTGAGCTTTGAAGCAAAACTCTCAAAGAGTCTCCAAAATAATTGTGTCAAAGTTGTATAAATGCTAACAATTTATTCCAGGAAAATGAAATCTGCTGAGGTGAGACTGGGAGGTGTTAAAACTTAATGAACATAAAAATATATAGCTTTGCTTCAACAGAACTAAATTTTCTCGAGCTGGCTACAGCCCTCAGCATTCCCTCTTCTGATTTTTAATCACTTGCAAATATCCATATTATTTTTCCTGCGCTGGAAAGATGATGAAAGTTGTTTCCCTGCTTGAATACGATGCAGGTGAGGAGAACAGCCTGTGAGAGTTTGTAGCAATTGCATGTCTTGACTTTTCAGAAGAGTTGGCCAGCAAAACAACACGGAGGAAAATAAGGGGAGACGAGGTGGCCCTCTCTTCAAATGACGACAAATATCCCTTGCCTCTGTGCTCAGGGGAACAGCTTGCATAGGGGCAGAAGAAAGAGGGAATGAGCAGATGCACCTAGTTGATCAAGGGAAGCCAGTTGATGTAATCTTTTTGGATTTCAGTAAAGCTTTCGATACCGTCTCTCACAGGATCCTTCTGGACAAATTATCCAGCACACAGATGGATAAACACATCATGCAGTGGGTGAACAATTGGCTCATGGGTCAAGCACAGAGGATAATAGTGACTGGGTGACATCAGACTGGTGACCTGTCACTAGTGGGGATCCCCAGGGCCCCATCTTGGTCCCTGTGCTCTTCAACATTTTCATAAATGACGTGGACACAGGACTGGAAGGAATACAACCCAATGCAATAGGCTTTTTTCACAGGAGAAATTCACTGTAACTTCCTGCATCTATGTGGCAAAATAAACTGCTCACACTCAGGAAACAGCCAACCTTGCACAATATTGCTCTGCCCTTTCCTTTGCTCTGCCCATCCACAGGGCAAAGAGCTACAACCATTTGTTTTTACCTTCTGGAAGGGTCTGCAGCTCTGCAGGAGGCTCAACTGGAGCCCAGCGTGAGCCAAATGCGGTTCCACAGTAAGGCATTCCAGCACAACTCATCTTCACCTCACTGTGAGTTCTGTTCCTGAGAGCACAGGCTGAGGCTCAAGTCTGCATCTAGTAACCCAACTGGGGCAGATGTTCCTGGAGAAAGGGCAGTAACATTTTTGGGTGGTGAAATCAGATCTGTCACATCTCACCTGGCAGAGCAAGAGTGGGTTTGCAGGTTTTTCTGTACAGTTTTTCTACTCAGAACCAGGAACGTAACATGTTTCTGGCTGGAGCTTTACTTAGCTGCAGTGGTTTGTATTACATCTGCATGACAAATTTTGCAAGTTGAATTAATGTGAAAGGCAGAAAATTAAAGATATTATGAGAACTGAAGGCAAGCATGAAGAATTTTGTCTCTGTCAAATAGCAAGACCTCTTGCATGCTCGCCTTTGCTTCAGACATGAGGCACGAGATGAATTCGGAAAAGGATTTTCATGACAGGACAAATTCTCAAGTAAGAGTATTTCAACCAAGAAGCAATTTGCCTCACCAGTAATTTTTCAGTATTTTCTTTGTCATTGTTGAAGATGTTTGTGTCTGAAAGCAAGTTTTGTTTTTTATGCTGGTTGGATTTCATTTGTAGTTTACAACTCAGGTGAGACTCTTATCTGTACACATATGGCATCATTCCTAAGCTAAAAATGAAGAGGAACCTCAGCAGATGATACTGAAACAGAAGCCAGAGGGTCAGGGCAGAATGGAAAAATAGACTGTGTGGAAGGGAAAAAACTTACATAAACATGAATATATTTAATTGTTAGCACAGTTAAAAATCATAGAGCTCATGATGACCTTATCCAAAATCTATTGAAATCAGTTGAGAATATTCTCACACACCCACGGGTTCTGTGTCATGATTTGTGTCAGTGAGTCTCATTTTGAAAATTCTGTGGTTAAACAGATCTTGCTTTATGTTTCATTTTTTTTTTGCTCCCAAGGAAGGTAGGGTGCTGAACAGTGCCTGCCAAACACAGCTCCGAGGCATTGAAGTTGCAGCACAGATTCCCAGCTGGAAGAATGATCCAGAAGTGGTACTGGGATTTCCTGCTTATCAAGAGAAGCCAAGAGAAGGAAGTGAAATATTGTCAGTCACACAGATCGCCACAGACTTTCAGTTTTAATCCATAGTGTATGTTCAATGCAGCCAGATGACACAGTTCATTGACAATAGTTATTTTACACAAGTCTGCTTGTTTCTCATAAAAAGCAAAAAGTTGTGGCTTGAAAAAGACAGTAATTCCAGTTTTATGTAATAGGGAAAATGATGACCTATATTTATCTAATTAATATCAAGATGCCTGACTTGAAAAACTGAGTCAGATATGCATATCATATTTTGCAAGCAAATATTTGAAATTATCCATCTATGTTTAATAATTTAAAAGCATCAAACTAACCTGCACTAGCACATCAAGTGGACAGGGTTAAACCCATTAAATATATCCTGGATCCAAGCAACTGACAAATACCACCACTCTTTATGAAAATCCCATGCTTCATGTTTTTTGTCATTGCTGTCTAGGCTGTGACAAACATCGGGCCTCAGGCAAAAAGGCACAAAACATTTCATGTCATCAAAACCTGAATATAAGCTTTACTTGGCACTTTTCCAGGAAAGGACCAGGGCTGACAGCTCATGGGCATACAGAATTATTGCTTGCCTAAATGTTGAATAATATAAACCCTCACAAATCAAGTCTCGCTTTCCAAGTACCCTAATAATTCACCATATAGTGACTTGTTTCCGAGGACTGTGCGCTAGGCCAGAGAAGCCAGCAGTGCTGCTTGCTTGGTGTAAAAACATATCTGATACTGATAATTTTAAATGTGAATTTTGTTTCTTATGTGGATACCCAGCAGTTGTTAAGATTTGATTCTTAGCAGACCTTGAGAGCAGGTAGAAAATGGTCCAAAGGGGCATTCAGACAGTCAATTTCCAGCTAATTTTGCCTGTTATTTTCCTACCAATGAGCCAAGAGCTGAGAAATTCTGTATGATGCAGCACAGTGTCGTAGCTTGTTACAATGCAGTTTTTAGTTGGTGCTTCTTGTGGTGTGTTGTGGAAGTATGCACATCACATAAACCCAGTGAATTACTATCAACTCATTAAAAAAGCCATCCTACTTTTCCATGTCTTCCTTATTTGTGAAGTTAGGTAGGAAAATGTTTGTATTGCTTGTGGTTCCTCAAGTTTCTCTCTAACTTCACCATTCACAGTTCCCATTGTTGAGAACTGCCTTGCAACATCTTCCCTTACAGATGGGATTTCCACCTCTTCACAGACTGATAAATGGCTTTGTTTATGGGCTGCATTACCACAATGCCAACAAAGAACAGAAATGGTGCTCCATATACATAGGGAGAGGGGAAAAAATGCAGGTCTTTTCCTCCCAGCTGGAAGGGTGAATGGAAAGATAGTTTGTGGGTCAAACACGATGACAGGTTATATTTCATCATGTCTATACATTACTGACACAGAAATCATTCAAGACAGACCACTGGACAAGGTATAAAGCTCTGACTCCAGAAGCTTTTTTCCTTCCTCTCTTTTAAATTGATATTTATTTTCTGTTTAGTGTTACTTGGCAAGATCTTGTTGATTTCCTGGATTCCTCTAGTACAGCTATAATAATTTTAAGTTATGTCTCTGAAGCCAGGTTTTGGGACTGAATTCCCATCTAAGAATAGGTATCTAACAAAGGTGGGATGAACTGGTTTTCTGGAAGCAGTTCTGTCCCTCTGATTTGAGGCAGCCTGAACAGCAAGATAAGAGATATAGAGCAGAGAGGTTTTGAAGATGTTAAAGAGCAGCGAGAGAAAAAGAAAAGCAACACACAAACCCTTCCTTTATTTTTCAAGTAAGCTTGAAAATAGGGTAGTTGATCAGATGGACTGCCTGCTCTGATCAAGTCTGAATTACAATTCTAGAGTTTTATCTTCCTGCAGAACAGAAAAATAGGCTGAAATGATACTGGCAGTCAAGACAGCTTCCTGAAATAGCCAAGGAAACAAATCCCCAATTTGACAAAACAATAAATTATTTTAAAAAATCAGATTGTATTAATATTTTTCAAGAGTCAATAATTTAAATTAAGTCAATAGTTTAAAATACTTTGATATTTACTTTGGCTTACAAGGAATCCTTCCCATGCCATGTGCAACTGCTTTTTGACTGGCAGTGAGTTACAACACAAGGAACCTCTTCCTTCTCTACCAGGAAAGCCAATTTTCCCCCTTTGATAGGGTTGTTCACTGAATTTCGCCTTTCTTTCCTCCTGCCACTATGCTTTACTTGCTGTTGATGCCTCTGAAAAGTTATTCCTTTTGCTCCTTGCTGGGCTGAGAGCATCTTGAACCAGGCTGAGGAGCTTTACTGTGGGTGATTGCAATGATCATTTTCACAAAGGCTTGTCCTCCCCTCTTCAGGGAATAATATCTTCCTGAGGGTTCCTGTGGTCCACTATCTCAGTTTCCCCATGGATAGCTCTGAATTAAAAAATGAATACATCAAGTGATACCTGTTGAATTTAGGAGATGAAGATCCTACTGATAGGAGTTGGTGGAAAGCAATAGTTTGCAAAACCCGAAAATGTTTCAAACTAAGTTCTGCTCTTCTGAACACAGGGGCCAAGAAAGTTAAATTACACACACATCCCTCGCCCCCCAGTAATGTTGGATCAATGCTAAGAAACAAAATTTGAAAGAGTTCATTCTTCTACTCCAAGATCTTCCACGGGAAGGTGAACAGTAGAGCTCTGAAAAGGAACAGTGGTGAATGGGGTTGATTCTCTGAGCCAGCAGAGAGGGCTGCACCCGCCCAAAAACCCGGACCTAAACACATGCACTCAACTGCAGTTTTTTCCTTTGAAAAAGGGTGGGCCTAGAGCCTGTCAGCCAGCTCACTGCTTGCAGTTCCACAGTGATGCTGTTACCCTTTTGTTTCTGTCATCTGGCAATACATGTAGCTCTCTGAAAGTTTGTTTAAATCATGAGGTATTTTGGCATTAAATCTCACTGTTGCCACTGCTCCCCCTCCCATATATATGAGTTCCACCCTTGTCCCTCCCTGGTACATGAAAAGAGAGACTGGTTATGTTTCACATTTTGTTAAATGTCCGGAAACACCAAACATTTGCATACACAAACAAAAACTGGTTATCAATATGTGTTTCTATGTATGTGTTTCTGTGCAATATGTGTTTCTATGCAATATGTGTTTCTATGTTAACAAGTTACAGATCTTTGAAGTAAAGGATTTTCAGATGAAAAAAATAATAAAAATAAAGGCTGAGATTCACCCTTCAGTTCCTCGTGACTAAGGGTCAGAACTTGGCTATGCTGCCCTGAGAAGCAAGCAAGGAACAAATAAACCACATGCACAGATTAAAATTAATTGACTAAAGTGGGTGTTAGACTGTCTGTCTGATAAAGCATCACCCTGCACAACACAAATGATTGAACACTCATAACACTAAAATGTCCAGTTTTAAGTTTTAAGGGGTCAGCATGAGTTTGGCGTAACACAATGGCCCATAAGCTGCAGAAGGTCAGAATTCACTTCTCCAGCAGGTCAGACCCCTGCTGTGTGGCGGCAGCCTGTCCCATTCCTGTGGGTATCAGTATTCAAATCACTTGAGTTTAATTCAGAATCACGAGCACACGAGAGCCCCAAATCACATGCCATCCTTGCCTCCCTTCTGCTCTGTGACCAGAAGAAGCTGCATTCCCATGCTTTTGGGGAATGGCTTATGCCTGAGACCGTATAACGAAACAATCTTAAGTCAAAGCTGGGAATCTGCCCTGTCAGCACCCAATATTGCCCCCCTCACCTCCTCCCCACTTTCCCCAAGAGGCTGACAGGCAAACAGCCAACACTTCTTCTCCAGTCCCAGATCAGAGTGCTCTGAGAAGGTCCAGGGAGGAGAATGGGAAACTTTTGGCTGCACAGAGGAGCAGGAGAAGAAAAAAAGAAATTCAGCTTCATACAGTGCCCCTCTTGTCCACAAAAGTACAGGCAAGTCACAGCTTAGGTGTGGAGCTAAACCCAGCTGATGCAACCACCTAGGACTGCAAGGAGCCCTCTGCTCACACTCCTGAGCCCTCTGCTCACACTCACAAACTGAGTTGTTTCCCCACAGTACTTTGTCACTGAAGCACCAGCACCTCAGCTGATATGGCTGAGCACAGAGCAGATCTCTGCGTGCTGGAATGGGAACATAGCAGCGATACTCAAGATATCTGTGGATGTACTTGTTCAGATGCGGGACAAATGCAAGGCACAGCAGCAAGGAGATCAGCAAGAGCCACAATACCCTAATCTCACTGCACTGCCATGTGTGCACAGGTACTCCTTGGCAGAAGCAGCAACTTCCAGTATGGCTACACAGAGACAACTCCTCTCTTGCTACTGGATTAAATCAATGTCATCATATTTCTCCATTGCTGTTCCCTCCTAGGAACACACCAGTTTACCATATACCCTTATCAATGCTTGACTCCAATATCTGTATTTGATTTGGGAAAACATTATTTACCATGAAGCAGACACACTGTGTTCAAAGCCAGAGATATTTGCTTTGAAGACAAACTTACAAAATCTAATCACTTTTGAACACAAACCTAGTTCAAACTGAGAAAGTTTTCTACTAGGTCTTTCACTGAAATCCTTTTCTTCCAAGACCAGCTGTCTGACTGCACAGGACACCACTTGCCAAAAGGCAGAAGAATACTTTCATAGCCCAGGGTTTTCCTGCACACCACACCCAATCTAGCCAGCTTGGCCAAGGCAGAGGCCCTTCCCAAACACACCAATGCCACTGTCTGTACCACCACATGATTAGAACAGTGCTGGTGAGTAATTAATACTTAATGAAATCTTTGTTGTCCAAAATATTTTCACTCCTTGAGTGAGTCGACCTTTGTGTGCCCTATCTTCAGGCCTTCTTGTATCATACACTTCCTTCAGTAACTGTTGGGCAAATATTTCTATACTAACTGACAAGACCGTAACAGTGCCCATAACTTGTGGTTTATGCATGATACAAATTACATATTAAACCTTAAGTTCTGTAATTAATATCTGCAGCTTGCTAGATATATTTTAATGAAGTGCAACATATAATGAAATTACCCACCAGTGTGTTTTTTGAACTTTTTATCCGGCTGTCATGACAAGGTTTTGTTTTGTAGGTTAGTTCAGATACATTATTTGACAAGAGCAATAATTACAAGAGTAGACGAGGTATGCAACTAATCCATTTAATTATGATTGCTTCATATTCCATTCTACATATATATAGGCAAAAATGTATTCTACTATACACTTTAATAAGGGTCATATATTTTATTTTTTTCCCAGTACTGTTAATTTGGCTTTGCAAATGAATCTCTCAACACAATAACATTATTTCCTACAGAATATAAATTTCCTCTGAGATATGTCCTTTAAAAAACTATTGCTTAATGGAACTGTTATAGAAAACCCAGAAGCAGTCTGTGTAATGCAATAAGGTTGCAGTCACCAGGCCTGTCCTTATCTGCAGGAGAAAGTGGTGTTAAGGCTTCTGTGTTTCTGCAAAATTATAAAGTGACTCCTGGCATTTAACATCCTTGCCCATGTGATTGATTCTACCGCATTCAGTCATTTTTATAAACCAAAAGTAAGAATACTTGCCTAAATTAAAGTAGGAATTTGATTGCATCAAATATGACTGCCCTGTTTCCAATTGTGTTGGATGTGGCCATCTCCAAGGTATGAACCTGCTCATCTTGAACACAAGCAGCAGTTGGAGCAAGAACATCAGAGATGACAACTCCACTGCATTTTAGCAACGTCATCTTCCTTGCAGTGGGCTTTGTTCAGGGCACTGCTGCAAGTGCATGACAGATGGGGGGGAATGGCATAGGGAATGTATCACCCCACTCTTCACATGGCTTCTGGATGAATGCCACTTGAGAGAAATAGCATGGGGAAATGGAAATGAAAAGAAGATGGGGTGATGGTGACTACAAATACTGACACACACCTGCACCCCTCAGTTTAAACACTAGCTGTGATTCTCAGAAGTGGGCTTAAAACTGCACTTGGATTGCTAATAAATGCCATCCAAAATGCAATAGTCATCTCAGCATTTTGCTATGCAGATAGGGTTGTGCCTTCTGAGCAAAGTAGTGTGCTGCCCTCAAGAGAAAGCCCTGTTTATCACTTGGAGATGCAATAAAAATAACAAATGTCCAGAGTAAACCTAATTCACTGTGCTACTTAGTATTTGAAATACATAAATATGTCAAGCAAAAGACCTCTAATAGACCCTTTTATACTGGTAATAGTGTACATATAATTTTCCTCTCATTAGTACAAAAACTACCTAGGGAACTATCGGCCCATCCTTCATCCATTTAATCTGCATTAGTTTACTTTTACCTTGTGTTTAATCTGCTTTCCCTCAAGGTATTTTGAATAAATCAATAGGAATACATGATTGTTTAATGATTTTTAGAAGAGCTCCCTTCGACCACAGCTGCATGATTTAGAATGACTAATTCCACTTTTTACAATTGATCCCGCTGCACACAGCCCATCCATTCCTGCCACGTCTGGCCAAAGGGACCAGGAGCTCCATGGTGAGGGGGTTCTTAAAGGGGCCAAGGAGGGCCCCCAACAGCTTATGGGGAAAAAATAAATAAGGAAACAACATATTCAGACTAAATGCTTTTAATTCTTGGCAACAGGGTTTGGCTCCCTAATGTAGTTCAGCATTACAACATGATCATGACTCTTGTATATCTGGGCTTTGGGGGCACTACTGTGCCTTGCTCTTCAAAGTGTCCAAGGGTGACAGAGCATTTCACAGGAGGCAAAGAGAAGGCCCAGTCTCGGCACAGCAAGAGGGACTCCTGACACTGGAGTTTTGTCCTCGAGTCTGAACACACAAGCTTGCTGAAGCTCAGTCTAACTCCAGAGCCTGCTTGTTTAACAACAGAGGCAAAGCCCTTCAAGTCATTTTAACAGTGTGAATACACCAGTGAAGCAGAAATATCAGTAAAAAGGGGTATTATACCTCTTTATCCCATTCACCATGAAGGAGGTGTGGTGTAGTGTGTATAAAACTATGGCTGGGATGGAGAGACTTCATAGCTATACACAACAGCCAGTGAGCTGTTGCCTGACAGGGGATGTGCCCTCCTCAGCTCTGTTTCTCATCTCACCAGTTGTCTGATCCTTTTCTAAAAGGACACAAATTTCCCAAACCTATATTACTACATTTAAACAGAGCTTGGAGAACAGCAGAGCCCCAGTGCCTGTTATTGCCTCTGGACACTTGATGCAAACAGCAATGGGTACAGCAAAACCTTATTTTACTGAGATTATGGAGAGAATAAACCAGTCAGCAAGAACCAGCCTAGTGTCCTAACCAAACTCTTCTCCCAAGGGTGGGCCTGGTACTCCTTTACAGAAGCTTTTCAGTGTGCAGTCCTTTCTTAGCCCTGGCACCCTCGTTCAGAGGCGGGGCCAAACCTGCTTCCCAAACCTCTTTGGAGACACTTAGCAGGTAGTCCTTTCTATAAGTACAGAAAGCATGGGTAGGAAACTATCAGAAGTATTATAAAGGCATCAAGACCACAGTTGAAGAGGCAGCCAGCGCATCTTACATACCCATGTCACCTACAATAGGACTCAAACTCCTGCTGAGGGTGATATCTATGAAAACCAAGATTAAAAAGACTGGTCTAAACCCCAAGACTTGTGTGGTCCTCCCAGTGGAGTAGTAGCTGTCTTCTTCCAGTCCACTTTCTGCTGGGTCTTGCTTCACTGCCAGAAATGTCTCAGTTTTTGGGGGGATGGGGTGTTTCAAGCTGTCAGCACAGGGCACAGAGGTCTGGGAACTGCACGAGAATTATCAGCGGTATCGCTAACAAGCTCGACCTTTTAGACAGCTGAATTCACAGGACATAGATGTCCACAAAACATCTCCTCCCCCTGACCCTGTCTCTTTTAAAGCATTGGTGGGTTCTGGATTACACCATACATAAAATTCAAAAGTCCTGTTAAGACTAAATTCACCTTATTTCAATGGTGAAGCTGCATGATATATGAGCACCCTGGTAAACAGACCAGCATTGTATCAACATGCAGAGCTGACACTGCTACAGCACTAAAGGAAAAAATACTGGTAGTTAGCTCTAATAATTAGAAACCCTCTTTGACTGGGACACTGAAAGTCATTGAGACAGGCTGTGTGAGAGTCCTTATAAAGTGCCAAGGTACAGAAGACATTACAGTTTATGGTGAGTAATCTATTGCTCTAGGGTTTATAAGTTGACTGCAGTCCAACAAAGACTGTTAAGAAGGCTGGCAGATGAGAACTAGGCTAGCATTTATTATTTATTCTATTAACAGCTTAATCAGTACCCAAAGCTCTTTGTTAGCTGGTAAGGACTTCGGAGAAATAGAGACCTCCCATGGAAAAATCAGAAGGCATCATGCCATGGAAACTGGAAATCCTCAGGGGCTCAGAATTGCCTACACTCTGCACTGGAAAACTGCTTCACACATCAGAGGAGCATCCTTGAGGTACAGGAGGAAGAGGAGAACAGAAGTCACAGTCAGTGACTGACGCTGCTCACCCTTCTCAGCTTGTCTCAATGGGAAAAAGGCAGCTTGATGTTTGTGCCCACACGACAAGTTTCATAAGATGCTGAAAAGGTCCTTGATAGCAGGGAGCTCTCTGCGTGTGATGTGTGTGATAACTGCTGCCCAGTGGTTAGAGCAGCATATCAAGAAATCTGGCAACTGATAAACATCTCCAAGCAGTCCATTCTCAAGTGTTGCAGGACTGTCTCTGGTGTTATGCAACACATTTAATAACTGAATAGGAGAAAACTCTATGGGACTGAAGCAGATGTTACTCAAGTCACCTACAGACTCCCCCCTCAGGCCCCCTGGCCTGGCAGGCCCAGTCATCCACTCCAGCAGACAGTGATCTCCTACCACAAGCCAGTTCTGACCTCCACTGGAGTTACAATACAACAGGAGTAACAGGAAGACTCAGTGTTCCTGCTCCAGATACCCTACCCACGTGTCAAAGTCTCTGTCATAAAGAACAACACACCCAGTAGTTCTACCTGCCACCGTAAGCTTCAGGCTGAGGTTTCTCATTTACCCCCGTAAAGACCAGTGATGCTCTAAATGAAAGGCAACTCGAACAGCTCCCATGCCAGAGTCATGATTAGCAGATTGGAAACTGGGTTATGGTAGTGGCAGGATAATCCTTCCCAGCCCCAGGTCATTCAGTGGGCTTAACCAATGAATCTGAAGTCCCTGGTACTGATAAAACTGATAGTCGTGTGGAGTATGTGTGAGGGTCTTTGCTGATGAAAAGTAGAGGAAAAACACAGCTAGCATTGAAGGATTTCCATTTTTAAGCAGAGACTACTGTCCAGCCTCCCACATGAATAAAAGACAAAACTTAATACAGATATTCTGAGTTTCAGTTCTGTGCATTGAATATAGTCCCACTTTTCCTCATACATATACTACCTCTATATTAAACAGAAAAAGTACTGGCCAGAACATAGGTATCTTATACCTCCAGATATACACTTATATTCATGAGTCTCTGCATTTTCTCCTGTTTTATTTAAATGGAAAGTGTATGGAGAAAATTATTTTTCTTAGTGGTAGATTAACATCTTGCATATTTTGTTTACTGGTATATGCCACTTTTTGGCTGTTTCAGAATATTATATCAACACCTCAAACTGTCCTTTTTCTCCTTTTTAGCTCTCATGTAAGCAAAACATTTATATTTTACTGGTTGACCAAATGATAGAAATCTGTTTATATCAGTAGAGCCAGAGTGGTCAGCCTACATCTGGAAGGTAAGAGGGGAATGTCTTTGAGAATGTAATACTTGTGAGATGAAATAGTAAGAATTATATTCACTTTCTTTCCCTCCCTTTTCTTATCCTTTGTTTCTCCTCTGATGACTTGCTGAATTTTTCCCAACTTCATTTGGTTGATACTACTTCAGATCTTTTTATTCACCCATGAACTAAACATAAACATCTTTCTCCTGCAGCACATCCTTGTAACAGGACTCTGGCATCAAAAGACATTGTAGGCAGCCGCTGTAGCTATAGGGTCCTACTGGTTTTAAACGGCCTCAAATCTCCATCCAGGGAACTTGGACTCTAAAAGTTCATCTGATTAAATGTGCAGTAAAATAAGCACCATGTAAAATGATTTCCTTGCTTCCTTAGATTTTTCCACTACTGCACCATGAAACCATTTCTACATTTGCTGTTTCTGAAGATATGACTATTTTAGAAGTTGCCTAATTATATCCAAATTTTTTTTCATCAGCATAAAATATGTGCCAGTGTTTGATTCTGAGGTCCAGTTCCCTTACCAAATGCAAAAACATCTAACCAGAGCAAGGAACACCCTTCTTCTGAAAAACAGGCTCTTCCAAATAGCCCAATACATGCACCAAACCCACTTAGCCAGCTGTGGACTGAGCTCAGAAACCAGCCTCAAGGGCCCAGAGCTGGGAGCTGCCTGCTGGCCCTTGAAAAATTCTGTCCTGCCTGGGGTGCTCCAAAGGAAGCTGGCGTGTTCTTCCCCCCAACCCAGGCATTTAAGTCAAACCTAGCAAGTTAATCTGTCCAGCTTTTAGCGAAATACACTTATATCCCTGAGTTAATAATATGTCAGAGGGGCTTTCAGTTTGTCTCCAGGATTGCAAATCCTTAGACTATATATGCTTTTGCTTACACTGTGCAAATCACTACTCTTTGGAGCAGTGCTGGTTCTGGCTATGTGTGTGGGCAGCAGCGAGCACGGCACTGGTGCCACTAGGACGCTAGTGAACATTAATAACCACGCAGAGCAAGCCTGCATTCCCTCTTTAGGAGCTAAATATGTTTGTGCTTGAATTGAAGTGACTGATGGAGCATTTGAGTCTTGCACCTAATGTCATCTGGTGGCAAGCTTTAAGGAGCAAGTAAACTACCATTTCTCTGCTCAAGTACTCTATCATTGGTCACTTTCTCTACTCAAGCCTCAAGTAGTGGCAGTTTTAGAAGCTCAAATATCAGCCTTGTAGCTTTGGAATTGCTAAAGAGTGCCAGGAAACAGGGGAACAAAAGCTGGCATGTGTTATTTGCATTTGTGGGCTGTGAAGCTAACTAGCCTATATGCCTCGGATTGGGGAGATTTGGTCTTTCTTAGCTCAAGTCAGAGAGATCAGGCAACATTGGTTTCAGAGGCATCAGTGTAATAGGTCGTGGGCCACATCAGCACACCATGGCCTTTCTTCTTTATCTTCCTCTCTGTGGAATTCTAAAAAAAGAAAACTTAGTATAGATCTATCTCTATGGGCACTCCCTCAGTCACTATAAAGTGAAAATCATCCTTTTCCGTGGCTCACAAATCTTCAATAAGCAATTTTCAGACTGAAAACAAGGAAAATCATGAATAAACAATGGTTTCATAGTTGTTTTCAACTCAAAGGACAAGTGTCGTGTCATGCACTACCTCCCCCCAGGAAACATAGATAAACTTCTGTTCTTAGTAGCAAAAAAAGCGCCATTTTTCTGACCTTACAGCAGTACAAACGTAGTAACTAACAACACAAATGTCATGAGATCCCCTCCACCTGTTGCAAAGAGCAGAGAGGAAACCAGCCTGTTACACTGTGTTGCACCCTAAGGCAATGCTCCACATAAGGCTGATGTGTCATTGACACACAAAATAAGGTGCTATGCTCCTGGGCTCTGTCTTGCCTGTACTGGGAAGCGTTAATCCCATTAATTGCATATAAAAAGTCTGGTAGCAATTCTATAAATGAGTAAACACAGAGATAAAAGTGTAATCGTACTAGTACAGCAAATTGGATTCAGGTCCTCATTGAACAATCCTGTTTCATTTCAGCAATTTTATTATCACTGTAACTGGAACAAATTACTTTATTAAACAGAAGGGGCTTTTGTAAAAGAATTTCTTTTTGTGGGCAATATCATGAAGCTCTGTAACACAAAACCAGCAATTACACTTGTCAGGGGATTTCTTTAACCAATTCAGCTAATGGCTTGTGACAGGTAAGACTTGAAATGTTCATTCAAGCCTTCCCTCTGCTATAAAGATATATTTTGCCAGCACAAAAAAGCACTTTTAGTGAAATGAATGCTTTGGGCAGTAGTTTGAAATCCTGCAGAAAGCAAGAAGGCTCAGGATAAGCTGACGTGCAGGACAAGGGCAAAATAAAGTCTGCTGATAGTTACACAGTGACAAAGACACACAAACACCTGGAGAAGTCCAGACTAACCCTATTGCTGAGGGAAATAAAATAGAAAAGATTTCTTCCCTGCAGCGTCAATCTAAGCAGTAAGCCAAGGAAGTCTCCAGCTCCTGATGCTTTCACATCAAGATGGAAGGATAACTGGAATTTAAAAGATATTTCCATCATGGACAGGTCATCAGGCTCATTGCAGATGCAGCTGGATGATCTCTAACAGCCAGTGTGGAGCTTTTTTTTTTAATGCAGTTCTGTAGGCTATACTTATGCATAAACAATGTGGTTGGAAAACTGCTGTGCTGACAAAGCAGATTGTGACAAAGGGCTGCAGGATCTATGGAAGACAAGTATCCTATAAACAAAAATATCAAAAAGCTATTTGAATCAGTATTAAAAGCTTAAAAGGAGAGTCAAAAGACAGCGTCAAGTGCCCAAACAACACTGAAACTCATAAGTCTATCTTGATTAAAGCTGTCAGGAAGCTGATACCTTTGAGGAATTAGGGCCAGGGTGCCCCAATTGTATGACAGCTTTGATTGTGTCAGCCAATAATGCTGCTGGTTGTTTGTGCTGAGACATTTGATAAATTTTCCCTCTATTCTGCAGTAACCCTCCTTCTCTTGGGTTCTCCTCCATGCTTCTGGAAGGGGTCAGCCATGATCTGACTATCACTATGCCGAATGGGTAAAGAACAGAAAATCACAGATAACCAGAATAAATATATCACCAGAAATAAAAAAACCATACCCAGTCTTGGGCATCTCTTCTACCTCAGGGGTAACCCAAGAACACAAAGGGTTCCCAGATGTCTGGCAGACAAGATGATGTGACTGTTTCAGACACTTCACCTTTGTTGTGCTCCACTCCGACTTTCTCTCTTGTGTATGTCATGAAGTCAAAAGTCCAGGAGAGTTAATATAAATCCTTACATTCTCATTCCCCGTGTACACAGCTATTTGGAATCAATAGCTGGGGCTCCTGAGGACTGATGTGGAGCTCAACTTAGAGATCTGTGAACAGCTCCATTCAACCCTGGTGTCCTCCATCTATTCTTAAACCCTCTAATTCCAAAAGCAAACTTTTTTTTAAGGTCACCTCACCCTCCACCTCACTCTCACACAAACACACAGTTCTTCAAAAAGGGAGGCCTGCACTGGCCCTGTTTACTTAGAGCACAAACATATTCAAGGCAGTGATGTCAGATTAAAGGAAGAAAGGGGAGAGAAATCAAAGCCTCTAAACTGCACATAAAAGGCAATCGCTGGCAACCAATCTGTTCTACTTCCAACTCTTTGCACTTTATGAATAAAGGTCAAGCTGGTATTGGCACCCAAATGTTAATGTTCTTATAAGGGTTTAAGCTGCTTTAACAGCTGAATAAGTGAGAGTGATCCACAGGGCCACACCTAATCATGTCCTTGCAGCAGGGAAGACCTCTCCTTCCCAGCTGGCTGTCTACAAGGGTTCAAGAAGACCTACAGGAGCAAATTATTTACTGATTGCCTAAAGAAGACTTGAGGTTAACCATCCCCTTCCCCATTATTTTTCCATCTGGTCTGCCTGCTAGTTGCTCTTTTGCCTTCTTTCACCTATTTTGTGCTTGTTGGTCTTCTTTCTGGCTCTGAGCTGCAGCTTTCAGGATGTGAACTGATATACAGAAAAAGCACCTCAGATACTTCCTCTGACTTTCAAGGAGTCCATCTGCCTGCTTTGTTGTTTTAAAAATGACACACCTCTTTTTAACCACTTATTTTTTTCCTTTTAAGGTTATCAAGGCACAACTGCCATTCCACCCTTCCACAGCAAAAAGTTTTGGGCTAACTGGCAGCCAGACCTGATTACCAATTTTCTTTTAGAGTTGATGATGCTACACTCTCTCTGTTTAAAAGATGACACAGCTTTCACTTTTGCAGATTTGCCCTAAGAGTACTGGAAGTACTCATCTCCCAAAAGCAGCATTAAATTCTCTCACCCAACTCTCCAGGCGGCAGCAGAGATCTAGCAACTTCATGTCCACATTTCCAAATGAGCAGCACACTGAAAAAGTGTGATTCAATACCAGCTCACTATACCAGACATAGGCCTCACCCATCAAAAGAAAAGAGGTTTTACTGTAGAAAGAAAAAGTCAATATTTGGGGTATGTTTTCATAAAGTCAGGATGAGTGCTCTGCTAAATTAATTCATGTCTGGCATTTACAAACAGTAACTTGATCTTTCAGCCGGTGCCCTTGCCAAGTCAAGCAGTTTTTAAAAATTTAATTTTTTAAAAATTAATTTTTGTAAAGGTGAATTTAGTGCTAATGGAATTGAAAGACCAGTAGCAATAACTCGCACAAGGCACTGGCCTGCCAGGCTCTGCAGGAGCTTCTCATCAGCTGCTCACAGAGCACCTAGATCCTGAGCTCTATGGAATCAGTTGCTCAAGTCCCAGGCTTCACCCCATCTGGAACAGAGGGCTGGGATTGCTTTCTGAAGGCATAGTGAGAGAAACACAGTGATTCAACAGGCTACTTCAGGGAAGCTGCCCAGCACTGAGCAAAGTCACACATTACGCTGGCTGGAGTCACGGCAGAGAAGGAGTTACCAAATGTGTCATACTCTGACCTGGCACTTGGTGGTTGACACATAGAGCTCTTGGTATTGCATCTGGTATTGCACTACTGCAATGCTGTCCAAAAACGGATGGATACTAGTCCATCAGCAACGGTTCAGTCGACATCCAAAACCTAACTTCTGAACTGCTGATGTTCAACAGGGATGCTTTCCTGCAGCTAAGGAGTACCTGAAGTCACAAGGGAAGCCACCCCATTTAGGGTGCTGCTCTACTCCTCTGCCTGTGGCTCTGTGCTGACTCTACCCAGGAAGTGCCCAAGCTAAACCCTGTGGATCCCAAACAGCTCTTTGCTAGCACACAGAACCTCTCCCTCTGGCAAACACATACCCTCATGGCACGTGAATTATTTTCTGTCAAGAGAGGATTAGGGAATATTATTTGAGACCAGTTAACTGGCCTGGCTCACAGTGAAAGCTCAGCTTTGTGGGTTAAGGAGCACCTCCCTTAAATGGCGCTGCTCCGTGCAGGCAGTGCTGAGCTGTTAGTACGTTCGGAGTCACCCTACGCATCACTGCACTGCTTTGTGCCATTTGATTTGTTTCTGAGGCATTAGCTTTCCATAAAAGCTGATGTTCCTGTTTTTACTTTTTTTTTTTTTTATTTGCACATTTATAGTAAAGAAATCCTCAGTCAGGAGCACCCTCCTCTTACCTCCTCCTCGCGCAAACCCAGCCAAACCTCAGCGTCACTTGTCTGTCGAACTTGTTTTCCACCTCATTAACTACAATTACCTATCCAGTGAGGGGATTAAAAAACAAGCTCCAACTCCTGGCTCCGGCAGAGGCACAAAAAGGAGCGCTGTTTGCAGATTCCAGCTGCCTTTTCCTTCCCGACTTTGCAAAGGTAAAGAGTGCGATTAAAGGAGTTCGAGAAAGGGAGAGCAGCGGCGATTTGGAGCCCGAGACAGAGACGGGGGACTCTGGGCTGCGTTCAGAGGGGTAGAGAGAAGGCCCCCATCACCCCACCCCCCATGTTTTAGGAACTGTTTTGTCCCCCCACCCCATCCCCGGCGTTTCCCAAACTGTGCCAAGGGACTCTTCCCGGTGGTCCGCGGCACCCCCTGTGCGCTCCGAACGAGACCCCCCGCCCGAGGATGCGGCTGGGAGGGCTCCCAAACGAGCTCCAGCGACAGCATTTCCATTTTAAAGCCCCAAGTTGGTTAAACACCCACCATCACCCAGCCCCCTCCTCCCCCTCCACCTCCCCACCCCGGCGTTAAGAAATGCAAATGCGGCCAATCCTATTTTATGTTAAAAAGCGAAAAAACATTTCAATGTATTCTTGTCTTGTATGACTGGCTAAGAGCCTCTAAATCCCCACCATTTACCAAATTAAACTAATTGAAAGAGCTTCCAAAAGCCACATCTGTAGGCTGACGTCTGTCCCTGCCTTTCGCTTTAGGCTGGTGGAAACTGTTCTCCATCCCATTGATCCCTGAATAGTCACGCCTGTCAGGAAGCCACATCAACCATTATCATTCTAATTTTACTGCCTTTCTTGGTCCCTAATCTAATTTGCAATGATGCTTAAGCATTTCGCAAGGCCATAGCACTTTCTTCAGAATTTCAACAAGAGCATTAAACCCCCAATTTACATTAATGAAGTGCACATTTAATTAGGGGAGAGGGTAAATGGAGGGCTCTTCAAGAGCAGTTTGCGTGATATGATAGGCACTTGAAAAACGAAGATGTACCTGATAAAAGACTCTCATGCAGCCTTCGTGCCTCATTTCATTTCTCGGTTTCCTTCCCCACTTTGGCCAGCTTCCCTCCTGCCCCAAACCCCAGAGAAAGGGGGCAAGGAGAGGGGGGCCCATAGGGTCACCTGGTGTGCATCTCCCACAGATTGGAAGCTCTGCTCTCAGGCATCATCTGTGTTTCAGGCTCCACCCTGCACAAACTTGCATTGAATCCGTATCCAGCCTACCCTGTACTTTCACACATTCAAAGCCACACTTGTATCCTCGAAAGAGTTGGAAAGAGCCGTCTCTACCTAAGGTTTTGCCTCCTCAATGGCATCCAAACACAGGCACAGACCCAGAATACTGTTTCTGGGGGCAGAGACTGCTGCTCACTGAAGGTTTCCTATCATTTAACACCACCAGACTCTGACTGAAGCTCAGACTCCATGTGTATCAAAGCACTGCTCATCCAGGCACCACTCAGAAAATGGGAACAGACAACGGGTTCCAGTGTTTAAAGATCAATTTAATACACATATATCCGCAATTTTCTGCTGCTACATGGTTGTCCTGCTGTATCTTTGAGTGGCAGAGAGCTCAAATCTCCTTCTGAGCCTTCTCCTCTGAAACCAAGGTAAGAATGAAGAAATCAAGCAGCAGTTGCAGTCGGCTGTGAGATTTTGGCAGGGCATCCCTCCTTGCAGCAGCTCATCAGGTATTCCTTCAAACCAGTCCTCCTCTGAGAGAGCTGGCAAATTCCCATGCCTCAGCTCAACCCTGGGTGTTAAATCCAGTGGCATAGGTATTTTCTTGAGGTCCAAGCCCCTGATCTGGGAACATCTCCCTCACTTCTGCTGCTGACTCAAGCTGAAGTGTCTCCCACAGTGAGGCACTAGCGGGATACCTGGATTCCAACTTTCATCGACATCATCATGTTGAGCAGAGAAAAGAACCCTAGAGGAAGGCTTGGCAAGCCATATGGCATTTTTCTTTACATTTCTAATAGAGGGGATGGCACAGATATAATTCCCCTAAATGTCACAACACTAGCAGTGAGCGCTTTCAGTACTGTGCCCCATCTTTCCTAGCACTGCTGGTGTCCTCCCCACCCATGCTGCCAGTGCTAGTGAAGGCACAGGACTAGCAATGCAGAGACAGCCACCAAGAAAATGGGAGTTGGGAGCAGCCTCTTTGCTGGGCTGCAGGTCAGCAGGAATTAAATACCTAAATGTGTCCTTAACAAAATGTATGAAACAGTTTTGTATTAATCAGTTTCATAGAGGAGGCTTGTATAATGTTTTCTTCACATTCAGTGCTGGTTTTTTTGAAAGCCTTATGAAGGCTGCAAAAGAGAAAGGCAACAAAGACAGTGTATTTAGAACTGAAAAGGACCATGCAAAATCTGTTATAGTAGATTAGACAGAATGTGTCATAAAATAATTCCTGAGCCTTGGACGGAAATATTGTCAAAGAAGCAGCAGGAGGGAAAATGTAGGAGAGCACACACAGACAGATATATTGCTGTACAAGTGGAGGAATTTGAGAAGTAAAATAAAGGAAGTGATTTGGAAATAAGTAAGTAGCTGACAGAGTGAGAGCAGAGTGATTTCTAGCAGCAACACAGCAGGAGACAAGCCTGAAGAAGGCGAGGATGAGAGCGAGGGTGAAGAGGTTAAGCAGCAGAGAATGAAGACATGAGAGAAACGCGAGAGCAATGCCTCACAATTACACAGAGATTGTTATGTCAGCTGAGATACTTTGGGGAGCTACATTTTAGCAGCAATAGCAACACGAACAAATACATTAATGTTACAGACTCCTGCCAAAAACTTTCCCACCAAATTATACACCCTCTCCTCGATGCTTTTCTCTCCAGCATAGAGACTGAAGAGAAAAAGCTGCAACACTGTTGTTTCAGTATGGATTATCCCCCTAATTGAAGACAGAAGCAGTGCAGCGACCCCTGAGAAGCACGGGACAGCCCGAGGGTCTCTAGGGGGAGCAGGACCAGGTGGAGTGGGCATCTCTGCAGCACCCCAGGGTCCCTACAGAGGATCCTGATCAATCCCTGCACCAGGCCCCATCTGCTAGGGTACAGGTCACATGTCTAGGGCCTCCTTTGCCGCACTTCTCCCCAAACTCTTGGTCAGCAGCAATTCTGGCAGCCACCCACAAAAACAGGAAACAAAGCTCTGTTGTCCAGGGCAAACTAGCCAGCCCAAAAGTGCAAAGCAAACCCAACCGTGTTCAAAACAGTCCAGGAGCAACACAGCACACACTTCAGCAAACCACACTTGCACGTTAGACGTGCCAGAGCAAAGTGGTGCCAACACAGTCTTCAGATGTCTACCTCACCTGGTCTCACCACCCTGATCACTCACCATCCCCACTTACAGTTTGGTGTTGTGTAGGGGAAAGAAAAAGAAGCTTGACATGGACACATCTTGCTGGGAAGGCCCATCTCACCCAGAGGACGCAACAGCCCACCAGAAGTCCAAGTCCTCTTGCAAGCAGATCAGGCCCCCTCACCTTATTATCCAAACCCCTTCTGCTGCTGGAGCACTGGTGAAACAACCTCTGTGACCAGTCCTGGCCAAGCACCCTCCTTCAGCATATACCTGTGATGAGTCAGTGAGGTAGCAATGACCTCCAGATGTGACCAGGGGAGATGAGTGGTGGCCCCAGCACAAGGCATAGCTACAGCTTGTGCCCCCATCTCCACGTGCAGCAGCACTGGCTGGGTGCTGCTAACCATGAAGAGGAGCACACCTGCCTGGGTGGGGGTCTGTCTGACCTTCTTTCATGAGTACCCAGGCCATTTTTGCCGTCCCAGATTTCACTTGCAGGCCAAAGAAGCACTTTTGTAGAAGAGGCTGCACAGGGAAGGGTAGGAGGAATTTCTAGGGGAACAGGCAAAACCCAGAACCACTGTAAGCCTGCACTGATGGAGTGTGGGAGCATGCCAGCATCTTGCTTATGCTGGCTGGGGATATCTGAGTTTCCAGACTTGGATGAGGCAGGTAGTCTACCACTACAGACAAGACCCTATGTTTAAACACTTCCATAGCAGATCAGGATTTAGTTTGTGTGCTTTTGGTGTTTCATTTGTAAGTCAGAGAGGAGGAATTGGTTCTTGTTTCCAGGAGTTTATTATAAGCACAGTTCTAGGCAAAGGTCATTCAAACTCTTCCCTGGTTTGTTGACACTGGCATTGTTTCTGCTGCATTACTAATACAAGAGGGTTCACACCAGGTAATAAGATAAAGCAAAAGTACTTGGCTAAATTCTAATTCCCTTGCTCGCTGAGCTGTTATACAAACTGGAAGACACGTGACATGGACACAGTGGATGTGGATAATCTAAATCAGAGACCTGGTACTGTAGTTACCCTCTTTCTTAGGGTGGTTCTGTTTCGCTATCCCCAGCCATCATCCCTCTGTGGCTACTGGGAAGGACTATCTAGGTTTGGACTGCCTTGCTCAACAGCACAGTAAATGAACCCTACTCAGTCACCCCATAAAAATGCCCCTGTCTGACTCCTGTAGCAGCCAGAGCTGTGGGCAGCAGCAGCAGATGTACTCACCTCAGACCCTCATTTCTCACAGCTGGGATGAAAAGTAGAGCTGAACATCACTGCCATTGAGTGTCACTGTCACTGTTATTCTGTGACTGGAGGCAGACTGCTGTTTGGAGAGCATGGATGAACACTTAGAGCCTGCCAGCACTCTCCAGCACAGATCTGGGTGAGATCAATTGCCGCTGCTGGCACCGTACTGGCAACCTGAGCAGCCCTGGAAGAGCCACAAGGAGCAGCTAGTACCCAGTCCTGCCAAGGTCTTTGTTGCCTGTGTTCTTACTGCTTGCCATTGGAAATTTGCCTCATTGGGGACCCTGTGGGGGGATTTTTGGCCCAGCAGTTGGCAGAGTTTTTGCTTTACAAAGGACCATGCTATTGGGCCATGCTGCCATCCATCTGTGCATACAACGTGCTGCCTGTGGGTGAGGGTGGAGATATCTCAGTGCTGGAAAGCAGAGATATCAGCGTGGCTTCCTTTTTCCCTTTGCTTTGATTTCATGGCACAGGAATCGCTGGTTTTTCCCCCAAAAACTGTGAGCAAAAGGCTCAACAATGTAAAAAGCATTGAGCCTTTTTTCCCCTCTTTTTTTCCCCAAACAATTTAGAGGGATTTTTTTCTTTTCTTTTTTCTTTTTCTTTTTTTTTTTTTTTTCAGTTCACAGCACAGGAATTTGGCCCAATTTCCTTGTAAATAAAATCCTGGATTGAAAGCATGTTTGTGTCTCCACTCACAAGTAGCATATGAGCAGCAGGATCATAGGGCTGATGTAGTATGGAATCCCATTTCTAAACAGAAGAGTAGCATCCAGCAGAGTTGCTGAAGCCTAGATAAAACCAAACCATTAAGGTGGAATCAAGAAAGTTAACACAGAGCAAGAATACAAAAGCAATAAGGAAAATAGCAAATTGCTTATAAAAAGTCAGAATCTGGAAAACTGTTCACTGTTTAAACATCACTGTGTCTTCTAATTACTTGTTCAAGTAACATGTTAACAAACTGAAACTGCTCTTTTTTGATGGCCATGTGAACTAGATCACATTATAGACAGCAGCTGTGCTAATTCATCCATGCCAGCAGCCTGTCTGCTGAGATGATAGCAAGCTTCCTTCAAAATTCCTACAGCTGTGCTGGCTTTGCATAGAAACTTCTACTGAAGTCCCCACAAAGGAAGAAGGAACTACCAGAGTTTTACAGCCTTAAAAAAAAATCAACAGAAATCTCCATCAAATAACTTCAAACATGTAATAATTCATAATGCCATTTTCCACAGTGTATTTGTGAAGCATCTGGATATTATACTAATATAACAGTGTCCTTCCAGCATGCCAGGAAGCTTTCTGAAGGCATAAGAACCTGTTTTAGTTTTAATTCCTCTGTCTCAAAAATAGCATCTAGTTTATATCAGTTTAACCTTATTTTTTTACCAAAATAAGCGTATTTACCAGACGACCATGAAAAGGACATTTCAGATGCCTTACTTTCCTTTTGGCAAACTTCTGGAAGTTATCCAAAATCATAAATTAAAAAATTTACTTGAAAAATAATTTGCTTTTAAAAATCCCCACTTCCCAATGTCAGTAGGACTGCAGAAGCTGCTGATGTCTGGTAGTGCTATTATAAACTTGGCAGATCTAAAATCTCTTCCTCAAATTCAACTTGTGACATGAAGTTAACGAAATACGCAAAACAAATACTCAGAAACCAAAATACAATGATTTCAGTAACCTGCCAGTCCTGTTTCAGTGGCCTTCAGAACAGGGTGGCTTTCTGCAGATTACTGTAGAAAGTAACAGACTGCTCATCAGTCTGTGTACAGTGCCAAAATCAAAGTGATCAATAAAACCGAACTTTATAACTTTATAACAGACTTTATAACACTGGGAATAATTCTAGCATTTGCCAATCCAGGGGTAGATGGAAAGCACACTGATAACATTTACCACATTTTACTGAAACCCAAACCAGCTCTGTAAATATCTCTAGCCTGAAGACTGGAAGTGAAATAGGAGCAAAAGTCGAAGTTTGGCATATGCTAAGTAACCCATCTTTTCAACATCTTTTCATCCTCTTTTCATCATCTTAATACTGTATACTTGCGAGTTATGGTGAAAAACTGAATTCTTGGGCTCTCAGTTACCCCTTTTTCCCCCACTGAATTTATGGACAGCATGAGATGCAGCTGAATTGGTTATTTAAAATGAGTGGATGAAGACTTCGCTCAGAGAGCAGGTCATCAGCACTGTGCTGCCACGAGCAGCCTAGCAGAGACTATTAGTCCAGTTGGGTTTGACATGATGTGTTCTGTGGTCACTCATGGCATCTCCACCTCAGGCAGGAGGCTCTGGGTCACAGAGATATTTCTAGCGTACTTTCTCTGTGCTTCCATGGTGGGTCCATGTTGCTAGACATGTTTCACTGATTAAGAACAATAGTTTTGTCGAATGGCCCTGTCCACTTCTACAAAAGATACTAGGTCAGTCACCTTTCAGTGCTATCCAGCATTCAAAAATGTAAACTACAAAAGGGAAGGCATAGTGGTTTCGGTCTGGAGGCTTTCCAGGGGCTGCAAGAAGCTTTGAAGCAGACGCTTGGCATATCAGCTGTCCTGAATATTGTTCTAATGCGATGGTACAAGAGAAAGCAAGTGCTTGTGAGAGTAGGACCACCCTATCTGCAGCAAACCTCAGCCTGGTTTACTTCAAAAGGTGTGAATGTTCATCAGGTTTCCCACCACTCTTATTACCATTTATTTTTCCAGCATTATGGAGGAGTTAACTCCAGTAAGAGTCTTTGCTGTGTAACATGGTGTAAGTGAATATAGTGCCATGTAGCCGTAAATGAGACTCCACATGATACTGCCTGTCACTGGGTTGCCTGTGGAAATGAGACATGTATAATCACCAGAGAGGTATTCTACACGTTCAGTCATAAATAATTAAGACTAAGCTGCCTTCTTCAGCCCACTGAAAGAAGATAATGTCATTTGGCTCAGGTTTGGGGAGTTTTCATTTCCCTTTGGAGCAGCATCAAAAAGCGTTATAAATACATTGCAGTGAAATAATCACCTGAGGACAACTCTAGCAAACAAACTGATTCCTACACCCGAGTGTCCCAGTCAGGGACTGTAATTAGGATAACAATCTACGTGACAAAAAATTATACAGTAACACATAGTAATTGCTCGCTGGGAAGGATGTGGTTTGGGAGACAAAAGGAAAGGATGAATGAATTGAATACTCTAACTGTTCAGGGAGAGCAGTGGGAGGATAAGAGCAGAAACAGAAACACATTTAGGATTCAGTTCTCAAGGGAGGCTGTAACGGGTTTGTTAGCAGAAATGGACTCCCACTCGGCATGCTGCTGAAACCATACAAAACCTGGTGCACCTGCATTTTTCAGTGCACAATTGTCTCTTGCGGTCACAGCCTCCTGACATGCTATTCCTGATTCTAGCATGTCAGAAAAACATTTCTGAGTGCACACTGGCATTTCTGAGCATGCATCTGTTGCACACTCTTGAAACGCTGGAACTCCTGTTATATAACACAGACATTTGTGAATATTTTTCCATAGCACAACTGGGAAATGTGACCTTTTCAGCTATACACATTTCACCATGCTGCAGCCAGCCATGAAATTCTAGCACTTCCAGGATATTACCATACCAATTTAAAATTGAATATTTGTGTAGATAGCTGTTTTCCTTTCCCCTCTTTTCCATTCTTATCTGCATATGCTCAGCTCTCAACAAATGTACTTTTTTTTCCTTTTTCCAGCCTTCTGTTCCCAGACAATTCTAGATTGTGGTTTGTACATCTCTACATGCACTTAAGGCTGTGAAATATTTCACCACACCTTCAGGCGCTTGTAAACCTTATGGTGAAAGGCAACACTGAATATTTTATTGAAGACAGCATATTTGATTTTTGCCAAACTGCAGAACTTCATTCCTGTGCAAGGGTTTTCACTAAGAAATAAAAGACAGATGTCACATGAACCTGTGGCTTTATCAAAAGTCCGCAAGTGTCACTCTGAAGAGCTAAGGGAAGTGGAAGAAATGTTGATGTTTATATGAATGCCCGAGAAGAAGAAAAGAAGTGTGATTTGCTTGCAGAGTTGGCAAATCCTTGAGCTTCACCTAATCATTTCTGCCTATTTTCTTCTGCTACTGCTTTTTGTTTCCCTGGCCCCTTTTTATTCGTTATGTTTCTTTCTGCTTCATGTTTCAAGTCTTGTTTCGTTGGGTGCTTTGTGTGAAGGAGAGGCAGGCTAATAACAGGACTCTGTATTTGTCAATCACAAACTCTTTCACTGAACAAAGCAACTGAAATATTAGAAGCAAATTAATGATAACATTCACCGTTAGATGTCAAAGCTGGGGCTGTAATTATTATTTTGTTTACTGAAAACCTAAAAAGTAGGACAGGACAGAGTGATTTGACCTACACTTACTGCAAGGGATCAAGTAGCAGAAATTTGAGTGCAGTACTCAATGAATTGGTGATTTTAGCTACACTGCAGCCTCTCCCTGACCCAGGGTTCCTATTTAAAATTTAGATAGTGCTTAAAATATTTCCCAGAGGTAGGAGTTTTAATGTAGTCATGTTCTTTCAGGAGTTAAGAATACACTACCACCCCAGGAATTTTTCCTTACTGTGGCAGTGGATGAAATTCACCCTTGAGCTGCACCCATCAGATACACTCCCTCTTACTCATTCCTGCTTCCTCCTACTTCCTCCACACATTCCCATGTGTTTGGTCTACCAGGAGTTCCTCTTCAACACTTCCACCTCTATTTCCCTCAAATCCATGGTATGTACAAATCTTCCTAGTCCTATTATTCTTCTGTCTGTATCCCATGGTATCTTTGATCTCCACTAGCACAACTCCTTCGTGAGTGTTCATTTCCTCACAGTGTCTCATTCTCTGTTGTACAAATTGCAAATAATTAAAGCATGAGGATGAAAAGTACGTCTGCGTGTTTTGAGCCCAAACTGCAGACTGCTGCACAGTCTTTAAATACCATGATGCCAGCTAAGATTGCCCAAAACAGAGGATATACAGTCTGAAAACAGGTGAAATATTTACTCTTGAGGAATGATTACAGGTATTAACCAATGTTGAAAATGGTTTACCTCTCTCTTTTTCCAATTTCATTATTTCTTTCATTTACACTTGTATAATAATGAGTTGTCATTTCTGTACAGTACTGCAAAGCAAAAGAAAAAAAAAAGAAGAGATGGGTCTAAGCTGAGTTTTCAGACTTCTTCATTCTACTTGTTTGTAAGATTTGTCTTGGTAAGGGACAAGCTGCCTCCTAGAGCATCTGCTTGTTAACATTTATTAAACATTTTAGACCAGACCCTCCATATAGGGAGCTCCAGGTAGCTTCACTATATCTGGCCAAGGCAGGTGAGGTCTTTGCAAAGCAATGATATAAATCAGACTCTTTCTGCATCTTTTGTCATAGGATGACAGTAATTATCATAATTCAAACAAACCAAACCCTATTTTAACACTTACATTTTTAGTCAGACACCTCATTAGCAACTAGGGAAGTAATTCTTTTATTCTTTTCCCAGAGTTTACACCCCCTCTTAGCATACTCTGAACCTGGTTAGTTTGTTTCCTTTTGCCCTCACAGCTTTGGGCTAGAAAGGAAAAGAATAATCTGTAGTCTGATCAAGGAGGGTGATTCAGTGAAAATCAAGCTTGTGTGATTTGTTCTGAAATAAAGAATTACGAGAGGTTTTTTAAAATATTCATTTATGAATGCCACAGCCTGAGAGCTACGGGAGAAAGAGTTTAAAGGGTGTTGCCGCTCAGTGGCCTAAAAATAAACTGTGATGCAGAAATCATTTGCTACAAGGTAATTTTAAGTTTTCTGAGTGTTCACTGTTGAATTAGCAAATTTATTTACATTTCATATACAGAAAATTAAGTCGTGGACTCTCTGTTACAACAACCCCCTAACTGGAAACACTCTCCAAAACAAACCATTTCTCTCCCTGTTCAGCAAAACACTACTCGTTTCTAGGCTTCTACTTTTATTTTGTTTTGTTGGTGTTTTTTTCTTTTCTTTTCTTTTTTTTTTTTTTTTTGTTTTTTTACCTAGGGGATCACAGCAGAGATCACAGACTTGGATTTCAACTCTTGGATGTATCTGGGGAAGAGAAGAGAAAAAAGACGGAAAACACAGAGGGGCCTGGCAGTTTGGGTGGTATTAAAAAAAAAGTATTCAGGCAGAGTGTAGTGAGAATAGTGGTTTGAAAATACAGCCCTGAAGGAAGAGTCTCCAGAGGAACAATGGGAAAGGAATAAATAAAAAGAAAGTTATAAATTCATCTATTTGCTCTTCCCTGACCCTTGCTTTTACTCCTCTTCACAGCAACTACCCTGGGAAAGGCACAATGCTTTCTCCTGTCACAATATTGAGAAAAATTGAAATGGGGAAGAAAGACCACCAGATGCTTTATTGTCTTAGGCGTTTCCACATAATTAGCTGGGAATAAAGGTCCTCTGCATGGTTTCATTGCATTGAATGAACTTGGATATTGCTACACAGTAGTGTGTTTTATGATTCATGCTCTGTTATCCAGCGGCTTTTTGAAAACTGCCAGCTACTTTATCACTGACGGCCAAGCCTAGGCCTACAACTTAAAATGCAGCAATGCAAAGTTAACTGTGCATGACAGATGTCCATGAAATTGTTTAACACACGCACGCATGCACACACCACACGTGCGCGCGAACACACACACACACACACAAACTCCCACAAAGCTGTCTCTTGCCTTCCTACTCTTTCTTGCCTCTCTCACTGAGACCTCAGTCTCAGTTTTAAATATAAATAAAAGCTGGGTACTGTGGAAGAAATTGTGAGTGCATGGTGAGGACCATGGGTTGCTGCAGAAATTTTGTGCTCTCTCTGAAAACTTTCCAGAGAGGCTGTGAGAATCACAAAGCCACCTCCTCAGAGTGCATTGAGAGGGGGACAGGTCCTCTCCTCTTCCTCTTCCCTTCCTCTCCTCTCCTTCTCCTCTCCCACACACTCCTTGAACTCTCCTGAAGATGTGAAGTTTGTGGGTGAAGATCCTAAGATATTCCTGTTCTCAGTACTGCAGGGTTTTACCTCAGAAGCCCCACTTTGAGAGGAGACACTCATGGAGCATAATCTTGGTGCCATTGCACCTGGCACCAAATTGTCCACTGGCTTCCCTGACAGAGGATTAGGATCACAGGGTGTGCAAAACCTTAATATGAGGTGTTCCTCCTCTGAAGAGAACTTGGGGTGGAATTATTGTATAATTGGACTGCATAAACTGGGCCAAGAGAAGCAGACTCTCAAAGAATCAAGTTCTGGACACACAGAAAGGAGTTCACGTGGGCTCAGTGCAGGGAGCTGCCTGGTGCCTGGCATCCTCTCCTGGGAAGCATGGGTCTGTCCCTGCTCCCCAACCCACTTGCCAGGCACAGTGGCATAAAGCGAGAGGGGGGTGAGTGTATCCCTCTCCTTTCTCTGCCTTCCATGAACAGCTCTATTGATTGCCATTGGGTTATTAGCATGGGAAGGTGGTACCCAGTGTGAATGCAAGTGACAGCAGTGAGCCAAAAGAAAGGAAATGGGGAATCAGTTCCCCTTTAGAAGGACAGCCGAGAAGTCCCCTGACCCTTCATGGACTCACTTTGTATTCTGGAAGGGATGAGCCCTTTCCCCAAGGTTTACTGGGGGCTCTGGCAGTCAGGAAATAAACATGAGAAACCTTCCCAGTGCTCAGCAAATAGAGGCTGGGAGTACACAGGACAGCATCAGATGAGTTTGTTGTCTCACAGAAAACATCCACAACAAATGAAGATGCAAAACCCAAAAAAATCAAAACCAAAGCAGAGGTATTTCTGCTCTCTAGTTACTTAAGTCTAAACAAACATGTAATTCACTTCTGTTTAACTTCAAGGTAATTTGCAAGGAAAGCAATAATTCTGCTGTAGTGAACATTGGGCCAAATTCTCTGCTATCAAGCAAGTACACTTCTGATTTCACAGAGGTGGCCCAGCTTCTTCTGCTTAGTGATATGGGCTTGTGCCTCTCCCTTGCGGAGATTAAAGTAATCGTAACACTCAGTCTCCTGTAAACTACATCCAGGTCCAGACCAAAGAGGATGGTCTCAATTCACAGCAGACCTTGGTGCAACTTCTAGGAGGGATTTCAGAATGGGAAGCAAGAGGCTGGAGTGACAGGTGACACTTATGCAATTGTTCCATGAGATTTCTTTTTAACGGGTAGTTTTTTCCCTCTGACACCCACTAACAATTCAGACTTACTTTCAATTCCCCAAGTAACCAGTTCCATGATTCATGCTCAGGGCTAAGCAAAGCTTATCTGATATAAGGCAGTCAAGATCCTCCAGAATTGTCAAGAAAATGATGCGCTTTTGATCTTTGCTGGGGGGGGAAAAAGTGCCGCAGCTCCCTGTCAAAGATTTTCGCTCCTTCAGCAGAGCATAAAGCAGCTCAGCAGGACAGCAATTCTGCACCGCGGGATGCCGTGTATGTTCCTGTATGTCCATGCCTGCATGCCTGCCTGCGTGTGTGTGCCTGGGTGCGTGGGGCCCGTGGGTGGCCTGCTCAACATTTTGGTGGATGTTTCATTCCCACCCCTTTTACTACGACCCTGGTCAGGCCACTTTTATGCCAGTGACAGCTTCATGAAGCACAAAACATGGAGCAATACATGGCATGAAATTGGCAACAAAGCCGAGCAAAAGAAGGAACAATTCTCTGGCAGGATGTGATCACAATATGGCTGATTGGATCTGGAAGCAGATGCCAGCAGCGGGTATTGTCCCGGTGACTGAAAAGACATGACCCCCGAGGTACAGAAGACAACGAGGCCCTCCTTATGAACCACAGGGGGAGGGGAGAAGAGGTGAAACCAATGAATAAATCAGGCGATGGAAACAGGGGAGAAAAGAAAATGCTAAAGAGGACTTTTATGGGGGACAGGGGCAGCTCAATATGCAAGAGCGTTGCCTCCCCAGCTAGCTGAACACTTGCTCAGACAATGGCTTTTTAACAGATGGGAGCCCTGCTGAAAGGGGCCAAGTTTTGTGCAGTTGAGAATCCCTGTTTGTTTAGTCTGCTGCTGCTCAGGCAGGTGTCTGCAGAAAGGCAATCCAGCAGGTTAAGTATCTCAGGGGCAGTTTAAGACAGGCAAGCCAGTGTATCAGCCAGGACTGGTTTTATTGGCAGGGGATTGATCTTGTTAGACTTGTTTGTGAAGCCCTCAGGGAAGAGAGGAAAAAAGAGATCTCTTTTCTCCCCTCCAAGGACAGATTTTCTCGGTCTGGGTAATCAGGCCCCAGTAATAAACCCTGCCAGCAAGGCAGCTTCATGTCACAGGTACCGACAGAGCGCAAAATGTTGCTGCTTGCAATGTCACAACTCTGTGTTCCCACATGCATTTGTTCTGTTTCTCCTTTCCTACCCTACCTTTGAAAACCCTGTTGTTTACACTACAGTTTTCTGGATGGGCTTCCTCATCTATTTCGGCATTTACTGCGGATCATTGAAATTCGACTCACACGGCTCCTGACCTCAGTGATGTGCAATTCTCCTCTGCAGTAACAGAGATGCTGCCATTCTCCTCAGTTAACGATGACATCCAGCTAACAGGACTGGTGGGTTGATTTTTCCTCAGTCACATAAGCACACAGACACTAAATGCCACATATAGGATGGGGAGACCCCAGCATTAAAGTGTGGGAGGGGTGTGCTAGACCAGCCCAGATGAGGTGAATGCCTTACTTACTCCCAGGATACTTGTTTCCAGACTGGATAAGAAAGCAAACACTGCAGGAAGGCCAATGCCACAGGATGTGGCTCTGAGGGTATCTCCTGCAGGGTTGCAGCCCTGAGCAAGCCATCAAGTGCTAGTGGGCACAGCTTCTCCTCTTGCTGGGAGAAATGGCACTAATTACAAAATCCTTACCAGTGCCTGGTGAGGGCAGGCAGCACAGCAAGCTGGCTGCTCCCACAGCCAATGCTCCTTTCTCCGTGTCCATAAGCAGCCTCTGATAATGCCAGCCCCCCAGTCTTTCACAAAAGGAGCTGCCCTTCTTGTTAAACCACAAAGCATTTGGTGATATACTCACTGGTGTCCAAGATGAGAAAATTTTCTGGTATGACCCTGTAAAAAATAGCAAACTTACAACAACACAGATTGTGTAAGGAATAGAAAGCATGGGGAGAAGGGAAGGGAAGGAAAATACGCACAGCATCATGTCTGAGTGGCAACGGGAGTGTCCCCTTCCCTCGTGCTGTATCACAATGGTCACAATAGTCCTGAATCTCAAATTACTTAAGGAAGCATGAAGGTATGCCCACACGGGTTGGACACAGTGTCGCTTGGTCTTATATTTTCCAGACAGACCCAGCTCCTGGCCATGCTGTGCTGTACCCAATGCAGTTGCAGTACCATTTGTACCAGTGGGGTTGCAGCGCCATGTGGGGCAGGACTGCACCCAGCAAATGAAACCTCCACCTCTAATTCCTACCTGTGCTATTGACTTGCTAGGTGACTTCAGTCAAGGGCCATCACTTCTATGCTCCCAGTCCTCTCTTGCCCTCCACATCCTTCCTCTGTTTAAAATGCAAGGGCAGTCAGACTTAATAAGAATATGGATTTTATATACCCAACAAGGCTTTAATCCTGATCTATGTATTTCTAGTATTCTTCCTCTCAGGAGTGTGAGACAGAGGCATTTGTTATGTTATTTTACTTCCTTATTTGCTCTGGAACTTCTCTGTATTCACAATTCACATTGATAACAAAAACATTGCTCCAATTCTACTTCAACAGCCTTTCAGAAGATAAAAACTGATCATTACTTTTACGGTCTGGAGGTAGCACTACAGTTCCGTGACTAACTCAGAGCCTTTCTGCCCTAGGATGCCCTCACAATCTCTCCTCCACCTCCAGATCTGTTTTTAAAAGACAGGGCTGAAAGCTTCTTTCCTATATGTATATGTATGTGTGTGTGTGTGTGTGTATACTGGTTGCTGCATGGCTAGTGAGCCCCACCCACAAGAAATCTCAAAAACATGTGAAAGCAGTACTCAGTATATCGAAAGCTTCCTCTCCTGCTTTCTACTTTCCTTTTAAATAAAAAAAAAAAATTAAAAAAAACCCAAAGAAACAAACCTTCATCTGTCTGGATTGGGTTAAACAGCATAAAATACTAACTTCCACACAGAGTTGCACATGCAATCGCAGCTTTGGTATCTATTTTCTGTCATAAAAAACCTGGGTCTTGAACTAGCAACCCAGACACAAAGGTTTTTTTAGTTAATTTCCAGTTTGCAAAGCCTTTTATTTTAATGTTTTTGATACAAAGTTAAACGTTTTTCTTCAAAGTGCCTAAGGACAATGCTAATTCTCTTTCTGAATTTGCCTCTTCCCATTTAGTTATCCTGGTACTATTCATTTTTAAAGGCTTAAAGTGGAGTTTATGCAGCATTAGTATTCATAGGCACATGCTAATTTACTCTTATGTTCGGGTAAGCGAGTGGTTTTTTTCAGACGAAACAGAGGGGATTAGATCTAGATCACTTGCTCCGAAGAAAAGTTGTAGCATGCCTCAACTTTCTATCCTTTTCCACACAGCATCAATAACTAAAACTAGATTTCTTATTCCTAAAAAAAAAATAAATAAATAAATATCTGCTGCAGTATCGGAAAGGAAAAAAAAAAAGCATTCTGGTATGAGAAAGTCACAAAGTCCCCAGCCCCGCCCTTCACTCTCCTCCTTTCTCTGCAGGGACGAGGGATTTTTACCACTGATCCCTAATGCCACTCTCAGCTCCTCATCTTTGTGCTGCTGTGGAGGCCCTGTGTGCACCCCAAGCCCTCGGTGCAGGTCTGGCTGTGGCCACTGCTGCTCCGGGAGGTGGGCTGGCCAGCTGGCCACCATGACACCAGAGCCAAGGGCAGTGCTCTGGCTGTCCCTTGTCAGCTCTGGAAGCTGGAGGGAAGCTAGAGGTTTGGGTCTGCCCCAGCCAGCCAGAGCTAGGGGGTCACCCCCAGCTAGGGGAGGGGAGCATGAGTAAGGTCAGCATGTCCCTTGGCTCAGTTTCACAGCCACAGAAATTTGCTTCAATCTACAAATGTGGTTGAAGGAGAAACTCATAACAAAAGCTTTTTATAAGCGTTCAAAAGCATATTGTTGGAGAGGAAACACACTGCATTTTTGGTTCTGTTTTCATTTCTCAACTCAGATTTTAAACTTTATTGTTGTTAAGTATAATAACATTTGAAAGCAAACCCAAACTTTCATCACTTTTCCCTATATTTTCTGTTTGGAAACAAGAGAATTACCTCACCAAAATCCATTTACGTAGTGAATTTGATTTGGAATATGTAATCCTCCACGAGATGATAATGCAGTTAAAGGGACATGAGTGGATGCCCCGTCCCCCTTTGGAGCAGCTGCAGGACGTCACGGAGCCAGCACTCATGTAGACCCCAGTGCACTCCACAGAGTCCGGCTGTGGCACTGCACAGACATGGACAGCCCAGAGTCACCCCTGGATCACTTTTAATGTTCCATTTCTTCCTGATGCCCTCCAGCGGTAAAGGCAACACTGAGGGAGCACTCCAGGGTGGATGGGGAAGGAGAAGCAGGCAGCTTAGCAAGGTCTTCAGATCACTCAATAGGAATGGCTAGGGAAGAAAAGGTTTTCTTCCAGGCACAATTTTTCCCCCAGTCACAGGTATTCACTATTAAGGTATATAGGATGTTTCTTTCCCCCTCAGGAAGAGGGACACGAAATTATTTCAAGAAGTCAGAATTCACTGTGGGGTAAAAACAAGCAGGTCAGCTGAGTACCTGCTGTTACTTGAAATGTGTAAATACGAACAACTTCTATTCTTATGAGACCATACCAATGCCACTTGGGGGTGCTGATTGCCATATCTCAGGTCCAGTATGACTTACAGTGGTTACTTTATATTTTGCCCTATGTCTGCCACTAATTTGCATCAATGGAAGCCCCATAAACACGTGGAAAGGATTGTCCAGACAGTAACTTTATACTAAGTCAAAAAGAAATGTAACATCTACACTGAAGCTAAAGGATGACTGCCTGGCTAGACCATCAGGACTTGAGTCAATTAGACATCAAGGTTACATCAAGATGAGTGCATCAAACAGTGAGAGGACACAGTCCTGGGTATAACAAGGCAGCCATCTACCCCAACAAACACATACAACTTTCCCTGACACTGTTCTGGCCCATGCCAACCAGTACTGTCTTAAAAGATGGCCAGGTGGAATTCCAGAGGATGCACATCTGTACCTGGGATTGCTTGCAATATGCAGTGTGTGTGCTTCACTCAGCTCTGGAAGCTAAGAGGATTTACGATCAAAGCTGCAAGCTGTTCCTCACCACTTGCCCCTGTGCCTGGGAACACTCTGGGGCACGTTTAATTGTATCACCTTGTGTAACTCAAAGGTCTGTTTTCCCCTGAGACTCTAAAATTATAGCTGTTGCTCGGCATCAAACTTTAAGGACATTGCACTGCTTGTTTTATATCAAGTTGCAATACGATTTATTGTATAACACAAACAAAAGTAGGGGCTGCAAAATCTGTCATTCCTGAGAGAGGAAATTTTGGTTTTAAAGCTGCACAGACAAATTCTGGCACAACATTTAACCATCATCCCTACCTGAGCCCTTCACAAGCTTTACTGAATTTGCTCCTCTGAAGTCCTCATGTAAAACAAGATTTTTAGCACACTCATTTTCTACCTTGGAATCAGGCACTTGGATCTTCAGATGAACAGTACTCACCCTTCCATTTGTTTATCAATTTGAAATATTTCTGCTTGTTTTTTCCAGGTGTTAAAATTGTTCAGTTTTAGCCCTGGATACATTCAAAGTACAGCTCCCTGTCCACTTCAACTATTGAACTTACTCTAAGGCAATTCTATCAGAGGCATTACATCCCTCCTCAGCCTCATTTCCCTTTGCTATTTTCCTTTTTTTTCCTCTGTTCCTTTTCCTTTCCCTTTCTCTTTTTCCTCTTTTTCTTGTTTCTGTCTCCTGCTTCCCTTGTCTCTTTCTCACACAAGTCATGGGGCGCTGAAGGCATCAAATGCATAGGATCACTCCAGGTTGCTATATCCAGATGGAAATAGCAAGTAAAGGGAAAGTTTTGCTCTTAGTTTTGTTCACATGTAGTCTTGGACTCAAGCCCAGGAAGGACAGATACCACAATGACATCTGATTTTCTATTAACTCCAAAAAATATATTTTTCACTCATCTTTCCCTTAAAAATGTACAATCTCCCTAGGTTGAAACTTCATATCATAATCAGGTTTCTAAAACAGAAAAGTTGCTTTAGGGCAGGCAGGTGCAGAGAAAAAGCTGGTCCTGTGAGCATTCACAGTGGCACTACTCCTTCCAGGATTTCTCTCCAGCAGCTGGGATTTGCCTGGAGCCAGTGAAGCCCCACTTTTGGGAACAAACTGGCTAACACTGATGTTCTTGTTTAGGTAAAAAAGGCCCCGGCTGGTGTAAAATAAAGCATGCAGAAGATTAAAATGCATAAGGAAAAGGAAAAAATAAAAGAAAAACAGTGCCCTTTAGTGTCATTGTATCTGCAGTCCTGCCGGCCTTCAATGTTTTACTGAGAGTTACATGAAATACTTTGGTTAATGAAATATTCCAGCAGCGGCTAAACTGGACAAATGCCTCAGGTTTTATGTAGAAGAACAAAACACAGTATCTCAGTCTTTCATGCAGCACAGAGAAGCTTGAAATCATTGCTGTCGGGCAGAGGAACAGCTTTCAAACCAAGAGGCCTTTTCTCCATTTCCCAATTTGTGATTTCTGAAAAGCTTGCCTTTTCTAAACCAGTTAGGTATTGCTTTGGTGTCTGCTTGTGCAAGGCTGGGAGCTGCAGATCCCAGCAGGGAACCCCTGTCATGTCACTTTGCATATGAGTTATGTGAATATTTCTGTTCATGAACCTGTCCATAAGTGAGTGGGAACTTAAGCTCCTCAAAAATTGGTGTGTCACATCCTAGCGGACACAGTAATCCTCCCCAGCTGACCTCCTCTGATCTGGGAAAGCTTATCTCCATAGGCACCCAGGGCCCAGTCTGCCCTGCTTGGCCATATCTCCTGACTGGGGCTGAGGAACAGAATGGACCAAACATGCTGTCCCCTTTGTAAACTGGTTTAATTGGACTTGAGTCCTTAATGAACTGGGGCTTCCAGCTCTGCTTGTTTAGCAAGGAGAGCTCTCTTAATTTCTTATTTTGGCACACCAGATTTAGTGCAGATCTTTTAATTTAAATGTCAGAATGTGAGCAGTAATTTATTTCCATAAAACAAAAAGCAATAAAGTCAAATATATTAAGCTCTGGCTGTGAGAGCTCAGATTATACAATTTATAATTGTACAGAACACAAACAGCAAAAAACTACCCACCAGAGGATGAGTTATTATCACTCACTTAAGCATTTGATTCAGGGGTGGTGAAAGCGGTTGCAAGAAAACAATGAAGAAAAAATTAAAAAATGAGAAGTCAAAGCATTTGGGACACTGAAAGGCCCTTAGTGACAGTCAAACATGTGGAACAGGAGCAGCTAGGGTGTCCCTACACCTGCTGGCCTTCCCAAGCCCCCCTCTGCTACTCCTCCCACCACTTCTGAGGCTTACTCTGACCTCCCGTTTTCATAGTGGTTACACTCCACCTATTTTTGTATATGCGTTACACCCTAAAATCATCACACTCCCTGACAAATGATAAGGAACACAAGGGAATAAGATGCTGCATTCTTTCCAGCTGGGACCATATTTTTTCAGAATTCAACACCTGGGATAACCCAAAGCTGGTCCTCATTAAGAGGTTATTGGACACCAGTCATAGCATCACAGACACAACTGTGACACAGGAATTCAGATGATGATTAGCTGAATCAAACTAGAATGACTCAGTGAAGTTAAATGGTGAAAACACATATGTGATGGGAACAGAATTATTTTGTCTGGTACTTGCACCAGAACTTCTCTGAGAATTTGAGTTCTGATCCCCATTCTCTCAGTCTAGCATATCCATAAACTGATCGTCAAGTAATGACGAATATCTAAATCATCCTGGCACAACCAAGTATTTGGAGAAAGCATATAAACATCAAAGGGCTCAGTAAAAATGTACAATGGTTAAAACAGCCTCAGTATTGGTATTTAAGTGATGGAGGAGATGTAGAACTGAGGACAAAACCACCAGAAATGCCATTTAGAAATATTGCTTTATACCACAGCTCGAGCTATTACAAAAGCCAGAGGCAGAACTACAGAAGCCAAAACCTGGTGGCCACAAACCTTTTGCCAAGCCTCCTCACTTTCATGGCTGACCCTTACGCTGTGTGCTGTGGAGAAGCTAAGGGTGTATTTCTCTGTGCATCTTTCCTGGACAGTGAGAGTCACCTGCAAAGTGACTGAGGGTGCACTTGATCCTCTCATCCAGATCATCAATAAAGGTATTAAACAGGGCTGGTCCCAATACTGTGCCCTGGGGAACACCACTATTCTGGCTGCCAGCTGGATGTAACTCCATTCACCACCCCTCTCTGGGGCTGGCCATCCAGCCAGTCTTTAACTCAGCAAAGAATACACCCATCCAAGCCATGAGCAGCCAGTTTCTCCAGGAGAATGGGTGCAGGAAGGGTTTACTTGGCAAAAGGCATGTGCTGTTGCTGTGCTTTTTTGAGACGGGAAGGGTACGATCTGACACAACTGCAGCACGTGTGAGGGCTTATCAGGACCAGGAGGACAGGGTGCTAAATTCTGGGACCTCTGTGATTTCTTTTCTGTTTTACTTGTAGTAGGCTGGAGAGCTTCAAGAGTGGCTCTTCCAGCAGCACTTAATGCCCCCCTTCTATGCTAGAAGGCTTCATGGAAGCCTGAGGAAGTCCTGATTAACAGTATTCATGCTGGGCCAGGGCTGGGGCGCTCCCCTCCTTTTTGCTAACCCTTAATGTATTCATTGCCTTATTTTCATACATGCTGATTGAATAGCGATTTATTCCTCCGGCGCTAGGATAGTCCCTCCATACTAAATGTGAAATCTTTATTCTAACCAATGTCTAAATCATTGTTTTCTGGCGGCGCAGATCATGTGGCACAGATTATTAATAGCTCTGGTCTCTACACCACTTGACACGGCGCTCCAGCTGTCATTCTGCTCCCTGGCTCGTATGATTCTTGCACTGGTAAAGTGCCAGGCCCGGGCCGAGCCCATCAGTCACTGTCACCCACCACCCAGTGATGAATAGCCCCGCGAGCGCCGTGGCGAGGCCCCGGCTCCCGTTCACACGCGCCTGACTTTTCCCAACTCCAGCACGCCAGCTGAGGCCGGGCCCCACCGAGGTGGGCCGTGGCGACCTGGAAAGACCACCCCCCCACCCCCCCACCCCGTGCCCTGGATTAGTTAAAAATGAAACAAATCCTAATGCGATCATGTCACTAATTATGCATTTAATTCAGTTATAAGGAGCTAATGGCTCCCTCAGTGACAGCTTTTACTGCTAAAAGGCAATTCATTCCTAAAACTGAGAAATCTAATTACACAAAATGCTTCGTCCTAATCCTTTCAAAGAATAATCTTATTTGTAGACATTAACATCCCAGATGCTGCTGCTGTTTGTCCATTATGACAGTGTTTGTCCTGAATAATGTATAAATAGCTCTTTCTGGACAGTTGCATGTCACTAAATCAATACAATTTGCTGCCTTCTGTTACATTAAGTCAGCCTGGGCAAGCTGGAGAAAATTAACCTTTTGTTTCCCACTCAAAAGGGCCTTTGATATTAGAAACAAGAAAAGGTTGGAGGGCCTATGGGAATCATGAGGTCTTTTTTTTTTTAAACCCACAAAGTATTCAGCAGATCTGCAGGGCTGGTGATGGATATATCTTCAGAAAAATTGGCTAAACATTTCCAGGTAGTGGGAGAGACACAAAGGGAAAAACTCTGTTATGCTTTCTTGTCTATTCCTTAAATGCTTCAAGTTTCTTCTACAGAAGCAGCTAAATTGTAGTAGACTCTCACCATAGTGTTTAGTTGTCAAGGGAACGATACTGCTGCTAAGGTGTTCCTTAGCAGTTGCAGTAGCTCCCACAGCTAGTGAGATGGAAAATATCCCCACGGAGTTGCTCTCTACACAAAAAGCCCACAGAAGACCCTAGAGAACAGAAAGGCTTTCTCTCATGTGATATGTAACTGAGAAGATGAGCTGAGGGTATGTAGCTTTGAACACAAATACCACCAAGTATAAATCTGGATTTCAGCGTATTTGCCCATTGATCTTATGTGTTAAGAATTAGCTGCCTGCACCTATTGTTGCATTAAAGTAACCAGCTCTGCTCTAGTACAGGAGTTCCAAATTTCCCTGTGATGTCCTGGCAGTATTCCAAGGGACAACCAAATGTCACTGGTATTTCTGAAAGCCTCAAATATACTTGTCTTTAACCATAAACTCAAGTCCCACTGAAACCACTCTGTCCTTGTCAGGGACCAAGAGAGCAGCTGAGCAGTGCTCAGAACAGAGAACAGATCATGACTCTGAGTGGAAAGGAAAACATGGCTCCTACCAAACCCATACTTCACCTTGAAGTAAGTATGAAGTGTACATACACTAAGTTCCACTGCAAAGTCATTAGGAAGCTAACTTACTGGAAAAAGTCCAATGCTGAGAAATTATGTCAAAGTTCCTCATAGAATAGAACTGATGCCTTCAGCTCTTATTCTGTCCCCAGCATCCATGTGTCTGTTCTGTAAATTTACCAGCAATGTCCCTGATTTTGCTGGCTTCTTATAACAGCACAGAAGAAGCTCTGCAAGCAGCAGGATTGGTGTGAAATTTAGGAGTAGTCTGCCATTCAAAAAGTGCAAAGTGCAAATTAGAAAATGCCATGTTTCCGCATTGGTGGTTTGGGTTCTGACTCAGTAGGAAAAGCTTCCATGGCTAATCTTCAGGGCACTGTAAGGGGTGAAAAAGGGAAAACAGACCACAGCTTCACTTGCACAGAGGCGCATATCTGTCCCTTCAATGCAGGCTTGCACAGAGGTAAATGCAGAAACACACTCCTTCCAAGCACGCAGCTCGAACAGACACTAATAGCAAAAGTCAAAAGCTTGCTCTTGGAACAAAAAATCAAATAACAGTCTATTTACCCAGAGAAATAACAGTACAATAAAGCATTCGTGTCTGCCATCCTGTGAAAAGCTACATGAGGGAGCTCCCTGAGGCTGCACATGCACAGCATAGCATTAGGAAGAGTCCCTCGCAAGGCGACAGGGCTATTCTGACTGCTTCCCATACAAAGAAACCACATCTGGTGGCATTTCTGACTTTACTGCCACTCCAAAACCATTTTCTTTCCATTTTCTCATTTTTCATATGATTATTTTCTTTTCCATGTACACCTGGGTTGTTTCATTTTACTCCTCAAGAAAGTCTCATGGCACGTTTCTCCTGTGAGGGCTGCAGTTCAGGTCTCCAAGACTTTTTGCCATTCATGGCTTTGTGGATTAAATTATGACAGCTGCTTTGCAAAAGTGAGCTTCTCCTTGCTTCCTCATCCTAATAAGAGATCAGATCCAGAGAACTACCAGCGAAGCTCCCTTCACCACCCTGCATTGCTGAATTGCCATTGCCTTCCATGGAGATGGGTGGTCAGATTTGCAGAGGCTGGGGGGATGTCACCCCTTCGATATGGGAAGTTTCCTCTGGAAACACATGCTGCTGAGGCATGCACAAATCTGGCCTCATAGAAAGACAAAGTCTTTTTGCCTTGTGCCAGTGGCATCGACCTCTTATCCTATCGCTTGCTCTGGCTCTGACACCACACTGAAGCAGGAGCTGGAAATTGTGTGTAGCAATGGTTTTAAACTAATTGCATCAGTACAGAAAACATGAAATAATTTCTTTAGACTCCCTGCTGTTACTGTTATGTCATTAGGAGGACACAGATACATAGTTATGTCAGGTCAGCATTTTTCACATGTACTAAATGTATTAAAAAAATATTCAATGTATCCATTTGAATATTTTTAGGGGGATTAATTGTTCAAATCTAAAAAGTTTATGCCACTCTAATGGACTACTAATGGAAGAAGCTTTTAAAAAAATCTCTGCATTGTTCTGAGACCGGACTGTGACCTAACCACCAGGTATAATATGTACCAATATCTATCTTACACTGTGAAATTTAGATTGCAAATCCATTATGATAGAGTCTGTGTCTTTATGTATTGTGCACTGCTGAGCAAGCTCACAGAGCTCAATAAATAATAAATGGTAGGAACTTGACCTTGAATATTAAACGTGATCTGAATGATTCTTCACCCAGGAATTTGGGTTCATTTTCCCCACAAGCTTTGTCTTGGGGACCGAGGTGCAGCTATGACAAAAAAGCAAAGCTGGGCTCAGTTTGATTTGGAGTTCCAGCTGTTCTCTTTCCCAACAGAAGCAGGTGGACAGTTTGTCCCAGGGGCTGGCAGGACATGTCAGCTCAGATGGTCCACCACTGCCCACCTTACCCACAGAGTCTCCAGCTCCCTTTTCAGATGGCAGGTGCCTTATAAATGAGCTCACCCAGGGCAGGAAACACAGCTTCCCAAAAGATGCCTTTCAGATCCCTAGGCCAAACCAATCTGATGTGTTCTGGCAAGCAAATAAAACTAGTAAAGCTTATTTGCAGTGTAAAACACAGATCTCTCATACCTCAATCAGCTACAGAGAAAAAAAGGCTACGATTTTCTCAACTGAGGACCAACTATTTAAGATATTCCTTGAACACACACTATTTCCCTTTGATCATCTCAGAAATAATTACTGTATTGGTTAATGAAAGACAAAGATCAAAAAAGCCCCAAAACACCCAAAAAAACCTACCTCCTGGTCACAGTGGTTTGAGTGGTGCCTGGAACCTGATTTACTTACCAGGATAACAGTTAGCGAGTAGGCCACATAGAAAGGGCTCTCTTACAGCTCTCATGATAAATAACAGTTCCCTTCTGCTTAGTCAGTAACTGTTGGTTAGTGCTGGATTTAGTTTTCATTTAATCAAACAAATTGGACATCACCTCTGGTTATCTGCAAGAGAAGAACACCAGCACTGGAAGATGCAGAATCAGGAAGGTAAGAATAGAAGATTATGATATAGTTTCCTTCCCAATTAAGTCACGGGTCTTTGAAAGACCTTTTCAGTCATTAGATGCATTGCCATTGCTTTTTTTGCTGTAGAAAACATTTCTGGAAGGAGTAAAACATTCTACCCACAAAAGAGATGAGGACTGGGGATCAGAGTGTGACACAGATGGGCTTTAACTGCTCCTGGGGAGGTGAGAAGCTTACAGTACGTTGCTCACAATCTCTTTGGATAGCAGATTATTTCACAGAATCACAGAATCATTTCAGCTGGAAAAGACCTCTAAGACCATCAAGTCCAACCATTAAACCAGCACTGCCATGTTCACCACTAAGCCATATCCTCAAATGACACATTCATGCACCTTTTCAACACTTCCAGGAATGGCGATTCCACTGCTTCTCTGGGCAGCCTGTTCCAATGCTTGACCAGCCTTCCAGTGGAGAAATTTTTCTAATATGCTATCTAATATGCTATTCTCTGAACTATGTTTTACAATACGTGGTTTAACCTTTGTGGGGAGCTGCCCTCTGTTTCTGAAAGACTGAAGCCTGCTATGGTAAAGCTAAGGGTTACAGGACACGGGGAATTAGAGACTTGCAGCAGAAAAGCAGGCAAAGAAAAGTGGTACATTGAGAAGTTATCATGCTTCCTGGTTAAAGAGTGCATTGTACAACTGAAATGACGGCCAAGATAAGGGAACTCCCTTTAATTATGTGAATCTTTGATATTTTGTGTGCAATTTGAGAGTCTGGGGAGCTAAGGCAAAGAACTGAGCTCATCCTATCAAAAGGAAACACACAGACTTGTAGCCTTCTAGGGGTGCACCTGTACCCAGAAAAAAAGGAGGAAAGAAAAGGAGCAGATGAGTTTCTGATATTTCCTTCAAAGCTATCATTCTTTTTTTTTTCCAGAGCAAGAGAGGATTTATTGAGTGGTGTCTGAGGGTATACCTGTTGTTACTATTACACAATTCAGATGAGAAATTAATATTATAAAACATTTCCTATTACTGAAAAATCCGTCCTATTTTTGTGCTGTGGAATAGCATCCAATGGAAAAATGATCACGTCATTTAAGAGGGAAGGGAATAATCTCCTTATTCTCTCCCAAAATATACCTATATAAATTGGCTGAGTACTGTCTACAAAATATGGCATCCTTTCCAGTTGTATTTTCTAGAATTCTTCACGGTGGATACTGTTTTAAGAGTCTGTGAGCAAGAATTTCTTAACAAGAACAAGTACAAGAGAATAAGATTTTCTTAACAAAAAGAAAATCACACACTCAGTATCTCTTGCCAGGATGGGATAAACAGCCACAGTTTCCGAGCTATTGAAAAACTGTAGATTTTTGTAAGAAGCGCTGTTAAAATGTAAAATATTAAATGTCACATGATTGCTTACCAAACAATCTCTGCAGCAACATTTTCATTCATGCTGAAAACAGCAAGATCCACACACAGTACTCAAAGGCTTTGTCCCTTGGGATTGCCGTTTCAGGTACACTGGTTGCACTGCACACCCAAAACACCAGAGTTACCTTAGAGGTCCTTTGAGCAGCATCTGAAGGTGGTAAAGGAAAAGGAAAAGTACTGTCCAGTAGCCCCATTAGCTCTGCTTCACCCCTTGGTTCATTGGAAAGTTTGTGTCTGCCTGAGCAGGCTGGTGTGGTCAGGCAGAAAACACAGCTGAGCAGCAGGGCCTGGGCACCCCTCCATCACTGTCAATAAGCGAAATGGAGGGCCCTTACATCATTTCATTTACTATTTCAATGATTACATAGATCATTGCCTTCTCATTGTTTCAGTGATAGATTTAATTAACTTCCAATTAATCACAGAGGGTGATATTTAATGCTCAGCCCTGCACTGAGCACAGTGTCACAGACCAAAGAATATATTTTGAAGGCTTCAGTAATCAAGAGGTCATGGAAGACAGATGTTCTTCACCAAAAGAGAGAGAGAGAAGATAAATTTGTGTGTCCACTCTGCTCTGGCTAACTGTTTTAGGGTAATTGTTTCACGTCCACATTATACCTTTCCTAAAGGTCCATCCATGCACAAAGCTAGATAAGAGGGAAGAAAGGGGGTAGGTAATAGGGTCATATTATAGAGACTTCATAGGGCTATAATTCCCATTGGCAGGCAGCAGCAATGTTTCCAGCTGCAGTGGTTAAGGCCCTGAAAAATGGGCAGAAAGAAATTTCCTGTAAAGATAGTTCTATTTAGATAGAATGGCTTAAAAATACCAAACTCAAATCAATGGCAAAAAGGAGAGTTTCATTATACTAAGGGTGACTACATACAGTGCAAACTCTGCATCTCATATGTTGCCTTTCTGGGAGCAGGGTGTCAACATTAGGGCATCTGCTGTTGGCCTTTTAGAAGAGGTTCAAAGGACTTCTATTAGAAAAAAATTCCCTATTATTTTAAGCAGAAACATTTAATTGACAGCATTTTCCTGATATATCTAGTGAACATATTTGAGGTGCCTGTGTCACTTAAGAAAATACTAGATGGTATGTATAACAGATATTTTGGACATGCAAAGTAAGTTTGTTTCTTTTTACTCTTTTGACAGCATTCATTTTAGGCTTTGGCCTGAGACAGTGCCCAAAGGTACTTCTGTAATACAAACAGTGACCAAGTGACCAAGGCTGAGAACTCTCCAAGTTGGCTCTCTGACCTGGGCAACATCTGAGCAGTTCCAAAATTTCCAGCTGTGCAAGTGGGAGACATGCTCAGCAAGGCCAGAGCTCTGCCCTGAGAGCCAGACAACTTCTCCAGCTCCCTAGTTCATAAATTCCCACATAGCCAACATGCCCCAAACCCCACTGCAAGAACAATGCTGGTGGCTTAAAAGACTAATGATGGGGTCTGAAAGAAAGGACAACACCACTGAATTAAGGATGAGGAGAACCCAGAGAAGCTGGAAGGAGCAGCAAGGAAGAGGAGACAGTTGTGAAGGGAGAGCGAGCACCAGGCTCTGGTCTGAAGGGGCTAGAGCATTTGTTACAAGAGCCACAAGACATTTCAAGAAGCCCCTGAAGAAGATGGCTTAGTCCCTCCACCCTGCCAGAGCTAGTAAGGTAGACTGGTGCATTTGCAGAAATGCAAAGAGCTGTTGGTATAGGGACTGAACTTGCCCTGAGCCTGTGGTTGGGATGACCTAGTCCATTCTTGGTTGCTCCATTGTGCTTTTTTCTGGCCTGAGCAGGGCCCTGTGCCATCGCGTTCTTCTCTACCACCAGAAACATGCTGCTCACCGCCTGCCTCAGCTCCAGACCTGCATTGTAGAAATAGTCATGAGAGAGAGGGAATGTTTTCACATCCTCACAACAAGCAAATATATCCCATAAGGATTTCTCCCATGCTGACAGTCCTGGCTAACCTGACAATGTGACAGTAAATTCAGCTGTGTGCATGTGTGTGCATGTGTGAGTGGGACAGAAAGATGGCAGGAAATCTTCTAACAAATGCAGAGTATAATTCTTCTCTTTCCTTCCCTATGACTAATCTCTGAGTGCAAAGTAATTATCTTTCTCATGACTTTAAATCTCTCTCTCTGGTATATTCTTGCCTGTCCAACATGACTTTACAACTCCTTCATCTGGCACACAGCTGGCGTGCCTCACGGTGGATTCCTCTAAAGAGTGATTTAAAGTTGCTTTCCATCAGTGTAAAACTAATGAGCAAGAAACATCTTGACACATGGTAACTGTAAGCAACACACTTGGTCAGCTGTGTACAAGAAAGACACCCTCACTTAAGGCTTTCCAACTGTTCTCTTACAAGCACTCACAAGGCTCAAAGCCCAGGATGCTTATTTATTAGTATCTTCACTTGCCCAGGTGTCTCTTTTCAGATAGACACTCCACACTTCTAATGCAGCTTCCCATCTGGAGTTAGTTTCTCTCTCTCTCTGTTCCTAGAGAGGCACTGGAACCTATTGGAGTTTTAACTCACAGGACATGCTCACTGTTTTCAGTTTTTCAAAAAAAAAATTAACCCAAAGCATTTTCTTTAATATTCAGTACTGTAGTATCTCAACACCTTGTCCCAGCAGCATGAATACAACCACCCTGCTAGCTTCCCTCTTGTGATCCCAGATTTACCTCAGCTGAACTGAAAGCACTGTGAAATTATTTCAGATTTACCAGGCATATGTGAGATGAGAATTTTGACTCCATCTAATTTATCTTCATTTTCCCCCCTGTGAAACAGAGAAGTCTGAGAAGAAATGGAACCTTGGGTCAGCATTTTCTTACACAAATAACCTAAGTGACACTCCAACCAGGATCAAGCCTCTAAAGGAAAGCATTCCCATTTTCTTCAATTTAATCTAAATAGATGTTGGTTGTCAGGAGTTTCAAGAATTCAGCTTGGTGAAAAACCACTGTCTTTATTTAGTACCTGGATGTGATTTTGTGGTTGTTTTAAAAAACATGAATGCAGCTGTGGTGATATATACTCACTCACTAGTGGAACTAGCTGTCTAACACTTGAGTGTTTGCAACTCCATCCTTCAGGAGCCAAATCTTTCATATCCAGAACTTAAAAAATGTTGACTTTAACACATTTTAAACACAAAATCATCTGAAGGGAGGGAATATCTTTTCCTCATATGTGTGTAAGACCACTAAGTAAATAACAGTGGAGTCATAAGAGCACTTAGGACATGGCACTGTCTTGGTAATGCACAAGAAGTTCTGCAGCTTGGCTAATTTCTTGCTTTCTTCCCTCTCTCCAAAGGCTATTTCCTATTCCCAAACACAACTTCCTGACTCTCAGATCTGTACAGACCTTCAGCAAACGGTGCATCCTCTGTGCTCCCCTAACACCATGGGAAAAATGCTCTCTCCATCCCTCATTTAAGTTACAGAGCTGGCTGCAGAGAGCAGTGACTTGTAATTATATCTAAACTTCTCCCACCCTGTGACATCTTAGTCTACATGCCAACCACAGCACTCACCACAAAATTGCCAAAGAAAAATAAAGATCAGTTCCTCTTGCATTTTAGCCTTTCTGCCCCATTACAAGGACACAGTATGAGCACTTCTTCAAGAGGCTCCATCAGCACCAAACAGACATTAAACATGAAGAGAGAAGGAGAGCCCACGTACCTGAGTGTGTGTGCACCGCACTGTCCGTGAGTGTGTTCCCTCAGTGCGCTGCTGACAATGGGAGGGAGGTCTAGCAGTGAGCCTGGAGTGGAGGAGTATGCATAACTTGTTACTTCTATTATTTTTAGCAGTAGTAAATGCAGCCCCAGACCACCCACCCGTCCGGGTGGGAGAGCCAAGTGTGCCTGGGGCTCTGGCATGTATTTCTGTGTCAAGGAGCCACCACCTAATCAAGGGGGGGGGGGAAAGAAATACAGGAAAGTGGTGCAGCATGGTGAAGCCACTTCCTCACTTGGCAAGCCTGTGATCAGATTGAATATAAAACCCAGGATTTCCAGTGTCCTGGCCACAATCCCTCTGAAACAGTAAGCATAAGAAGGTAAAGGCTTTGTTTGTCAGAACCTAAAAGTAGTTCTTTAGGTACTTTCTAACAAAGCTTCCTAAAAGACTGGACAAGACAGAGCAGTTATTTGTATTTTGTACAATCCTACTACCTAGCTTTGTGAACAACAGTATTACCAGGTACAGCAGTATTCCCTGGAGGCTGGGTATCCACCTGCTTGGCAGAACACAGGCACTTCCCTTCCAAACAGCAAAGGCTGAGCATCATGGTTAGGAAGATCCAGATGTGTAGAGACATTGAGACATGTCCATGTGTATCTAAACAGAGGCACAAAGAAAGTGCTGAGTCGTCCAAAGTCATGAAACAGCCTGTGGCCAGAGTCTTTCCCAAGTCCCATCCTTCCACTCAGCACCCTCCTGCTTCTTGTTTCCTTCCACAGAGAGGAACAAGGAGCAACCACAGAGCCAAAACAGAAGACATAATTTTGGACTTATTTTAAAGAGGCAGTACTGGATTTTGGATATGTCTCAGCCTCACATGAAGGCAGACAGGGAACTGCTGCACTGAGTGGAGTTCAAGACCACCATGGTAGGAGATGCCATTTACAAAGATCTACCCAGTCCTGTGATAAGCCTGAGTTAGATAGTGTTTATTTTGTGACACCGACTAGGGTTCTTCTCTGATTAACTTTCTTTTTTTTCTGGCCCAGAGACCTACACGGTGTGTAGGGATAATTCCAGGTCACGCTCTCTGAAGGTAGATTGATACTTCAATCAGAAATGGAAAGACCTGTGTTTGACACACACGCTGTCAGTGACGGAATCTGTTGATGGAGCTGGCACACACTGAGTGACCAAGGGTGGCAGTGAAGGCCCAGAAGGCTGTAGGAGGCCCACATCCACCCTTGCTCTAACTCCAGTCAAACCCTCATGACAAATGCTTCTGAAAAAGTCTCAGATGGGTGTGGAGCCAGCTGCCTATCTCTCCATTTACTTTCAGGGGTTATAAAATACCCAGGGTTTGAAGAAGATATCTGTAGAATTGAAGAATCCTGAAGATGCAGGTAGTGAGAAGAAGTGACACAAGACCTAAGCAGCTTGGACCCCAATAACGTGGAGGGTCTAGGTTTGAATCCCTCTCTCTTTTTCTCTGTGGATACTGGAATCTGCCTATTCTTTGGATGAATACTTGTTTTCCATTAGCAGTTAAACACCCTCTAACCAGAGAGAGCAGGCTATAGAAGACTCCTCTTTTTCCAAGATGCTTATGTTGCAGTGGACCCTGGCTTTGCAGCATGCAGACCAGGGCAGTGTGCATGAGATGAACATGTCACTCCATTTGAGCTGCACTTTTCTTTTCCTTACAAAATGGCTACGGATCACATGGGGGCAAAGTCCAGGTGTCATAACCAATTTGTTTCATTTATTTGGTAATTTCAGAGACTTCATAAGAGTAGGGCCTATCTGAATGGAGTAGAAGCTCAGAAAGGATGTCAAAATGAAGGAAAAAAAAAATTTCAATTCTTTGGGAAAGGAGAGAACACTATGTGTCCAGTACTGGAAAAACATTTTGGAAATGGATCTTTAACCCGCCTAATTGTCTTGAAAGAGATGACTACCAGACTGGCACCGATTCTCAGCTCATCAGAGATGTCCCTGCAGATCCTGCTCATGGGGGTCCCACCTGGGCTGCTCCATGACTCCAACTGTCTGCCTCAGAGACTTGGTCATGATCAGATGGATCTCCTGCCCACATAGGGGGCTCAGCTAAACCCACAGTTTAGACATGCCCATAAGAGTGCTGGATACCAGTGTCCACCAGTTCTTTCTCTGAGATGGTCAAGCTCTCAACCTAAGGTCCCTCCTGGTATGGCATGATGCTCCATTTCACCTCCTTAAGTAGTTCTTCCCAGTTTGGTATCCAGCTCTTCCTGACTCCTGGAGTTGAAATCACAAAATTAGGTGTGCAGGAACCTAGGAGGCTTCTTTGCTCCAGACCTTCTTTCTAGTTCCCCCAAAACCACTTACAGTGTTCATTGCCACAGAGTCAAGGGCATTTTTACACCTGTCTACACTACTGGATGGAAGCTTTCGCTATCCCTATCACCTTAGTGTAGGTTCCTTGTAGTCTTCATAAGGTGCAGTTTTGCTTGACTGCTCCTTGTAACTCAACAGAATTAAGACCTTTTACATTGGTGCATTTATTGTAAAAAAAAAAAGCAACATATTTCTATGTAATTATGTGGCCAGCCCCCCTAGCAAATAACAAACAAGTTAAGAGGGCATCTGTCGACACGGTGTCTGGATGGATTTCAGTCTTGCAACCTCTGCGTCTCTGCCTCTGACTGCATCAGCTTATTTGGCCTAATTAACCTAAGTTTTCCTTGCTCAACAGAAATCATCCCCATGAAAAAGTCGTAGCTTGCAGATTCTGAGAAAGGTTTTTCTGTTTTGAAATATGAATGAGAACATGCTCTGGGCCATCTGGCGCTGGCCTTCGTAAATTCCAAAACGGATTTATTACAAATTAAAAAGGAATTTTGGAAGTCCATTTTTTGGGGGGCTTATTCTAGTGTTTACAGATAGCTTGAGAGTGAAAAACTGTGGTGACGTGCAGTCAATATTTGAACAAAGGTGTGTGTCCCCCAGTCTCTCTCCACGTCTGGTGATTAACCCTAAGGGCTGGGGTATTAGTGTTGGCGTAGAGGAGTGGATATCATGACTTCTCAAAGACACTATTTTCCTCACATTAAAACAAATGTGAGATAATTAATGTCTGGGCATCATTTGCTGACACCCATGGAAGAAGTCAGTGGGACGCATTTGAACAACTCAAAAAACCTGGTGGTTTGCCTCGACTGGTTCCTGTGGCATCGATGACTGGGTGAAATACCAGCATGCTCCACATTTACTGTTGCTGCCCATAGCTAAGGTGCAACCATGAAATGTACTGCAGTGGAGACACACCTGATTTGCCACTAGCCAAAGCAACCACAGAAATGGGAGCAGCATGCCAAATGCATGTGATGCCTAAGTTAGTGCAGTTGGGCAGGAACTTTTAGCCTGAACACCATGAACATTAGTGGAATTGCACTGCTAATGAGACCTGAGAAAGCACCTCCATGTGGCAGTGTACCAAACTCCTTGGGGAGCTCAGCGGTGCACATGACCGCACGGCATAGACATCCCTTGGAAGATGCTCTCAGGATACTTGTTTCCTACAACTTGCTGGAAATCTGCTTGTTTTCCTGCAGCTTGGTGACACTAATCTGGCAACCTAGCAGCAGGCACTGAGTGTTAACATCTGACCCAGGAACAAGAGTGGATTTGTTTCTCTGCCCGCTCGTTGTCAGATGAGAGCAGAATTTGGCCCTTTGAGTGCAAAGGAGAGAGATAAAGATAGTGGGAAACCAATTCTCAGATACTCTGCTGCAGGAGTGAGAGCTTTAAGCTGGCAATTTTAAAAGCACAGCTCTGTTAAATAATCCAAGAAATCGGGAAAGCTTATCTTCTAGTCAAAGAACAAACTCATTTCTGAGTAGTGTCATTCACTTGGGAATAGTGCATATTTAATAGAAAAGAAATACCTACAAAAGCCCAGATGCAAGATTTACATTCAACTGAATTACAAAGCATACTGAAAAGAATTGCTACATTTTGCTGGAAATCTTTTGCTTTTAGCATTTGTGAATTTAGGAATACTTTCATTTTAAAAAAGCTTTTACTGGAGCATGGTTATCCCTAAAAAAAATGAAAAAGCAAACTTGCTGAAAAAATTAATTTCCAGTGGCTCTGCTCTATTCCCTTAGGTCTTTAAAAATCTCAGATTGAAATGGATGAATATGCAAGTGTCACTTATTGACGGCCTCCCACAAGCAGTGAAATCCTTTGAAATCATTGTGGAGGTAATTGTAAAAGAAGTTATATGCATAAAATTACTTCTCTGGTGCAATACGGATCATAAATCAGTTCACAATCAATCTACCCACAACTATTTCAATCTAGAAGATTTAAAAATATATATCTATACATAGGAAACCAAAGTTAAACGACCAGTGACAAAGGGACATGTGACTGAAAGATGTATTTTTTCTTGCTGTGATACAGCACGTAGGAGCTGGAGAATATCTTCATATTCATTGAATTAGTAAGGAAACTCACTGGCTGATGATTTCTTGTGATACTTAATTACACTAATAGCATGGTGAAAATGTTTGGCCAACCCTAGCCAGAGTAGTTACTGTATTAGCTCAAAGGAAATGTAAGGCAAGCATGAGTGACTAGATAACAAGATCCCTGGATTTTGTCTCCCCATGACCACACTAATGGTGGCCAGATCTAGGTTTCTGCCTCTCTCCTTGTCATGAGTGAATGCTAGCTGATTACACCTGATCCAAAACCTGCAGGTGATGCTAATCCACATTTTGACAACTTCTGCTAACAGGACTGGACAAGTTTGGGATTTTTTTTGTCCTGTCAGACTCTACTTCTAGGTAATCTCAGAGGTATAACACAGTATTCTTTTATTTTTCCCTTAAATATCTTTGAGAGTCAATAAGCAATCCATACAGAATCACTGCTGCTTTACCTGGTCATTCAGTGTAAAGCTGAAGTTGGTTTAATGAGCTGGTATACAGGTGAGGAAGAAGGGAAGGAATCACCTGGAGTTGAATCAGACAACCTTGGTGATGAGGGAAAAGGTGAGTTTTTCCCAAGTTGACAAGCACCACAAACAGCACCAATATGGGCTTGAGACTATTTTCCTGAAAATCTGTTAAATATACAAATCTCTAAAAAGAATATGGTCCATTTAAGAGATCTGCACTTGGAAACACAAGGAGTTTTTTAAAATTCACAGAAAGGAACAGTGGGGTGGGCTGAGATGAAATGCGAAGAAGGTATTTCCCTTCAGGTCCATACCCAAATTTTATTTTCTGCTAAGGAAAAAAGCCTTTTAGCAAATGACTAGATCATTTGCTTGATTTTATAAGTAGAAAAATATTTGAAAAGATGAAATAAGTATGGTCAGTGGAGCCTGTGCTTAGCAGAGAAAGAGACTGTGCAAAAGGATATTTCCAAGGGACAATATGAGTAGGCACTGAGCAGATTCTAACTGTGTTCACATACTTACAATAACAGTAGGTGAAATACATTATTAGTGATGGTTGATGTTGACTTTTACATTTTCCAAGGGTAAGGTTTATGAGTAATGAGTCCCATAGTAGCCCCATGTTACAAGAAATAACACCATTATAATATCAAAGCTGTAACTAGAGCACAGAGGAGATTGCAATATAAAGCTGGAATGGAATCACGCTCACACGGTGGGTTTTCTCACCTCTGCTTTAAAGAGATTGGTTCTAAATAAAAAATGAGGACAGTAGCTTTTCACCTCAAAAATTATTTGGAAAATTACCTTTGGTCTACCTAAATTTTCCCATCTTGTTTGTGGAGCAGAAAGACATCTCCTCCCTTTGTCTTGCAGCATGATGGGCAGCACCACTAAACAGATGCCATGGTGCACCGAAGCAGTTGCAGCGTCTTAGGCAGAGGGAGCTGGGCTCACGTCCCTGCTCCAAGTCAGTGACGGGATCTAGGTCACTTGGCCCTTTGGCCTGTACTTTTAAACTTGGATGCTGTTTTTCTGCTCAAAAATAGCTGGTCACTGCTTCTGAATTCTCAGATTGAAGGATTTTTGCTTAATAAATTCGACGAGTTGCATTGGCCACTTGGGCCAAGTGTAAAAGATTCCTATCCATGGCTTTGCAGGAATTTCTTGCATTTCCCATTTCCAGCAAACATCTCTTGATGTTTTCAATACATGTTGGTGCCCTAGAGGGGTAAGGATGAACATTTATATTATGTGCCTGCAACATATACTTCTAGAAAGTGAATAACCAATGTCTTAATAATTTTAAAATCCTACATTTACTTCTGTTCCAGGGGGTCCTCGCCTTCTTTTTTTTTTTTTTTTTTTTTTTCCCTGCTAATATCTGTAAATTATTCCTGGATATTTGCTTTTGTTGACTTGAAAGAATAAAGGCAGTCCTGGGTCTCTTCCTGCCCTGCACACCCAATTTTTATTTCTCTTTCTTCCTCTCTCTCTCAAATTCTTTTTGTTTGTCAAAACTATCTTGATATTTAAAGAGTTAGTGAGGATAAAAAAAAAGAAAATAAATTGCAATTATTCTACAGTCAATTTTTGAAAGTTGAGACAGTTACCAAGACTATATCTGTTATAGGTTAAATTATATGCTTGCATGGAGAAGCCTTTCTCCATTCCTCTTCATGCAGTGTTAAAAAGGAAGGCAAAAGGGAAAAAACAGAGCCCAATCTGTTTAAAGTTTTCAAACCCAAATTTTCCATCTTAATCAGAAAAGGCTTGTCTGGTTGCATTATAAGATTTCTTGTCGAGAGTAATCAAAATGACACATTCCTGAGAGAAATATAACTTTAAAACACAGTCCATAAAAATGGAGTATATAACATTACTGACACTGCAATAAAACATTCACAGGAATGGTAAGATACTCTTAGATTTTTCTCAGCATTATCAACAAGCCTCTTATGATCTCCACATCATGGGAAAGCTGAGAAGGATCATAATTAATTACCTCTGTGCTCTATTTATTTAACTTGCAGATATAACCAGGTCTGCTGAAAATACAAATCATGCCCACAATTGATGTGACCATGACAGCAAACCTCAGTAACACATGTCATTAAAAAAGAAATTTATAAAATCTCTTTTTGCTAGTAGAGCTTACTACTTACTTTTCAGCCCATCAGTTTGAAGTGTATGAAGGTTAGATGTAGAGGTGCTAGGGCTGGGAATTTTCTCACTCTGACTCTCCCCAGGCAAGAAGAGGTGCGGTCCTGGTCCTGGGTGCAGTCTGCATCCTGGAGGATGCCTAGAAGGGTACTGTGCAGTGTCAAACTGCTGAGTGCAAGCTCCAGAACTAGACAATAGAAAGGCAGACAAGGTTTGGTACAATTTTATTGACAGAAACTCCCTTATTTTACAGCATGTTACAAATGTTGGTGTTTTCCTTGGGAGCAACTGAACCATAAAATAAACTCATATGTTCTGAGGTATAGACTGGGATAATCTGAAAGCTGCACTTTCTGTTACTGCTTTTAGACAGCAACAGTCCTGCTGGCTTCAGCAAGTTTAGAAGTTCATACTTTTCCCACTTCTTTTAGAAGAGTGCTTGCATGAATATCCATAGCAATAAAATACACACTTCAAATCAAACAAAACCTCCAAGCCAACTAAATGCTTCCTAATGCCTTTGCTCCATCACCTGGGCAATGCTCCTCATGCTCCACAGAACTCAGCCTTCAACTAACTGCTCAGCTGAATAAATAAATTCTTTTAGTTCACTATTTTTATCTTGTGTTCATGTCCATTCCCAGAGATCATTCCTCCTCTCTTGCTACAGGGCTTTCACAACCCCTTTGATTTCAAAATTTTGGTGCCATAGGTTTGAAAGTAATGAGAACACAGGATTTGCCCAGCCTTCCAGTCCTCATCAGCCACCTCTTTCCAGCACCTCTCTTTCTCTTTCTCACACCCACATGCCACCATTCAGGGTGTATTTCTCCAGCAGCTCCACATGTACTACAAAAAGCACATAACAGCTCAGGCAGGGGAGGAAGCAGGGCGACGTGGAGCTGGTTTCATTCCCACAAAGGAGGCTGTCTTTTCAACAGCCGCAAACATCACAAGGAAATTAACAGGACAAATTAACTGAAATACTACATGCAATTCATCTACCATTTCATTTGATTGACGTGCGTATCCACCCACTTACTATTACCCTAATGAAGATGCCATAAAAACTCTTAGTTACTTAAAAGCTAGTAATTAGTACAGTTTAAGGATGTATAAACTCAGGAGCTGTCACATCACCCACCAAGTGGGGTAGCTATTAGTGAAATGGAAACAGGCAAGGCCTGGCATGCAAAACAGGAGCTGTGTGATCTGAATAATTCAACTTTTGTGAGCTGTGGCACACGGCAGAGCCTGATGGATATTCCCATCGGTAAGAGAATCGCCTCGTTCCTGCTTTTACATTGCAGTTTTGGGGCAGGTTTGGCTCTACACAGAATGTGCCTCTCTCAGCTGCTGACAGGGCAATCCAGATGCACCGGCAGAGGGATCGCCTGCTGCACTGACATGTATGGGGCTTGGGCAAATCATGCTGTTTGAGGCTTAAGCTCTCCATCAGTGAAGATTTATAAGACTACCTCTTTTTCTCAACCATTCTCTCTGTTTCTAGGCAAAAAATGAGTTAAAAGCACCTGTCAGTAATCTGTGGGTTTATCATCTCTTCTGAAAAAATTAGAGTTGAAACTTTCCGTGAGAAACTGCCCTTTCAACAGCAGAACTCCCGGGAAAAACAACTCCCTTTCACCTTTGAAAAAAAAAATCTCCAAACTCACACTGTTCCTGTTTTTTTCAGTACAAAATTAATTTTTACTTTTGTCCAGCATAACGGGGACTTGCGGAGTAAAACCATTCCTATAAACCCTGCCCTGTAGTGACATTATGTTGATAACTACACCAGTGCAATAGCTTGTAATATCAGACAAAATCGTGCAGACAGACTGTTACATCCCATCATGCTAGAAGCAGGTTAGCTATCAGCCACTGTGGAGAATTTTAGCTCATTAAACCAGATGGTGCTGGTATTAATTTATTCTGAGTCACATTAATTTAGTCCACCCATTTGGTTTACAAACGAAGCCCACATCAGTTCTGAGACCATGACAAGCCTGAAACAGCAGATCACCCTGCCAAAGTGGGGTGATACCTCGCTGAACACCCAAGTGCAGCCTTGCTACAAACCACAGATGAGTGGCTGCTGTAATGCAAACTCCTTGTCAAGTTTGCTGCAAATTCCAAATAAAAATAAAATCTCTATACCAGAATGGTTCTGAACACTTGAAACATGGATCAGCACCTGAATTATTCAGCTGAGCTCATTCTCTTTTTCTCATCAATAAAAGTGACAGAAGTCAGAAACGGTGCTTTTTGAAATAGGTCAAAATGTGATTCATTGCCAACTCAGTGTATTTGTTTTGATTTTTTTGTATGAGGGTTTTTTTTTCTCCAACATGACTAATATGGAACCACAAAGATCTTGCAGAATAAACAAAAGGAAGGTTGGAGGTTTTTTAATAGAAAATTTCATAGTGACGATTAGCAGGCTGTGGAACTTTTACTTTACAAAGAGACACTAAAAAGGAAGTGGCTGTTTATTCAGTTCCTGGGAAAATAACTAAATGCTGGCTGGTATTTATTCAGCTGAATTATTAGAATAGCATTTGCTCCTATACTTAAAGTTGTGTCAGCATTTCCATTATGAAGCTTAGCACTTAAGAAAATCAACTCAGAAGCAAATTGGTTAATAAATAAAAATAACCCCAATAAATCAAATTAGCTTTTTATAAAGTTAAATTGCTTTTTAAAATTCTGACTATTTAAAAAAAAAATGTTGAAAAGAACAAAGAGACGCTAGTTTCAAACTGTACCAGAAAGCCTTCAGGATACTTTCATACTGATAGATTTGTAAAATGTCCATAAAGAAGCAGTTGAAATTTTTTCTCAGAATGTATCAGAATAAAGACAAAATTGGAAATTATTTCATTGACAATGTGGTCTATTTGAAGTTGTTTTCCTATGTAAGGACAGAAATGTACTTTTATTTTGAATTTGAGATAATTTCTATACTTTTTTTGTTAGAGGCTAACTTCCCATTTTGGAATTTCAGTGAACTGAATGTCTTGATAAGGATTTTGACTAATGTGATTAAAAAGCCTTTTCTTGATAATTAGGAAAGGACAGTTTCATTTGAAAGATATTGACACTCTTCCAAATATTTTAAAAATCATAATTTTCAGTCACTATAAAAAATTGCAGGATGCTTCTACTCCAGCAATATGTGTGTAACCACACTTTCATTACTATTAAATTGAGGCTACTCTGGTATGCAAAGTTACACACTTGAACATGTTTTTGAAAAATTTTAGTCAATTCCTTTTTTTGTAAGCAATGGTTATAAATCTCAAGTACTTAAATTGCTAAATCTCAGTGTACAGAAGGATCTTTGCTAGAATTGCATATGAGTTTTTCCACACCCAGAAAACAACAGCACTCTAACTAACCCAGGGGCAGAAGGCTCAGCTTTACAAATTGTAGAATTTGCGGGGAGCACGGCCCGGATAATCTACTTGTTTTTTGGGATGCAGGTTCGTTCACTCCAGGCATCACCAGCTAATCATGCAGTCTTCTCCCTCTTCCTCAGCCACACGTCCCACCACCTCATACTCCTTAGTGGGAGGCACCTTTTCCTTTTCTAGTAATTAACTAACTTCAGATACCCCCCATCATGTTCCCCTAGTGATATACCTTCTTTTTCTGATGCCAGTATTTCTTTGCCTTGGTATGAACTGCCCACAGACTTGCACCCAGGACGAGAGAGACAATCCATGGATGTCGCTTTGTTAGCATTCCCCATCACTAGCTCCAAACCAAAATGCAAAAGCCCTAACACTTGTAGTTACAGAAAGGTTCACACACAGGACAAACTCATTGTGCTGCCACAATATACACCCTGTTATTATTGATAACATTATTATATAACCTAATGCAAAGCTCTACCTCACCGTTCATGGAACTGCGTTAACAAAAACATTCGTAACATTGGTCCTGACATCCTTGGGATTACATTTAATGTGTATGTGACCTGAAGCAACCCCCTGGTACCTGATCATGATGCTAAGCTGTTTATTTATTTATTCTCCCTTATTTCAAATGGTGAAGATGATTAATGCCGCTACCTTTGCTGCATTCACCTCTGCTTTCTGGGGGCTGTCCTTGAAGGACATCCGTTTAAAGAAAACGCTGATAAATCTAATCTCTCCTTGTCAGGCTATGCAAATCGTGACTTTATCAGAACCTTTGAATACCTACTTCATAAGTGTGAAAAGCCACTGGAAGAGACTCCAGTGGACACAGCAATAATCCTTATAAGAAAAAAAAAAGGACTCCTATAGCCAACACTAGTGATGTAAAACAATACACCTTTGAAGGATATGGCAACAGTTCAGATCAGGTAATAGAGAAGTTAAACACAAGTGGAAACCTGGAAGTTTCAGGACATTGTCTTTAGGATGTGGATGGTATTTCTGGGGAAACATCAGCAAACCCACACATTTTAGACAGGCAGCAACTCCATATTCAATAGCTTTTACTGCAAGATCTAGAGGAGTATTTAATATTAAACAAATGAGCCAAATTTCACCATTTCCTACTCCCACCCTCCAGTTCCTGGAGACTATGATTTTCTTGGATGGTATTAATCCATCAGAATGATTCACCATACAGTTCCCACGAATAACCTCTGGTCTCTACAGATTTTCTCAGAAGCTTGGTTAAAGACAGTATCCCCTTGATTGTATCCCATTTTTACATTTGCAGGGAGCATGTCTGAAGTTTCCCATGGGATACTTTCTATCTTTACTGGCACCCTCTGCTCCAGACTCTGAACACACTTTCTGCAAAAGCATATGTTGGCTGCAAAATCACACAGATCTTTACCAAACATCCATTTGCAAAGTCATACTTTGGCTCTCAATAAATTCATGGGATTGTATTTCAAGAAACTTATATTAATTTCTGTTTTCTATACGTGTCCACGTGCATGAGCTTAAGGCAAAAATGTAGCTACAGTGTGCTGTCATTTGCATTGGGAAGGCTTTTTCAAATGAAGGAATTCAGTATAATCTTCAAAAAGCCATCAGACTAGTTGAACTTGGTCATCTCTGGTAAACAGCGGTGCATATTAAAGACTAAGTGGCAGTACTATTGGCACCACGGTGGTCCAAGCACATAAATGAGGTGAAGGTAGCAAAATGCAATATCTTTTCCAAGTGTGACTGAAATTTGTCATTGTTTCTCAAGTGTGTTTGCTGTTCCTAGGAAAGAATAAAAAATAGTCTCCCTGTTGCGAATTATGCCTTGCTTGCAGACGAGACATCTCCTTGTACAGGCAGGGCATAAAATGCTTTTTGCCTTTATTTTTCTCAACAGAGAACAAAGGGAACAGTGGAAAAGATGGGAGCGCAAGTTAATTGCTCCTCGTCAACTGGCTCATGGTTACCTCTAATACATACTGTAGCTTAATGCAGCATACCAGTTAGGATACAATATAGAAGGAGCTGTAACTGCAAGCCAAAATCTGTTCCAACCCAAACAAATTTAATGCTGGGTTGCATATTTGGTCAGCTAAATTGTGTCTGTGTTTAATTTGCACATGTCTGTGTGTTTCTCCGAGTCAGCTGAACTAAGAAGTGAGACATTATAAGAAAACCTGCTCTTCTGCTATTCCCAGGTGAGTCAAAAGGTACCATCCAGACCTTCAGAAAAATCCATTGGGTGAGATTTCCCACTCACTTTCCTTTGAGACTGTGGAGGTCCCAGATTCGTAGATCCTTAGGTGGAATGAAAATGAGAACTTGACACTGAGCAAAAAGTTCACTGACCCACAGGGAGGCAGTGGAGGTGACCCAGAGCTACATGCCCACTTTCTCAGAAAAGATCTTCGCAGAGGGCTGAATGTCACATTTCAACCCCTGTGACTTCTGTCACTGACACTTACCAGCCTCCAGAGCAACTGCTTTGCCTCTCTGTTTCTTACAGACTTAGTTTCTGAGCACCAGGCTTCATATGTTTGAGGCTTTGACTTGTTATTTCAAAGAATGAAATTACCTGTCAGGGACATTTGCCATATAGTTTTACCACCACAGCAGAACTATTTTAAATACTACTAGATTATTGAAGTTCTCCTTCAGGAATACTTTAGAAATAATTTTGCTGCCCTCTAGCCTACTGTTGAAATCTCTCTAGCATGCTGGCATTATCCTTCAGGAATGCTTCTAAAATAACTTTACTCTCTTTACTGTCCTTTTCATTACTATTGAAATCCTTCCAGAATGCTAAAGTTAACCTTCAGCAAGATGCCAGAATAACTTTCACATTCTGGAAGGGTTTCAATACTGATTTAAAGGATATCAAAATGCAGTTTTATGTCTTTTTGTTTTGTTTTGTTTCAGAATAAGGATTGTGGTGGCAAAATACAGATATATGAACTTCACTGTGTTGTGCTTTTTGTTTATATAAACATGTATAACCACTGAGTCTGCAGTAATAGTGGTCCTGGAACCCAGAAGAAGTTATTTTTAAAAGGAGCTTCTAAAAATTGCCAAAGCATGAACTGAGGTGACAGCAGGGAATGTGGTTTTGTTTGCTTAATGGACCTGCAAGTAAATTCTGCTGATCTTACTCTGACAATGAAAGTTTTGAGGGCATGAGCTAACTTCTTTGATTAAAATGAGAAAGATCACAAACCTTTGCCCCAAACTTTGACTGAACCCAAATTAAATCTATTTTGAGGTGTGAAAAGTTCCTTTTGATTTTTGTTGCTGTGCATGTCTGGTTTCAGCAGGGGGAAACGTTCAGATACTGCAACAAAGACCATGTTTGCAATCTTTCCAGCTCAACAGAATCAGAAAATCCCAAAGTCCTGGGAGACATTTGTAACAAACTCATGAGCACTTGAAATAATTTAGCATGTCCTGTGCATCTGATACAGAGCACTTTCTATTCTCATTAATTCCCTTGATTCAGATCCCTGGTTTAAATCAGACAAAAACATGTATCAACCCAAGATTCCCCTGGTTGACCTACAAGCAAAACGAAAAATTGTACTGCTTTTGTAAACAGCAAAAAGATTTCTACTTGTGCTTCGTGGGGTGAGTGTGGTGCAAGCCAAAAACCCACTAGTTTTGCCATTTGAATTGAGTACCAGTAAAACAAGAAGAGGACAAGACTCCGAGTAGCCCTCAGAAAACTGAGAGGCATAAAGGCATCACACACCTCAGTACATTGGTACCTGACTCAGCCTGCTGTTTTTTATGGGACCAATTCTCAGGCTCATCACCTTCCCAAAGAGAAAGTGCCTTGTGGAAGGCTGTAGGTACCGAAAGGCAAAAGGCAGCTCAGCATCCCTCCTGAATCCAGCAGGCTCCACAATAGAGCCATTATTTAGGAGCAAATAATTCTGATGGTTGCTGGCATTTTCATGCTCTGGCATGCAATCCTGGCCTGGCTCAAGTCTAAAGCTCTGACCAGATCAACAGAATAAAAATAAAATGATTAATGCCTAAGCACTCACTTAGTGCCTCCATCTCTCCATCATTAGATTTTTCCATTTTTCTCTTCAATTGCACCCACAGCTAGTGGGGATCAGCTAGGACTGTGGGGGTCACTTGCACTTCTCAGCAAGAAGCCGAAAGAGTTTTGATCTAAAAGAAAATCTTCTGAAAAGATTTCCTACTGTGTCAATAAAGAGTCTTATTAAACTTTCATAAGATATCCAATGATGTTTTTAGAATGGTTTGTAATGAATGGAAGCCTGTAGCTAAAGCAATATACAAATGCATTGATGTGTTTTTTGTGAACACCTTATATGAATATTTGTAACAATACTACTATGCAGCTTAAAAATACAAATTTGAGGAACCTGATCACATTTCCTCTTTCTGTCTTAGAATAAAACCAAGAGTGTACATTCTGCGCAGGAGAGTCAACACGCTTTTCCTCCTCTAAAAACCTATGGGCAACAGTGTTATACCCATGTATGAAGGTCAACCCCAGGCACAAGGTTGCTCACTGAATAGTCAAGCTGCTCTATAAAAACCCACATAATTGTGCCCATCTCCAGCATTACTGTGCTTTGAGGCTATATGAGCTCATTTTAACTGAGAACATGTCTGCACACAGGCAAAAGAACACTTACAGCAATGTCCAATAGCAGATGTTTCAGTATAACTAGCAAGGGCCTGCTCCTGCAAAACTCTTGAGCAGGAGCTGAATGCTAAGCACAGGAATGAGACCTGGGGATTAAAGTGAGAAAAAGTCCCATCTTCGTACAAGTGCTTTGCAGGATTAAGGTCTACTCGATACAAAGCAATGACAGGTTCTCCTCTCCAGATCGTGAAACTGCCTCTTGGATTCAAAGAGGACTTGCAATTGTTTGCTTTATGTCATAACAAGTTTATTGAAATACTGAAGACAAAAACATTTAATCTTTCCCTTGTTCAGTATTGCATCCCTGATTTGTTTTTTACAGCACTGTTGCTGGAAAATTTAGAGTACAGTGGTAAAAGCAGCCTTGATCATATTCCCCATCCCATCACGTATTTACACTCTGTCCCAAATTTCCAGTTGTGAACACCAGCTATTCCTCATCACAAGGGGATCTTTACTACAACAAAATATTATTTTAAAGCCATACTAACAGTAATTGGAAGCAATTGAGTTTTATCAACTAACACAAACTGTGGGATTTCAGAGTTGGATTTCAGCTGGTATTTTAATGAAGTGTGCGCTAACAGCACAAAATCTTCTGTCACTCCAGCAGCTGAGTTTCATATACAGACCTTTGATAGGGTGACCATGTGTTAACACTCAGATGGTTCCAGCACATGAGTGTACACACCAGCAGTCCACAGATCCATCACCCAGGTCAATTTTCTACCCCCCTTCCCCATCCCAGTGAACAATCCGATGCGGCGGGTACAAGCTCTAGTTCAGGCACCAGAAAAGCTCATTGCAAAACATGACCTTTTCTCTTCCAGTCCATACACCTCCCTTCCTGGTGTGGCATCCAGTACTTTCTACTTGTATGTGCATGGTTACAAAAGCTGTTGTTTGCTGTGGACACCAGCCACACTGGGGCCAATCCTGTGTCCATCAAAGCAGAGGAAAATTTTTTTGCTAACTGAAGTGGGTGACTGGATCTGTCCCTCACATTGACACTGCAGAGGACACTAAGTTCTGGACCTTTATCAGCTTATGGTGTCTTTTAGATTTCAAGCTACTTGGATCAAACCTGTGAAGCAACCTGATTTTGGTCTCCTACATGTTCCACTACAAACTTTATATTGGTTAGAAATATTTCACTGTGAGGTCTTCACTGCAAATCTTTCAAAGCATGTAGAGACTTTCATGGGAAGCAGGCGTTTAAACTCAAAGTACTTACAGGAAAGAGTCAGGAACAGACAAAGTTCTCATTGATACTCAGCAGGCTCCTGCATTGATGAAAAGAAAATGTTCCAAGCTTCTGTGTGGACTATCTAGAATTTTGCACAAACATTTAAAGGTATATTCCTCATGACCTCCCCTCCCCTTCCAGTTAAGCAGATGATTTCATGTCATGGTTTATACATTCTCGCAAAAATTCAGAGCATGTATGATCATGTCACTTTGTTTTTTTTTATTGGTTGGTGAAACAACTGGTTAATATATTTAGTCTGCAAAGAATAACAGTAAAATTATATTTTGCTAAAGCTAAAAGTTTCATGTATTTCTTCAAAGGCATCAGAAAGCACACAGCCTCCTTTAAATGTGTCTGTTTCTTCACTGAGCATAAACTTTATCATTTAACTTTGATTTCTGGGGGTTTCTCTCCTCCAAACCTCATCTTGACACAGATCAGAAAAACCAACTAGACTACAATTTTGATGAAGAATAGACTTTCTTCTTTAAGCAGCTGATCATAAATGATCTTATGAACCTGAAATTGAAGATGTACTACCAAGCTCATCAGTACAACAATTTGATTAACTTGGAATTCATTATCTGTAGTATTGCTACTTGGATAACTGCAAATGAAGCCAGAGAAAAGCAGAATGGCTTTGCTCAAGTTTAAGCTTTGCTCTTTAAAAATGTGAGATTGGTGCTGAAGATGAGCTACTCAATTGAATTATCTTGTAATCTGATTAGTTTAGAACACACACCTACTACAGCTATCTCAATAAGCATAAATGAGGCAAGAAAAACTCCCTTTAATTTGTTTTGATGCCTAGTGTCCCAACCTGTTTTAGGCTGAAACAGCTTTCTCTTACCTTTCATGACAGACACAAATAAAGACAGACAAACCTGTACAGACTAACAATGTAAGTTTTCTTAGACTAGAAGTACTTCTGATTTTGACCCAAGAACTCTTGAGAATGTTTCAGGTATCAACTCAAAGAAGTTGCAATCACATATGTTTTGAGCCTCAGTTACTACAGTATATGTGCAATAGGAAAATATTACTGGGATTTATGTCACTACCCTGCTTTCCTTCCCAAATATACATAGGAAGAAGAAAAGTTATTCTCATGCAAATGCAGACACGTACAGATCAAATCGGATGTCTGTTGTCCTACAAGAAGAATTTGGAAGATCAAAGAACTCAGATCAGTTTTTCCCAAGAAGAGGGAGATGTTCAAAGCTAAGTGGGTGGATAGAAAAATTTGAGGAAGCATGAACTTTTGCTCAGAAAATTTAACAACTGAGGGATGGTTGGAGATATAGACCAGCAAGTACAAATACTCGATGCAAACAAGCATTTCCGGCTGAAGGCTGGACTACATGATCACAATAGTCTCTTTTTGTATCCTAATCTGCAAGCTATGTATATTCGTGCAAACACAGGATTTGCATGTTGAACGATGGTAGCGGGAGTATACAAACCAGACTCTATAACAGCACGTAGTTTAGCACACTTATTTATAGCAAGTTGATTTCTAATGCTTTTATTTCCTATGTTGTGTCCACAAAAACATAACACGTGTGGCTAATTATTTCAAACGTAGTCAGAGGAAATTATTTTTGGACTATATATTAGTATTTTTAGTACCTTTTGTCCCACTAACCAGGAATCATTCAGTATTGTTTATTTCAGTGGGATACTCTACCATTTAGCAGTCACAGTACAGCAGTCAGCTGTTTGCAGCTTCTTTTGCCGTGACCATACTTGTGCCAGGTAGAATATACTAGAAGATACTTCAACGACAACAATTATTTCTGATTAAATAATCTCTTCTAAAAACTTGGGTTTTTTCTTCTTGTGATTGCACAGTGAGTTTTCCTAATAGTCCAAAATTAGTTAATGAAATAATTTCTTGTACATCAGTGACTATAATGTGGTATGCAAACAGCATGGGTAAAATGCAATCAGTGCTTTAACTAATACAATCTTGGTTTTAGTCTTTTTGAAAACCACTGTAGCTCTTTTGAGTAGGTTCTTCTGTGAATAAGAGCCACAAGAAGACAGGAAAATGTTTCAGAAGGATTTCAAGATTTCTGAAATTTGTTTTATTCTGAACTGGAAAAAGTCAAAATATTTCTACATTTCCACATAGGAAAACAGTAACTGAAAATCAGTTTAGGTCTGTCCAGTGAGATTTTTGCCTCAGTAAGTTATTCTTATTCTTATTCTTATTCTTATTCTTATTCTTATTCTTATTCTTATTCTTATTCTTATTCTTATTCTTATTCTTATTCTTATTCTTATTCTTATTCTTATTCTTATTCTTATTCTTATTCTTATTCTTATTCTTATTCTTATTCTTATTCTTATTCCTCATCTGAAGAGCAATAGGAGCAAAAGAGGAAGGATATTTGCTATAACCTGCATGTACCCCTGCAGATGAGTGAGATGCAAGAGATATGATTTTAACATAGAGAATAGGCAAGGGCAGACAGATTTCAGAGACTGTCCTGTGAGAGGTTCAGGTCAAAATAAGAGGACAGCAAGAAAATATTTTAAGGTACAAGCTTTCCATGTTGTTTCATATGACAGAGCTTTTTATTGCGTGGTTTTCTGCACAACAGCATCAGAAGCATGTAACGTCTGTCAGCTGTAGGATGTGCTTCTTGGTGGTATGCAGAAAGGCCTTTCAAACTAAAAGTAAAGATTTTTCTCTTTGAAGAGAAAATTTTTGCTTTGAAACCTCTCCATTTCTTTTAGAAAATCATGCTATTCATTAATCATATGCTGTAATTTTTATGGGAGGATACGAGTACCTGGATACAGCTGATATATTTCTTAAAGGAACACTTTAAAAGATGAACAAGAACAAGGATTGCAATGCTTAGGGCCTCTTTAACTACTTAGGTAGATATTTTTCAGTCTTTCTAAAGCAAATTGCTACATGGACTTTACTCATAAAACAACTAAATTCTCCAACAATAAATTCCTCAAGAGAGGGAAAACAGAAGCAGGGAAAAATTCTGTAAATGTACATTATCAGCTCTTACCCGCAGGACATTTAGAAGGTTTATGATAACAAGAGCATCAAGTTCCTAATATTATACTTGAGGTCATGATAACAAAGGTACAATAAGACAAAATACATGCATTAAAAAAATAAAATTATTCTGTAAAAAAAAATAGAAAGAGGAAGAGTTCCATTGTAAAAAAGAGTCACAACTTAAGGAAATTAAAACAAAAATTACATTGAAGTAAAAGCAAAGATCATGATAAAAAGAAATATTTTACCGAAGAGGTACCAAATGGTTATAATTGATAGCCAATAAGCTTATGACAAAGTCATTCTTTTCCATTGCAGAAGAAAATACTTGTTAATGAAGAATAATGCCCTGAAAATGTGATGTAAGTGCAGAAAAGTGGTGTTTATCTTTGGCTTGTGATGCTGACATCAACAATAGAGTACTCATATTAACCCACTGCCCTTAAAAATAAACAGCAGTGCACTTTAATCTTGGCGTTTGTACTTTTATCTGAGATTAGTCCCTCTGCCTTGTTGAACTACAATTAAAGGGGGAGAAAACATGTAGAAATTAAGCAAAAATTATGAGTACTTCTTAGAGCACAAGAACTTTATTAAATCCTCGTTTAGGCTATTATGTCAAAACATTTCGAAGATGCATGAAGCCCCTGTGCCATTCCAGCTTTATGACAACAATCATTTATGTTCAACACTTAAAAAGTATTTATGTTCTTGGTGTTAAATATTAGTCCTTGCAAACACAGCTCTGGATGCTTGCTTCTCTGCAGTTCCTACATATTTGTCATTGCAGTTTTGGAGGGGGGCAGCCCCCAGACACGTTGACTTCTTCAGACCTCCATCCAGCACTAGGGAAACTGGTGTGAGTCAGGTCTTTGATTTCAGTTGGAAACAGATCAAGACCTGAATTTGGTGATAAAATGAGTGCTCAGTTTTTGCAAAGCTCTCCCTTGGAGTGGAATTCCCTGCAGGGCAAGGGGTCACAAGGAGGCCTGAGTGTGGTGGTGCAGGTCCCGTGTCTCCCAGCAGTGCTTACAGGCTGTACACTGATGCATTCCCATATGGTATTGAGCAGTTCCCATCTCTGAAGAAGAAATGCCTTTTCTCCTGCATGCCTCTTTCCTGAGCACCCATCTATCCTCTTGGCAACCTCAAAGTCCCATTCCTCCAGCAGTGAAGAACAGGCAGAAGCCAAGAAGAGATTAGATGGAGACTGAGCTGCCCCCCAAATATGGCCATTGATGGAAACAAGGAAAAGCTGCAACACATGCACTGTGCCTGGATCACAAGCAGGATGACACAAACTCCTGGGTTGTCATTATTTCATTGACAGGCCTGGATCAAGGGGTTTGCTCATTTGCTTGTGATTCCTGTGTGCAGTGCTTATCATCTCCATTTGTTTCAATGTAGGTTTGTCCTGCCTGCCTGGTTGGTATGTGCTTTACCCTGAGTGATGGTGGCCAGAAGTTTGCTATAAAATGTTGCCGTGAATTCTTCAATTTAAGAACTTATCATTGCTTTACTCTGAAGAGACTCTTAAAGAAGAAAGGTCATTTTTCTGTGCAGAGCTGCTTGAGCACTAAATGCATCACACACAGCACTGAAACACAAACAATTTACAATAAGTGAGAGTGAATTGATCAAGAAGGGATGGCAATGTTGTGAAAAGTTCAAGACCAACATCTCTGTTGAACACTAACTTCTATGAAAATGCTCCACTGATATCTCTACTCATTGAAATGTGGGGGAAAAAAGGGAGAACAAAATGAAGGAATTACTTCTTCCTTTACTCTAAAAATTAAGAAAAAAGAAACAACTCTTTCAATACAAAGAAAGGAATCTGAAAAACATGCATGTCAGTTAACAAAAAATCTGTTTATATCTGTTCACAACTTTTGGACCACCTTAAATGCAGCCTTTTCAAAGAAAAGTTTGTTCCTCTCTGCATCTCCTGCACATTGGAGAGTCTAGGTGCTGTTATAAAACAGCATATGCAGCAGGCTGTGTGGAAGTGAGCATCGAAAAAGACCACCAACTTCTATCCTGCCAGATGGTTATAACTGAAGACTGTCCCTTTACTTTTTACCAAGTGCTCAGAACCTTTTTAAAAAAGATTCTGTTTTATTTTGCCAGAACACAAATGCCAAACATCAGAATCATTGCTGTACCTGTGAAGTTTCAGAGCTGAGAGAGCAGTGAGGGAAACACACGTTGATTCTCCTTAGAGAAGTGGGATGACAGAGAACACAGAAAGAAAAACCTTCCCCTTAGCAGCATGTGTGTCAAATCTACAAGTGTCTTTCTGGGATGTTCTGCCTTAACACAGGTCCATTCATGGGATTAGATGCAATTTAAGAAAGTTAAGGACCAATTAAGGACAGAACATGCTCACCACACTTAACACTACCAGTAAGACAGAAATCAGTGATCAAATGAGATGGTGAATGGAGATGATTATTTTAAGCCATCTGTTGGAAGAAAGGAAGGTAGAGGAAGGAAAGAGAGGAAAAAATTGTCTTTTTGCATGTGCAGAGCACATCTGGGACTCAAAGGGAGAGACTTGCCGTGTACTATTGTGATTTCTCTTGAGGATTGAAGTAAAGAGGTACGACTTTCAACATCAAAAAATCAAGTTATTTTAAGATGGATTTAACTGAATAGTAGCCCAGATATTTGTAATGTTGGTGTACTCAGAATATCAAGTAAATTTGAGCAAGATCCTCCCATCTAGACAAGGGTTAGTTAAAACCAGCCTGGAGGTAAGGATGTGCAGTCATCACTTTAAAGAGTTTCCTTAATTCTCTTCCACTCTGCAAGACAAGCTCTGCAACATGTTGTGAAGTACACATCAAACTCAAGCTTCTTGCAACCTGTGGCTGGTAAGTCATGAACTCCAGGAGCCACCCTGGAAGGTCTGAGGAGCTGAGCTATATCCTTGCCCTGGGAAGCTGGTAGTCACATGGGATTCACTTCTCTGGCAGTTCTAGCATGCCATCCATATACTTCCTTTCATTTGGCTGGCACCAGAGAAAAGGGCCTGGATTTGGTGAAGAGCACATTCCACACTCCTCACTGGATGTGTTGGTAACCTTTCTTCAGTGCAGGGCTGCCCATGTCCTGCCAGGAATGTACATCACGGCCTTGCACTTAGTTTATTCACATGGCATTAGCTCATGGGGCCCTACAGAGACTTATTATTCCCCAGATAGCCCAGTTCTTACTACTTGCTTATTTTTGGCAATTTCTGATTCCTCTTTGCATTTATCAGGAAAGGAGGTGAGGAGATGGGCACCCTCTAAAAGATCTGTCTTTTCCTGTAAGGCTAAAAAACTCTTTGGAGATGAAAATACAACAGAGAAATGATGTTTCATCTCCCATCAGCTAAAGCAGGAGGTTTACAGCTCACTAGTCATCTCTTGAGAGTTCAGAAAGCTGTGCATGAATATGTAGGTATGTGCAAAACAAGCAAAGCAGATGTTGCACTAATCTCTACTGGGGCATCTTAGATCACAGAAGCTAACCTATGGCATCTTTTCCAGCTGCCAGTTTAACTATCCCCTCCTCCCTGTGAAAACACAGACCTCTCCCCTGCTGCAAGACTGAACTGCTTGAGCTTAAGGCATCAGCTGTGCTGACAGGGCCCATCATGTGGCTCTCCATGTATCTGGGCTGTGGGCTCTGGAAGCACAGCTCTGTAACACCAGGCTACCAGAGTCATCCCCTGAGCATTCCCACCTTCAGAGCTAGGAACATCCCTTTAGCCCTGAGCCTTCCAAATGAGGCTGCTGCTACTAAGCCCTGTGCTCACTTGGACTACACTGAGTTCTCCAGTTAATTCTACTTCAGAGTGTAAGAGAATCACAAAGTGTCAAAACCTTCTAAATTTATGAGTTACAACTGCAAGACTTGTACCACTGCCAGACCCACACCTCTCCACCCACCACATCAGCAAGATTTCCGGAAATAGCTAACCCTTTTCCCATGTCATTTCACTGGTAGAGAAGAGCCATCAGCTTTCCGTGTTGGCTGAGGCAAAATGCGGCCTTAAGTCTCACCACACTTTGCATCAGCTCTCTTCCTGGCCCAAGTACTAACTGGGCAAGGGCAGAGCAGCTCAGAAGGGATCTGTCCTGTTGCGCTGGCAGGGAGGAACTGCTGTCAGAAGATTCCCTCAACTTGTTACTGTCAGGGAAAACACAGATGACAAAGGGAAGGATTAAAGTTGCTGGCTACAGAAGAGTCAGCTCATGTCCCTCTCAGCTCCTGCAGATAGTGCCCATTTCCCTGTAAAAGCAGATTGCATGATAGTCAAAGCTAGAAGCCACCACAGTTTTTAGTAAAATATTTTCTCGCTGTGTACAGTACATCACTTTGATCCTCATTCATGTTAATAAAAGCAAAAATATTTTCAATCAAACCAAAGCACAAGTAGCCCACTGAAAGTGAGAGCCCATACTTAATACCAGAAAGCACCACTGAAGTTGCACTGGAAATGCAATGAGAATAGAGCCTGATGAGGTCCCTCTATTTTTAACAGCTTTTTAAGCTGCAAGATGAGGAGAATGACTGTTACTTTGCTCCATAACACACACGCACAGAGCATGTCTTTGATAGCTCAGTGAAGAAAAAGGTTTCATTCTTCTGTAATAAGGATATTAAGAAAAATCTGACAGCAGAGAGCTGCTTGCACAAACTGCTACCCTGACACTGTTCTCTGACTGATGATGCTGGCTAATGATAGTAGAGGAACTTAAGAAGGAGGAAATCAGTCAAAATATAGAAACAACTGGAAACAAAATCAAAGATAAATACAGACTTCCATGTATTTTTAATATTTGTGTAGGCATTATCTCCACTATGAAACATGAATAAGCTCATGAAGGAAAGCACAGGGAACCAGATCTAGAAGACATTGGGAGCTAACTGCAAATCCCTTCTGCTCAGAAGTTAGTGCTCAGCCACCCCTGGCTCCTCTGAAAATCTCAGTTTGCATTTAGACACATGCTGAGTCACTATTCTGTTTTACCAGGGTTAGTAATGAGATCATGTTTTATGTTTCAGCCTAAGCTTTAGAAAGAAAGAATAGAATAAATAGAGAGTGATATTATCTTCCTTCAGCACAGGACACTAAGCAAAGAGTTTAGTACCTTCCGCTAACACAGTTTCCTCTGGCTGTTCCTTTGGCAGCATTGTTTCAGCAGCAGAGATGACTGACCACATACAGCTATGCCAGACATTTGTGTTTTTTTTTCCTTTCTGCCTGATTCATGTAAGAGCTTACAAGTCCTGTGGTTGCTGACAAACTAAGAGAAGCAATGGGAGCTCAAGATGGAAGACTTATGTTTCCTAATGCAGAAGCCCAGGAGTTACTTCCCAAGAACTATCAACATTACAACAGCACAAGGCAGTCCCAACTGACATTATAGCAGTCAGCCTTCAGGCATGCAGGTAGGTGAAGGAGTCAGCACTTCACAAGAATGCTTCCTCCTGTGCTGGCTCTTAATGGAAAGTTGAAAGGTCTCAATGCGTCTGTCTGCTGCACAACCTGTACAGCCATTGCCCTTGTGGCATCTTGTGTGCTTCTTTCCAGGATGAGACTGTGAGGCTTACTAGCTCTGTCCTTCTGTCTGCCCTCACACCTTGCCAGCAGGCTTCTTATCAAGGGAAACCAATGTGTCTACCTCCAAATCTGACTGGCCTATACATTGCAGACATTGTGCTCCCAGCTCTTTAAAAATACAATCAAACTTATTCCATTTCAGATGTAGCACATGACTTGAGCAAAAGCTTTATTGCAATTCCATACTGTGCTGTTGCTGGGATTTGCCCAGAAACCTCTCCTCCTTCCCCTCCATCCTTTGAACATAAGATGGTAAAAGCTGCTTGAAATTTAAGGCCATTGAAATGAGGAGGAAGAACTTGATGGTTCCAGTGCAGCAGCCCATATCACTGTTCAGGAAAGTACCCACAAAAATAGTTGCTTGCATGATTATGTTTTCCTTTCTAAAAAATACAGCAAAAGTCACAAGGCTGAGCTTCTCCAAACAAACAAAACCACACCAGCAGCATATTTGCAAGGATATGTCCGTTTGAGTATGTGACGCTTCTCTTGTATCCAGTGTCCACTGAAAGTAACAAATAGATTATGGTTTCTTTTTTTCCTCCAGGCCTAAGTCAGAGAAGTTAATAATTCGAGGAGCTGGCATTTTGTGACTCACTTAGCCCAACCAAGGCAAGCATAAACTGTGCACTAATGCAGATGTTTGAAGGGGAAAAGAGCCGTATTTTCTCTGGAAGAGAACGAGAAAGTGACAGCCATAGAGATTTAAATGACAGCGCGTGGCATTAGGAGCCACAATTAAAAGTCATTATGGGCTTCACAGTAACAAATTATGATTGCATACTACTTCATCAGGAAAACAGTAACAAATTAATAGATAGGCTAGTGGCTAAAGTCTGGCAGTAGAAAAGACCAGAAGAAAAAAACAAAACACAAATAACTCTCTGATCTCCAGTGATTGGAAAAGGAAGGTAAAGAAGAATCCTAGACAGCTGACAAGTCCTACCTGGGTATTGCTAATGCATCTAATCCAGTGCAGGCAACTGCGAGCTGAGGAAAGGGCAAAATTCATCTGACATTCCAAGTTTTTCTGCTAAGGCAAACTCAGAGTTTAAAACAGGAGTACATGGAGAAGCTGCCCTTTCTTTTGTGCTCTTTCCCTCTGGTTTACAAATGGTGGATCACATATGGTAGAGATCTTATAGCACCTTATAGTACTTAAAGGGCCTACAAGAGAGCTGGAGAGGGACTTCTTACAAGGGCGTGGAGCGACAGGACAAGGGGAAATAGTTTCAAAGTAGGTTTATATTAGATATTAGGAAGAAATTATTTACTGTGAGGATGGAGATACAATAGGTTGCCCAGAGAAGTTGTGTATGCCCCATCCATGGAAATGTTCAAGACAAAGTTGGATGGGGCTTTGAGAACACCTAGTGGAAGGTGTCCCTTGCCATAGCAGGGGGGTTGGTACCAGGTGATCTTTAAGGTCCCTTCCAACCCAAATCATATTATTCTATGATTCTACCTCCCTGTGTATCAAAACTTGCTGTGTCTGATCCACAGTCATGGAAAACTTGTCCCTAAAACCTGCTTTGAAAGCATCCATACAGCAGAATCAAACATGTCCAGGAGACAGCCTCCACTGGTTTTTGTACCTGCACCTGTGTCTTTGTGCAAGGACTTTGCAGAAAACTCTGTATGGCTCTGATTAGGGCAAAGCACCAAGAGACAGGTCACTGAATTTGGGAGGTGCATATTGATAGCTGTTTGATACAGCTCATAGTAATATAATTTATCTAAGTGCTGTTTTTTCACGTTTTATTATTTCCAAGTCTGGAAGCAAGTAATTCCAGAGAGAGAGAAGTTTTGTCCCTTAACAGATGCCCAACTACTTGACATAATATATAATGAGAATGATACTAAAAATGATCATCGAAGCTCTGAGTAATTTAGTAATGAGTCATACTGGCTCCACATCCTTGTGAGGTTCCTAAAGGTGATCATGAGTTATTTTTATTGTCTGAAAGTCATCCTTTATTGAATAAGGAGAACACAGGTATCTCCTTGTAATGCTGGAGATGGAGACTGAGCCCCTGGATGGCTGACATCTGCCTATCATTCAATCCCACATCACTGATCTAAAAACTTGCACCTGGAAGTGATGACAAGTTACTCCTGTTGCTGGCTGAGCTGCATGGGTGGGCTCTGCTCAGTTCCTAAGTCTCAGTCTAAGTCTCTGCTGTGGGCAGGGGAATAAACACACACCAAAAAAAAAAAAAAAGGATGGACCACATCCAGCTGAATGTCACCAAGACTAGGGCTATTACATCATTACTGTGTCTGAATAGAGGCCCTCTTCTTTTATGGGTGTGAAAATCTCTTCCCTGGAGAGCAAAGAACTGTTTAAAAAGGAAATGGCAAAGCAGAAGAGCAGATACAGTTTCTTGCTAACAGTTGGTATCCAACCCTTTTTTCTGCTGTTTGTTATGTGTTCTTGTCCTTTACTGAGCAATCTGAGTTATGGCACTGTAGAACCTGACACACAAACTCCTTGTATGCTGTAAGCAACTACTGATACAAGCAAGATTTGTATTTGTAAACAGACAAAAGCGTGGATTAATTTGTTTCAAAACGAGAGGTTTGAATTATTATTTTATATACCAGAACAGCAACCAGCAGCTCCTTCAGAAACTGGAGCTCTGCTGTAACAGATGAGGTTGGATTATCCAGATTTAAGATAATTAAAGGCTTGATGTAAAAACAAGAGCTAATCATAGCAGGTTTTGTTTCTATTCAGTACAGGAATTTCTAGGAAGTATGTTTATTATAGGACATTGAAAATAGGTCAGATGAGTTTTATCTTGGGAAAGCCCAATTCATTCTGGGCACTGCCCACAAACAAGGCCCTAACAGCCACCTCAGGTGCAACATACCACTGTGGCAGATGTCAGAAAGCTATCCAACCATATGATCATGCAACACACGTCTTCTCTGGAGAACTTATCTTTTACACACACATGTCCTCAGAACGAGAAAAGAAGCACCATGCTTAGTCTGGCCCACGGACAACTGCCCTGCTCTGGTTTTCCTGGACAAGTATCATATCTGAGATCATACTTTTTGACCCATTGATATGCCATCAACTTCTTTGCCAGTAGGTCACCACCCTACAAAACCTTCCTTGGGGGGGAAAAAGCCACAACAAACAAAAATCCTCTTGGTCAAGGAGCTCAGGAGTGGATCCTTGAATTTCTCAGGAGTCGATGTACAAAGATCTTTCATTATATCCATAATGCATGCTCAGAGGACTTCATAGAAGAACAAGAACTCACAGCACTCACCACCCTTTCACACTCATGTAACATGTGCAGAAAATGGCAAAACATTGTTATGAGTGGCTCCTAATTTTTCTTCCATTTTTTCATACAGTTTGGCCATTGTATTAATTTAGTTTTGTTTAAGGCAGTCCTTGCATCAGAAAATCTCTTCCCCAGAGCCAGCAGTTTCTCTTTTCTTCAATATATAATTAAAAACAACAAAGGTAATAACAGTATATAGGTCTAATATGATACTTGTGGCACATCTAGAAAACAGGAATTTCAATAAAAAGATTATTAAAGTATATTAAAAGGCATGAAGAAAAAGAGTAGGATCTTAAAGCGAGATGACAGCAGCTGATATAATCAGAAATAATTATTAAAAGATTATTACATGATGCTTATAACTTTGCCTAAAATATCAATAGAAAAAGAACCTAACCGTGGGTGTTCTAACAGCAGGAGTAGCAAAAGACGTGTATTGACTTAAAACTAAATTACACCATTATAAACTTAAACAGTAAAATGACAAATCAAATTAAAATCACTAACTTTGTTAGTTAGCACTCTACTACTGAATTTTGTACCTGTGGGAACCTGAAGTACCTCCCCTTGTTAACTCATTTGTGAATGTACCATGAGCAGAATTCCTCCTGTGCCCCCCAGAGCATTTATGCTCCATTTTCTGTGAGAATCTCTTTGCTCTCCCATCTCAGAGAGCTTGCAGAGCACTCCAGTAAAACACAGTCTCCACATCAGAGGCAAGCCACTGGCATGGCAACATCTGGAGAAATAAAAATAAATAAATAAAAATAATACACCCCTTCCCCACTCCCATGCCCTTGAAAGTAGTGTCGTTCTCAGAAAACTGAGCCTGGCAAAAACTCCTGCCCTCGTCTCCTCCAAGTTCCTCCCCCTAGCTCCCATCATTCACACCCAATGTATTTATTCATTTTATCAGGTCAGAGAGCAGCATTTGGATTATTTCAAACAGCTAACGTTAATCATCAAGACAGAACTTGTAGTTTTTACATGGTGGGTCTGTGCTGAGCTGTGAAGCAACTGCCGCAGGCGTCCAGCGTGAGCAATAGGTTGAGTGAAAGCAAGATCATCAAAGCCCAGGCTAAGTGTCACAGAAATGGCTGCTCAGCCTGAGACTCCGATGGCCCTTCCTTTTCATCTTTGTTTAAAGCAGAGATGCTAAGACAGAAACATCTCTCTTGAGCCATTCAACACATCTTCAATCACACAACGGAATGTCAGTAAATATGAAATATATTTCCTCGCTATTCAGATGAAATCACTGCAGTGTAGTGACTGCAGATATGTAGGCATCAGCCTATTTTCTGCATGCACAATTTAAGGTGTAAATTTTGCCCTTCGGTAAGGGGCATTCCCTTTGTCAGTATGAGATTACTTTTCATTACTGAGTTATTCAGATATAGTGTAATCTCCTACAGAAACATTCCTTTTCCTTCTTGTTTCCCTATTTCTGAAATAAAGGCTATGCTGACTGAGTTTGTTTGCCGGAGGAAGAAATAACACTTGAACTTGGCCTCCCAGAAACAACTTTCCCTAACATGGAGCCATTCATTTTCTCATTGCAATAGTCACATCATCATATCTCCCTATTTTTCAAGCTGCTCTTCATTTTGAGCAGCCATCATTCCAAATCAAGCTTCAGAGCACCAGGTGGTCTGATATAATATTTATGGGTTTCAACCTTTTCACTAGCTACTCTTCTATACCAAACTACATATAATAAATACAACTTTGCTCAGGAAAACAAATTGAAACTTTAAACAAATGTAGCCTACATTATACAGAGGGTCAGAGAAGGTGTGCATAATAGTCCCTTCTGGCCTGAAAAATCTAGGAATCTATTAATTTTGAAATAACTGCATAAAATACTACACTCCAACCCTAAATTTTGCAGTAAACCTTTTCAAATATTAATGAGAAGCTGTGCAGCTGAAAGAGGATGATGCCCTTGGATCCTTGGCTAAGGGATGTTTGCCAACCTGTCCTGAAAAAAAACCCCTCTAGTTTCTGAATGAAGAGAAGTAATTGCCTTATATGCTAGAGCAAGGAGTAATGAATGTATTAGCTCATTAAAAGATCATCATCATAATCATCTACAACACCACCACAAAACAACCAGGACATGTTATGGTCTGAGTTACTTACAAAGAAATTAATTAAAAAGCATAGGTGAGACATCTGAGGCTGCAAAGGCCTCTGTTTCTTTGCTGTCCCAGTGTTTTTCTGGGTGTCATGTATGGATGGAAAATTAGCAACTTGGTACCAACAATGGTGCTCTCTTTCACAAAACTCCAAGCATAGTAACAGGCCACATAAGCTCTGCTCTTACATGGACAGTATCCAGCAGGGCTGGCAAAAGACCTCTGGCACAGACCAACAAAAGAGCAGTCCAGTCATTCCTGTCAACTTTAAAGCCCTCCCCTAGTCATACCTGGAGTTGAGGATGCCACCACAACAGCAGGTGAGACCATAAGTAATGCAGCAGCATCAGCCATGAGTCCTCCCCTGGTTGTGGTTGTACTCGCCCAAGGAGTTACTGCTCCTCGACTGCTTCCTGCTGAGCTGCCACTGCAACAGCTCTCTGCTCCATGCTGGTGACTGTGAAGGACTTGAAATAACAGTTTTTTGATATTTAGGGTGAAAACTATTAGTGGGCTTTCACATGAGGGAGAAGTGGAGGTAAGGATGCAGTAATCACTGTGAGGAGATCAGGGATGAACAAATGGAAACCAGGTGAGGGTAGGTGCCTCCTCCATCAGGATGTGGCTGTAGCTGTTGGATACAAACAGTGCATAAGTCCAGCCTTGAGGATGCAGCCAGCCAAATTCCTGTCACAGATCAGAAACAGAGGAGTGAACACAAACACAGCCTCATGATACACAATAATCAGCAACACAAAATAACCAAAATCTAGCGAGCTGGGTTATGCAAGGAGACAGTCTTCTCCAGGATGTTTTGTTGATCCTGCTCTCCTTTCTGTGCATTCACAGATATAATCCTTATTGCAATATATGTTTTTCTGTTTCTGCTCACTTGAATATGCACAGCACAGAGCTGCTGTACAACAGTACTCTCCCATCCCAGATGCTGCTGTGAGCTCTTGGTAAGGGTGTGTTTTCAGACATAACCTCTACATGCCTAGCTCTATGCTAAGATGATAATTTTTTTGTCTCTCATCAGGCTTCTGCTAGTTCATTCACATCTTTGAGAAGTACTGAAGTGTTTATCTTTTGCCTTCCAATATTCCTTGAACTTGAAATGTGAAGACAACCTCCCAAGCTGGCATGTTCATGTAGCTTAGGCGCATCCTGATCTTCAGAGCAGTCCCAGGACCCTTTCAGACAGCAATAATTTTCTTTCCATTCTCAGACATGAGGCCTTGTTCACTCACAGGGAATGATAAAAAGTCCTTTCACTGCCAGATATCAGTATCATAATGTTGGTATTGAATCCTGAAGAGTAAATTTGAGAAAGCATCTGGGAAAAAACATGATTGCCTTCCTAGACTAATTCAGGGCACCAAGGGGTTTAAAAATATCTAGGGGAGCCAGAGCTGCCTTAGTGACAGTGGTTAGTTGCCTACAAGAAGGGAGAAAGAAGGAGGGACAGATAGCAAAGGCCTGAAGAGTAGCTTTTCCAGCAACCCTCTTCTCCTTTTACGAAGGTCACAGCCCTCCTTCTGACCACAAGTTAAGGTGTCTATGACAGCAACCAGACAGGACCCTGAGGAATTAGACTGAGGTGTATGCCACTCTTCAGAAGTACTGGTGCAAATCAGGGCTGTGTACTCTGCTGGGCTGTTTGGTTCTGAAGTAGGCTGTTGTCCAGTTCCCATGGGTGAGCCAGCAGTGCACATGTGAGAAACATCCACATGATAAGCTGTGTCTCCTCTCTGAAACACACCAGGGTGGTTTGTCTTTGTACACGTGGAGTCTGGGCAGATAAAATCTGCTGAGCTAAATTCCACCTCTGGCTCTTCTGGAGACATGTTGGAGACTAGAGTTGCTGGGGTTTGCCAAGGTTCTTTGTTCTTGGAGAGGAGGTTTACTTTGGAAGTTGAGCATAAACAAACCAAAATTACAAAAATAGCAGCAGCAGCTGCCGCCATCTAAAAGTTCCTTTGCTTTTGACTCGACCACATTTGAGCTAGGCAAACATGGAGCAAAGTTTTGTAACACAAACCACCAACAAAGCAACTCAGTCCATGAAAGTTTACATGGTGGATTTGCTGAGCAACTCCCAGAGAAAAAACAAGGAGTCTCAACCCAGCCTTCCAAACTCAGAGAATGCCTGTCAGCTCACACAAGGCTTACCCAGGTAATTCTCTTTCCTCAAGACAAGAAGGTGTCTGCCTGGAGGGCTCCCAGCTCAGGGACAGCCAGATCCAATAAACAAGGTTCTTTCCCTGCTGCCCCTGCATATTTGTTTTGTAGCCACGTACAGAGTGATGTGAGCTGTCAGACTGCTTGAGTGGCCTTGCTATTAAAAAGATTTTTAAGAGGATAGCCAAGAAACATAGGAACCTTAAAAAACTTTTGCAATAAACCCCTCCCACTTTCCTTCACTTTTGGCTAACACTCTTAGCTGCAGAAAAAGAAGTACATCACATTTCTTAGTAAACAAATCTTAGTAACTTAAAAACGTTAGGGAACAATACCTCCCACTTTTCTGAAACAATTAAGAACAATAGTGAGATTAACATTTCTGAAGAGTGCCTGTGTACGCAGAACTGAGCTAAGGCCTTTAAAAAAATTTATAACAATGGGGAAGCAATATCCCCCACAGAGAGACTGAAACTGTCTTTATACCATGAAAGAATAGAAACTCTCCTTTCCACAGATGCATCTCCAGAAGCTGATTCTTCTTCCCACAGTTTGTTCTGTCTGTATAGGGGCCACACACATCCAAGCTACTGTGTCATCTGGGACAGAGCTGCTGCCACAGCCTTGCACTTTTGAAACCTCTATGTACACAATGTTATGTGTGGATTTAAACCTTCCTTGGAATTTTCAAAGCAGTGAGCATTTACCTGCATGTTTCCACAAGCTGCTTTGAAAACAGACCTTCTCAGCTGGTGTGGAAAAACTCCCACAATTAAATTGTGCTGCAGGCAGAGACTTCTACCCACAAATCACATATTCATTGTTCAAGGCTTGATAAAGAGCAGTGGTGGACCATAGGGGTGAAATAATTATTTTACTTTGGCAGAAATTGCAGAAGAAGGGTTTTTCCTCTTCTGTCAAGTAATCAGGTTATTCTCAGTATATTCAACTTGTTCTTTTCCTCAGCACCCTTTAGAAACAGAGTGAAGTCTCAGCTAACAACAATGACAAAGACCTTGCTGGCTTCACTTTGATGAGCATTTATTTTATCTATGCTCCCAGCAAACGACCATGGAACCCCATCCCATGCCAATGACAACCTGTTGTTGGATGTTCTGGAAAGAAGGGAAGCAGTAAGAAGGGAAGCTTGAGGTGACATGGCATGGCCTTAGAAAACATACAAATAGTATTGCTATTACAGTCTCACCCTCCTCTCATGAAAAAAATAATTTAAATGACAGAAAAATAAGATAAGAGCTGATCTGGACAGGGTGTCAGTGAAAAGTGTTCACTGCAATAAAAAAGTTATCCAAAGAAGAAAGTGCTGAATGGTACTTTGTGTGGTATTTTGTGAATGGTATTTTGTGTGTCCACAAAATATCTGGAGGACCCTATAATAAAATAATTACCCTCCCAACTCCCTATTCACCTGTCTGCAGGGATGGCTCCACCTAAAATAACTGTGTTGTAACTAATAATTCTCAGAGGCTTTTGAGGTCTCTAGTATTTCCACTATTACATATTCTGTTCATTGCCTAGTGACCAGCACCCACCATAACAGTTACTGTACAAATGCAAAACAGAAAAACCTTCACTGCCAAACAGATCATAAGCTGAAAAGAGTTAACAATAACTTAAGCCCAGAAGTCATCACAGACTAGTAACCTCTACACACAAAGTCTGAGGTGTTCTCAGATTAGTCAACACAAATTTACTTATTTTGAGCATCACTAGGAAATGTTTTCTTTCATGTTTTCAAATTTTGGGGGAAAATCATTATCAGAGCATTTTTCTTTTAAAATTCTGCATGAAAAATTTCAAAACAAGAGGCTTGTGATGGGATGTATGGAATCCACAGCGATGTATGATGTGACTGTCAGAGGCCCTTAGGTGCACTTGCAGCCCAGAAAGCCAGTTGTATGCTGGGCTGCATCAAAAGCAGCGTGGGCAGCAGGTCAAGGGATATGATTCTGCCCCTCTACTCTGTTCTGGTGAGACCCCACCTAGAGTGCTGCATACAGCTCTGGGGTCCTCAGCACAGGAAGAACACTGAGCTCTTGGAGTCAGTCCAGAGAGGGTCACCAAGATGAGTAGAGGGATGGAGCAACTCTTCTATGAGGAAAGGCTGAGAGAATTGGGATTGTTCAGCCTAATTGTGACCTAATTGTAGCCTTTCTATCCTTTTAAAAGATGGGAACGTTTCCCTTTTTCCAGTCACCTGGAACTTCACCTGACTACCACGAGTTTTCAACTACCATGAAGAGTGACTTGGCAACTACATCAGTCAATTCCCTCAGGAATCTTGGATTCATCTCATTGGATCCCACAGACTTATGTATGTTCAGGTTCCTCAAGCAGTAATGAACCTGATGTTTATTTACAGTGGGAAGGACTTTGTTGTCCCAGTCCCCACCCTACTGTCTATCCACTCAAGAGGTGTGGGAAGAAATGCTGCCATTGAAGACTGAGGCAAAAAATTGTTCAGTACCTGAGCCCTCTCCTCATCTGTTGTTAGCAGTTTTCCAGCACTGTTTATCAGGGGGTACAACTTATTTGACCTTTGTTTTCTGTATCCCAGTAGAAGCCCTTCTTGTTATTATTTGCGTTTGCACATTTTTTCCCAAGTGCATTAAAAAAACCCCAAACAAAACAAAGTCAGAATGGTCATATTTTAGGCAATTGCACTGTTTCCACATTTCTCTTTCCTTCAGCATGGGTCCTAGGACCTAATTTATCCAATTTTCAAGTGATTGCTGCAAAAATTAGAGTTTATGGACAGCTGGAAAGATGTCTGTTGTGCTTTGTGTGTGTTTGTCTCTAATTTGTGCTCTAAATAGATACATAAACAGAGTAGCACGCATGTGCAAAGAAGTCCATAAAAGTATGTGCTTACAAAAGGACTTTAGATGTCATTAGCTGGGGATAACAGCTTTGGCCACAGGAGGGAGGTTTCTTCTTCTTCTTTCCCTGCCTCCCTGCTTCCAAACATTAGTGTGTCACAGGAAAAGAGCAGGGCAGGCAAAAAATGGATGAGGCATTGGTTTCTCAGCTGGAACCATAAACCATGAATGTAATGAGAAAAGGGAGAAAGAGTCAAGGTTACTGGAAGTTAGTCACATGTTCCTGTGTTTCCTAGCCTCCTCCTTCCAAATGGACAAAGCACAGGCTCTGTATTATCTGCTTATCCTAAGGTGGGAAAAAGGGGCACATCTGCTGTATTCAAATTTGAACACAACCTACAACGCTGTATGATAGATTCTCCACTAACACCATCAACTGCCCACACTGCTAATTGCAGAGGCTGCTAATCTGCCTGAAAAGCCAAAATTATATTAGCTTTCAATAGGATTTACATACATTCAGCCTTATTTCTGCATCAGCCAGCAATCACAGTTTAAACTGTTGAACATGCAGCTTGCTGTAGGCCTAGGTAATATTTAATACCATTAACAATGCACTTCCCAATAACCCTCCAGATCTCTTTACAGGGTGATCAATTCACTAGACTTGCTGTTCAGCACTAGCTGTTTGCCCTCATCCTGGTAGCCCCACACCAAACATCACCCCAGTGCCTGATGCCCCAGCCCAGGCAGAAAAACTTGGTGTGAGTCCTCTGACGAAAGAGTCTTCTGTCTGTCACTGCAAAGTGGAATCGCTGGAATAAAAAGCACTTAGAATGTGATAAATATCAGTGTTTAGAAGATGACAGTGGCAAAAGCCTGGAGAGTGGGCTGTGTGCTGTCTAGTGAAGTATCTGCTTTTGTGGCACATTGGCTGAGACCAGCCTATGCCATTACCTCTGACCCTTCCTGACCTTTGTAAAGTTGTGCTGTGCAATCACAACTGAGATTTCAATGAGATTTCACTGCCAGAGTCCACCCTCCAAGTGATGCACCAGAGGAGGAATAAGGTATCCCGTGCTCCTTAGAAACATGGGTTTTTTCATGCCCAGTGCTGTTCTCTGGCTAGATTTGGAGCACTGATGGGCCAAACACACTCCTCTCCTGTTGGTGGCTCTGTGGCACACAGCATTCTGTTTACATTCAGAAGCTGGTAAATTAGGGATGGAAGTGCCATCTGGAGTGCATGGATGATATGCTCATATCTACTGTCATCAAAACAAGTGGCAAAGCTTTTGTTTTCTTGACATGGAACAAAAGTTGATGTGACTTTAAAAGGTAGGCTTAAAACTAGGCAAAACCACAAGTGCATCTTTGAGGCAGAGCCAGAACTGGGCTGCTCATGCAAAACACGCAACAAACACAAAATACGGTTTTTATGGGTATTCCTGTGAATTGCATATGAGTATTCCTGCCTATGAACCCAGTTGCTAGCATTTTCATAGAAACAGAGCATGAAAGGTTACATGTTTGTTCACAGGGAAGCCATTATAAGTAGATGAATCAGATGACTCTGAATGACCATTTCTTAATTCTTGTGCACTATTCACTCTATCAAATAGTTATTTTCATTACCAGAATGATTTAACACAGATGATCTGCAGCAACATGGTCATCCATTATTATATCATTCACTCTTCTTTTTCATTGTCTTGGCTTTTCCTTTAAGCATTTTATACTTTTTTATGTTATTATAGAAAATATCAGAAGAGAAAAAAAGTCCAACTTTAAAATACAGCTGTCAGCATTGCTTTACCTTGGTTTTCTACCTCTGTGTTCAACTTCACTGACATCAAGTAAAATCAAGTTGATTAAATTACTTGAAATTAAATAATCAGTTAGAGAGACAGACGAGTAACAGGCATATATGCATATGTTCAGGCAAATATGGAGAGAGGTATAAGGAAACCTTCAATCAAATTAAAAAAAGAAAAAAAAAGAATTCAACATGTACTGATTTGCTGTAATACATAGCAGTACTTAGACAACACAAGAACATTTTCCAGCCAAAGATCTTACTGAACATTACAAATTATCGTGTTCTCTCACAGGTGGAGAAACTGAGGCTCAAAGAACTGAAACAATTCTTTCAAATTCATCAAGGCAGTGGTAGAGATGGGAACTGTACCCAGCTCTTGTGCCTCTAGGCCTCAGGGAGTACTGAGTGAGAGCATGAAAGAGGGTGAGGTCACAGTTACACAAATTATTTTTGTCATTGCAGCTAGCAGCTCCGACTTAGCCTCCTTTTTTTTGCTGTGCTTTTAGAGATCAGAGTTAGGGACTGGCTAGACCAACTCTGAATGGGAGGCTGAGGTGACAAGGCTTTCCCACAAAAAGGAGCAAGAACAAGCAATTAGAAGACCATCAGTGGGCATTCGTTTGACCTTTACCAGAAATTACTAGCATGAATGAAACATTTTTTTTCATGTTTATGCCAGGTTTAGCTCCAAAGCAGGTAGACTCCAATGTGCAAAGATGCTAGCAGGACACTGATTTATCCAAACAGATAAGAACTTGTCTACAGAACAAGTCATCATGGGTGCCACTGTATTGCTGGGATTCCCTGCAGACTCAGTGCTCTCTTAGGACTCCACTGGCATTAGATTGTACAACGAACAAATCCTCTGTCCACCTGACTACACTGCTGCCGAGGATGTCGGCACAAAAAAAAAATAGAAGCCCTTAGAAATTACAGTAACATTTATAACTGAAACAACTTTAGCACCTTCTTTTCCTCCCGATCAAAACTGTGCTCCTTTGTTTTGTTCCTACTGCTATTTGATGAATAGACAGTTGTCAGAGTTATTTTAGACAGAATTTTTAGCTCTTTAAGAGAGATCTCTCACAGAAACAAGATGTCTATCACCATCCAATAACACAATTTAGTTTGTTACCAGAGGTTTGAACGCCTCTTAGATGGGTCCCTAACCACAGGGTGGCTGGGAATGTTTGCCCTACAATCCACTTCAGGTAAGTCCATCATACTACTGTAATCGGGTCTTACCACTGCAGATCTATGAACTTCTATCAAACTTCTGGCAGGTCTTGTGACCAGGTAAAAACCACACCTGGGCCTGGACTTAGATACTGGAGTTACTGCAACTTGTGTGCCAACACCCCAGCTCCCAAGGAGGAAACCTCCTTTTTCACCCTGTGTGCCTATATCCAAAAGCAGAGTGATAAGTGGTTTGGGGCAGTGCAAACTAGATACCAGCTGACCTTGGAGTTTAGGAAAAATAAAAAGCAAGTGAAAGGCTTTCTCCGTGTTTCTTTTTGGCTGTATTTAGTCAGGCTCCAAGAGCAGATGCAGCTCGTCACTTCTGTGCAAGGATGACTTAATAAACTGCTTGGCACTTTATCACTGCCTCAAAGTCACTCCACTGTTTTAGGGATGCCCAAACAGATTAAATATCAAAAACAAACATGAAGGGCAGTTCAGTGAGCTGCAGCTTGTGTCAAGACCATAAAAAGAGGTTTTCAGATAGTCCTTCAGTTCACCCAAAGACACAAGGGGAGGAGTTAGGAAAACAAAAGCTGATTAAAAATAATCGGCAGATTTGAGCCACAAGAAGCAAATATTTTTCTAAGAGAGAAAGACAACTGGGCCCTGCTACCTAACAAAAAAGATCCTTGCAACTACATCACATCATTAAGGAAAACTAATGCATTGAAGTGAGAGGGGAAAAAAAGCCTATTACAAACAGAAGAGGAAAAGTTGGGAAATCAGAAAATGACAGGCTTGTATTTTACAGCAGCAGACATGTGAAGCCAAGGGTTATAAGGTGTGGGTACATAAAATAAAACTATATATGTTTGAGTGAATATGGCAAGAAAAGCATCAAATTACAACACTACCTAGCCTTGCAAATCCATACTGGTGCCAGTAGCTATATCAATCCCTTACAAAGACAGTATTATCACAGCTGTATTTGCTTTCAGTTCTTTCTGTCTCTTCAGGATTTTTATCTAGCTGGTGGGACTACCCACATAGTACCAGTGTTACTGCTAAAACCACTGATATTAAATATGTTAGAGTGGTATTTTGCATCAAGGGGCTTGGTGTCAGAAGGCAGCAAGCACTGTGGCCCCAGAAGGGCTCTAGTACTGAAGGAGGACATAACTAAGAACAGGAATTTTCCCCTGTTATGTGAGCAGCATGTCAAACTATTGTGTTACCTCTGAGCTTGAACCCCTGCACACATCTCAACTCCTCGGTCACCCATATTGCCCAGGCTCTGCTTGTGACTCTGGCTCTTTCCTGAACTGACTCCGTGTTTGTAAGGTGGTCCAGTTTCTGGTTGGCCTGGTTTCCATTCTACCCCTGTAAGAACAATGGGCATAACTAGCTCCCAGCCCTGATATCTCCTGCACAGTTACCAAAGGCACACTCCACCAACATGCACAATATCAAATTCATTCTCTAGAGCCAGTCTGGACCAGTGCTAGAAAACATGCTTCTACAGCATAAATATGTTATAAATGACAAAGCAGATCTTCAAAACCCCTGAGCCACCACTAACTTTGGTAGCAATGGCTTTTACATGCTCAGAAGTTTTTAAAATCAGAGATGCCTATCCTTCAGGCACCCACTGGTGAAACATATGTGAGGCCTTTTGGAAAGTTATCCACTAGTCCTTGAAGTGTCCTGAAATTCAGCCAGTGAAACTCCACAGTCTGCCCTTGTTCCAATTAAAAAATTGTGGGATGCACTGGGAACAGGTTTACTCACTAAATCTTTCTTGAGGTGGAAGAAGGGTGTAAGGGAAGACAATGTTACTGAAAGCATAAAAAATTGCAGAGGGCTGTACTCAAGTTTGTATTTTATAAAATGAATCAGTAAAATTTATATGGAAGTGCATTAGTAGCAGATAGGGACTGTATATATTGAATTTAATACTGTGAGATTCTATACCTGTCTGTCTTTTCCTACGGACATCCCCATTTACAGAAGTAGACACTAACTTGGAACCCCTGTGCTCAGGCTCAGATAATTTAGGTGAGGCACAGAAGAGCCTCTATAAGCTTTATTAAAAACCAGACATGATCTGAGGCACTGTGCTGTTAAACACATACCCTTCCTAGAACTAGTTCTCATTATCTGGCAAGGATTTTTTTCTTTCAATATCTCTGGGCAGACAGCAATATACAGGATATTCATACAAACTCTGGAGTATACTACAGGACAGGAGGTCAACACATTTGGCATAGGATAAAAAGATTCCTCATCACAGGTCAGTGGAAATCCACCAAGTTACTTTATTGGGCTCTGTGTAAGGCCCCATGTAGACTGCCAGATGTACAGGTCAGACTTGCATCTAAGCAGGTCTTCCACACTGCACCAAATAACTCTTCTGAAGAAAGACCATGGTGTTTAAAAGCCACATACTGGGAAAGCTGACTCTCACTGGCCTAATGTTAAAGACTGTAATCCTAAGAAATAATTCATACATCAAAAATTAAGACAGATGCTGATTTGCTTTTAAAAACACACTGTACAGTACACACTAAAATACTCTGAATGACAGTAATTTATACACAGAGATAATGATTGCTTTTAAGTGATGAGTGCTAAAGCAACCTATGGCAGAAAACCTCCCTGAATTTATGCTGGCGGGCAAAGAAAAGGAAAAAAAAAAAAGAAAAAAAGTTATTCACATTATTTAGGATATCTTCATCTGGTATTTACTGCAAAATTACCATAACACTTTGTACAGAGTGTGTGTAACTGGATGTGCTCGAGGCAGTACAGCAAGTTTGGCTTGGAAAGGAAGAGAGCTCCCTTTCTGAGAAAGCCATCCCGGGTCATCTGCCTTCCTGAGCTGTAAACCTTCCTGACTGTCGATGTAGACGCTGAACTGCTTCAGCAAGGTGACTGAATTCAGGGCTGCTATGAGGCTCATGAAAGCACAGAAACCCATCAAGGGAATCCAGGGCTGCCTTTCACTTGGCAGCAGTTCAGTTACTTTGTCATCATCTGACTGGGCACCTGTCTCATCTGATTAATTTTCTTTTTTTCCACAAAACCAACTCTCTATCTTCATCTGTGAAATTTGAGGAAGTTTCCACTGTGTATCCTGCCTAGCACTAAATGTCTGTGACACCTGCCTGTGACCTCTGGCAAGGCTGTTTGTGCTACAACAGCTGCAGAGGTGCCAAGAGACTGCCACGAGACGGCAATGTTTCAGAAGTCTTGTGCTCTGTCTGGACAGACAGCGCTACAGCTTTCAGGGATACATGCTGTTTTATGTTAAAGCCCTGGAATAATTCACTGACACAGAAAGAAGACCTTCAGAGAACTAGAAAAGGAAAAAAAGGAGAGGCAGTACAATTTTCTGTTATTTAAATTTGGTTGTTCAGGCAAAATTGTGTCATCTGTCTCACATTCCTCATTGTAATGGTCACTTAATTTTCATTCCTTTCTTTTGCAGTATTGGTGTCAGTGAGTTTTGCCTGAAGCTGTGTTATATTGCAAGCATGTTTGAGATGATTTGGGCTGCTGTTGTCTCTAGATAACATTGTCAGAGCTGAACATGTTCATCCCTAAAGGTGAACAACAAAGCTTTTGTAACAGCATATTTTTACAACTGTAAATGATCCCAAGTAATTTAGAGAACATGGGCAAATGCCCGTGTTTAATCAAGAGGGTGAGGTGCAGGCAATTGAACTATGCCAGCTCCTCACCTGGCATCAGAGCTTTTCTGCATCTGCACAGCTGATGTGTAAGAAGTAATCCAGCCTGAGGGGAGCTATTGGCCTCATGCATTTGCAGATTTTGCTCTGCCCTCCTATCAGCAAGTACTCCTCACAGTGACAAGGCCTTTGGGCTTTCCCACCACAGTAGTGCTGTGCCTGAATGCAAGCATCCAAAAGACCATCCATTTCATCAACCGTATGTCGTTATGAAGGGACAAACAAAATGTTCAAACAAGGCCTGGTTGCAACCCCCTTTCTAAGTATTTATCAGTAAAATGTTTTATTTTGGACCTTTTAATTTGGATGAAACAGGATATTTCAACTAGCCCTTAGGAGGGATTATGCAGTTCTGGGAATTTCATGGCACTGCTAGGTTTCAGTGCTGATGACAGTCATCTTATCTGCTCTGCTTCATCTGGGGCCAATGTTTGTTCCCTGGAAAGGGGTAAAACCAGAGACTGCTGTTTCTTCTACCTTTAGCCACCCTAGAGAAGAGGGCTTGAGATGTCCAAGCTCTAAAGGATAACAGGTCCAAAGATAAAGCACTTTAAACAACACTAACAACATCTCCTCAAAAAAGGCTAAGATCTGAAACATGAGGGCGCTGAAGCAATACCCTCTGAAGTCCATGGAGAGGGTAATGATTATGCTGTAGCTTTTAGCGGCCCAACCTTTATTGTTGTTGAGGTGTGAGCCAAAAGCAACAGTTTGACTTTCAGCTTCCAGGGAAATTGTGCGCTACTGGCAGTTAGAAAAACCACAGGATTGCTTGTAGCTGCGCACCTTTGATATGAAATTGCCGGAAGATTCACGACACTATTTTTAAAGTTGCTTTTTGTAGCAACTTTTTGTAGCAACATTGCTAAACGTTCAGGATTTTGCTTTTCTGTCTGTTAAAAAACACATAGCTTTTTTGTTTTCAGCTTCCAATAAAATGAGCATATTTTCTTTTGTCAGGTGAAGCAGATAATTGGTGTGGCTTGTACTGTTATCAATGAGTTTCAAAAATGACCTTTCATCATGATGGTTTTTGGGGAGTTTGCCATTAAAAACAAGTGTAAACAGCATAATCAAAGCTCTTGCTTCCTGCCTACCTTTCTGCCAAGCCCTTTTGCATTCTAAAGCTTTAGATTCTTTCCATTATTACCCGACTTTTCCATTTATGCTTGAATTGTTTAGTAGAATACATGACATACATATTAAACTCATAGCAAACACAGAGCATGTATATTCAATAACTATAAACCAGACCTTTTTCTGCATATGAGCTCATTGCTTATGCTTGTCTGGTATATTAAAACATGCATTTCTGGGAAGCTGCAATAAAATAAAGTTTAGTAAAACATACTTAATCACAGTGATAAAGAAATAAAGTTGCATCTGGAGTGAAAGACCATTCTTAGTAGTTACGGAGACAATTATATCTTGGCCGGTGAAACAGCCAGGAAAGTTTAAACACAATATTTATCCTAATTATTTGCATAGAATTTAAGAAAAATTAGGTCCAAATTCTTTTTGCAAGGCAAGAACCATTTTGGCAAAATTATTTTTGCTTTCTCCCTCTTTTGCCTCTCCCCACAAAGAAATACACAAGCATCCTCATAGCTGTATGGCCTTTTTGGAGGGATGCCCATAAGATCTTGGCCAACTGTAATATACATCCTAGCCCTTTACTGTATATCATACCATCATATATGTAAAACCACTGTCTTTCCTAAGGCCCTGCCTTTTCCCTGACCCCACTAGATACTCACAGCTAGGGACAGATCGCATGCACAAACACACTTCAAACACACTAGTGAAGTCTGGCTGGCTGGTAAAAATATATACCACTACAGAGTGGCTAGAGAAGGGCTAGGACTGGAACAACATGGTTCTAACACTCATCAGTGACCACCTCTGGAAAGATCCAGGTCTGACTGACACTTGGTTTGCTTCACTGTAACTGTGCTGGGGTCAGCACTCTGGATTTACTCCACATTTCCAACAGAGTTATGGAGTCAGGCCTTGATCCTCTGATGACATCTCCCTGCCTCAGTGCCCTGCTGTTATTTCCTAGCACTGTACATCCCCTGACGATCCACAAATCAGATGTGCTTTTCATAAAGAAATAATAGTTTTAGCCCCGATGCTGCACGCAGTCTATTTCTATCGGGACTGTGGTCTGACCCAAGCTAAATAGCCCATTTCTTGTCATTGCATCACTTAGAGACAATCTCATTTCTTTGGGGGAGCCACTGTGTGTGGCACACTGAGCCCACTGTTGATGCTGTGCAAAAGCAAACAGTACAGCACGCTGGCATTCCCTGCTGGGGAGCCCTGCTTCCCATAAATGAGATGTGTTACCTCTTGATACAGTAAATTATATTTACCTCCAGTTTGCCCATTTTCAGCCTCTGTTTCTCATTTTCTCTTCGAATCCGGTGCCTTGCAGTGGTCTGTTCCAGTGTCAGACTGAGATCTTCACTTCACAGCTGCCTGTTGCTGGTTTGTTCTGTGGGCCTCCTTTTGGACAGATATGAGTACTTTCTGGAAGGAGATAAGAACAGATACAATCAGGTAGCTACAGCCATTAAGCATTTAAGCTATTTGGCTTAAATCAACTGACATTGCTAGTGGAAAAATAACGCTATTAGGAAGACAAGCACAATATCAAACTGGCTCTATGTAGCTTGGGCAATTTAATGTTTACACCAAGTGTAGAAGTGACAAAGATGGAGTGCTCCTCTATAAGCTAACCTTGCCACAATGCTGCTGTAAGGTACTATCCACCCCTTACTCTGGCAGCGATGGAGATGTTGAAGAAAAAAACACTTCCTAAAATGAGCTCTTCAATCTAGCCCTTCACTGAGTCACCACAAATTAAGACAAGTATTCCAGTGGAATATTTCTCATTACTAGTCATGTGCTGTAAGTCCTGCAATTTTCTATGAATGGCAGTGCTCAAACCGCAGGATACAGGCAGTAATAAGGTGATATGTTTGAGGCATCAGCACAAGGGTCCTTTATAACTATTTTGGCTAAAGTCACAGTCATGCTTTACCAAGCCTTAGTGTCAGTACCCCCTTGCAAATCCTGGCTTTTAAGTATTCTTTTTGAAGTTCAGCTGTGCCAATGCAGTTAGCTTTCAAAATCCCATTCAAAGTGGCAAGTGCTTATTTGTGGCTTTGTGGTTTATTTACACATGAACATAAGAAATCTCCAGATAGAAATCTGAAGAATTACTCTAAATGTTTATAGATACCAGTAAACTGAAAAATAAAGATACATCTGTTAACAAAAATGCCTTTTCCTCCCCTACTTTCATAATGAGAATTTAAAAAACTTTCATTAAATTAGAAAATTTTCTCTGAATATATTTGAACTTGTAGTTTATGCACAAAACCACTAAGAAGAGTCCAACAGAAAATATCTTTTGAGATAACTTGAGTGACTTGAAACAAAAATTCCTTTCTCAGACCTGGTACATTGCACTCATATTGGGCCTTTAATTCACCATGCAAGTAGGATGTCTGGGCACCAGATGACAGCCACATGTAAATTCACCAAAAGAAAAAGAAGTAAAGTAAAAATTAACGACAACCTTGGAGAGCCACTGGTGTTGACTCACTAGAAGAAAGGTCACAATGCAAGACAAGCAAATTTGTCTCTGTACCCACAATACCAGGAGTATGCAACCCTGGATCTGGACTCCTACACAGTGTGGAGTCTATCTGTGGCCAAAAAACTACCAGCAAAACAAATACATTTAGATAAGTTGGAGGTTTATTCCTTTAGATGTTTCTTTTGGAAATAAGATGTATTTGGTGTTCTTTGAGACTAAACAAGGCAGATGAATGGCCTCTGAGGTAACTGCTTAAACCAAGTGCTGGTTTGTTGGTGTTTGTTTTTGTTGGGTTTTTTTTTGGTTTTTTTTTTGGTTTGGTTTGGTTTGGTTTGGTTTTTTTTGTTTTGTTGTTTTTGTTTCTGTTGTTGTTTTTTTTTCTTGTTTAGATTATTCATGTAATTCACAGGAAAACTTTATGAAATTGTCATTCCTGTTCTGTTTTTGAAAGATGTCCTTCACCTTGGCTTTGGGAAAGTGCTCTCCTCAAAGCATTCCCCAAATATCAACACACCTGGTTTCAGAGGGTTCTTTGCAATTAATACATGATCCAAACAAATTACGTTACAGAGGAAAAAACGGCACTTTCCATCATCTCTCTCTTGCAGAAAGGTGACCCTGAGGTTTAGATGGAAAGGTGCAGACCAAGCAGCAGAGTGAAAACATGAGGAACTCCTTAGAGTACAGTTGCCATGGGACACTACTGCGACATTCCGGAGCAATAAACATATTTTAATTTTCATACTTTAAATATTGAAAATTTTTATTTCCCACTATTCCAAATCACAAACATAAAGAAGTCTTCTTCTCCAAGGAAGAAGATCAGAAAGGAAATATTTTAATATAGCTTCAGGTAGAAAGATTTTGTTTCCAGCACTGCTATCAAAACTGGATGTTTCATTTCATGTTTCCTTGCATTTTCTGGATGTCATAAGTGTCATTATCTCTGTTTTTACTATCAGGAGACTGGAAAGTTGGGTTCTCAACCATTTGTGTTTACTGTTTTGCCCCTCCAACAGAAGATTTTTCAGCTTACTTCCAATATTTACGGTCCCTTCCCGCCATCACTGAACAGAAATAATGAGTGCCTGACAGCATGAACGTCACACTGCTTATGGAGACTGCTTTCATTGGATAGCAGTTTGGAGTAACATATTTTATAATTATTAAGGCATTAGCATTCCAATAAAAGATAGTCTTCTTTGTACTCTCAGAGTACAAAGAACCAATAACACCATCACCATAATAATTAAAACATTACCCTGGCCTACCAGAATCACTTGCTCACAATCTGCAATGCTGTATTAAAATGTTCCTTCTATTTCCACATACCTTACAGGTTATTTATGTCTAATTTAGGTTTGGATTCATAAACTGCAACCACAGTGACACTATACCTTCCTTTCCTCCCTCCTCCTCCCACCTCTGTGGGCATGAACCTTGATTACTAACTTCCTACTCTAAACACAGCGAGGCTTTAAGAATCTTTTGTGCTATCAGTGCTGTAGCCACCTCCCATGTTTGCTAGCTACTACAGAGGTGACTATGGACTTGACTTCCTGCTGCTCCCAGCAGGCACTTGCTGGTGCATGAAATATCACAGGAACATGGCTCAGGTTAGGGTATCCTTGTTGCTAACCCTGCTAAATGTTGCTCTGTTATTCCATTTTATAAGCAAAAAGACTACAGCCTTGGGTGCAATTATTACACCTCTTTATGTGGCCTTGAGTGGGTGATTTTTACAGCCCAAATACATCAAGAAAATCACAATTATATCATGCCTTTCATTTTGGAGGTGCCATGGCACTGAGGTGAGGCAGAATGGTGAAGCACACTGCAAGGGATCTGAGCCTGGATTCCACAACTACTACATTTTCCTCAGTAAGGCTCTCAATGGGTTGGTCAGTGTGATGCCGAGGGCCAGCATCCATCCATTCACTGACACTTACCCAGTTTCTGTGTTTAGACTAAAAGCCTCAGCTACCCTCTGTGCATATGTGAAGTCCCTAGTACAAAAGAGGCTTTGATCCTCTGATCCAAATGAGACTCTGATCTTGGTTGGGGCTCATAGGTGCAAATGCTGGAGAAATAATAACAGATGGAATATCACAGTGATATATTAATTACCATATAGAACCATATAGAACTAATAGGAGAACATTTCTGGGCAAAGATCTCATAAATAAACCAAATGCGAATGCATAAATAAGTAGAATACAAACACATAGGGCTATTATAAGGGCAGATGTGTGAAACTTTTTTTGGTCTGTATGTTAAGCAGTCCTTGACATCTCTTTTAAAATTTATATATTTACACTGGCAGAAGAACAATCCTTTCTACCTAAACTACAGAGAGAAACCTAAAACATGCTGGATAACTTTACCATCAGATCTATTTTGTCTTTCTTTTCAAGTATAATCAAATTCTTTCCCATGCCTACCTGCCCATTACATTTCTGAAGAATTACATGTTGCAGTCTGAGGAAGGTACTTGAAATCATATGCATGCACTGAAGGTAAAAAAAACCCAAACCCAAGTAATGTCTTCCTGGAAGGAGGCATTATAAATCATACTGGAATAAAAAACCTCAGAGAACAGGCAAATCTTGGTCCCTACAGAGACACTGGGCTTTCTAACACTGGTGTATTTTTCTCACTAATCTGTTTCATATCAGAGGCTCAGGGGACACTGTTTAAAGGTCAGCTGGAGAAAGAAAACCACACGATACCCACTGTAGAAGTTGCAAGGACAACCCAGATGCCATCAGCTTCTGTGCACAGGGTGCCAAATGGGGCCAGAAGGACTTCAGCACAAGTATCAGCATAGAGGATCCAACTCACTTCAGTATATTTCAGGAGGAGAGGAGGAGTAGAGAAACCTGGGTCTCTCGACTCCTGTTCACTTGCCTCTCTCTATCCTGGATTTGGGGTGATCACCTCAGCCACAGCTCTCCTGAGGCTGGCTGGCCAAGTTCTCGCCCTCAAAGCAAAGGACTCCTTGTGAGGAGTCTGATGCCTCTGAAGCATTGCAGCTCAGACAGACACTTACCCACCCATGTCAGTGCTCAGCAAATACCCATGGAAAGGGCAGTCCCATAACCCTGCTCTTGCTCTTCCCTCATATGTGAATAATTTCAAGCTCCTTCCCACTCAACCAAGAATCTAGCAGGTAAGCAGTGGTGCAGAGTCATACAGACTTTGGACTAGGGTTAGTCTGTATTTAACTAATGGACATTCCTCAAAGCAGGGTTTTCCCTGATATTCTAAAGCAATACTCTCCTTCAATTAATTGCAAAGCATATATATTTCTTTTAAAAAAGAACTTCCTTTAAGCTGTGTAGTACAGTGAGCAGGCTACTATCAACAGGTATTTTCAGCTCTGGCAAAGGATTTCCATTATATCTTCTTGTCCTCTATTGCTTGTAATTTTCCTTAAGTTTCATTTCACAGGCTGACATTTTCCAAGCTTGATGTCTGCCCAAAAAGAAAATTTTTTTGAAAGCTGAAGAAACTTTCTCTTCATTTCAGCAGTGCAGTTTTAACAAGGGTTCCTCACATAAGCTCATTAAAACTTGCCTCACTGGAACCAAAACCAACACATATTTGGGTGCCTATTGCTGCAATCATGATGCAGAGAAGGGACAAAAGAATTATTCAGTCTAAGTAAGACTGTTGGACCCAGCAGGCTAAATTCTTCCATGGTGTAAGCCCTTGCAACATCCCCAAAGCCAACGGGATTACACAGTTTTCCACCCAGGCTGGGTGAAGCCTGCTCCCTTCCTGCAAGTGAGCAGCTCAGACTTTTTCGCATTGCTCTCCATGTTATTTAAAGATTTGTTTTTTGTAGCTGGCAGGCTCTCTCTTTGAAGCCTTCAATCCACAGAGAGTGCCCCTGTTGTGAGTTTAAAATGTTTTTGTGCCACACAGGCTGATGGTCCCTCCACACGGGGCTCCATGAGTACTCCCCGCCCCCCTACACCTCCTCCCTCACACATGCACTTCTCAGCTAAGGTCTCGCCTCTCTTTTCCTCCATTCCCACCATTGCACAACCTCAGGCAGAGCAGTTGGCTGCCTCTGTGGCTGCCAGCAGTGCAGAAAACGAAGTGTGATTTTGGGAAGGAATGAAGGGGGTGTGAGTGGAAGGTAGTATACATGCTATTTAGAAAACTACACAGATACAAAAGAAAGGTTGAAGGAAGAAAAATACCATCCTCATCCTCACAGAACAAGACTTGACTGCTCTGAGAGCTGTGTGAAAGCCAAGTGCCATAAATGAAACAAAAGCAGTGAAAAAAGAGGACTTAAAAGGCACGTCAGGAGAGGTCTGAGCAGAAGTGGGAACACATAAAACCAGAGGTGCTCTGGTGGTCTCCCAGAGGAGTCACAAGTCCTGTCCTGCAGAGCTGCCCCAGATGAGCCAGCCCCCAGAGCAGCAGCCCTGCCAGCCTTCTTGTTGGCCTGCTGCAGCTGTGTCCAGCTGCACAAAACTGGCTGCAGAGAAACCCAAGCCCTTACTGGGTTCACCACTGAAGAGGAGTCAGGACCAAGGAGAAGCACCAGTGGAAGAATCTCTTCATTCTGGAAGATTTTGGGGAGCAGTGCTCTATTTCAGTGGACCAGAAGAAAAAGTGCTCTCCCATACCATAGCTCACTGCACAAGTACCTGTAAACTCAGGAGGGCTGCTCCAATATTTCAGTACTGGAAAGGCAGGGGGACTGACAGTAAGTCCTCAAATCTGACCGGATCGTGAAAGGCAACTAGCAGATAGATATTCTCTCATGAGCAATGGAAATGCGGTACCCTTTTGTATATCTCAAATAAGAGGACATTGCTGTCAAAAGGCAAACCCTGTGCAGAGAGAATATGACTCCAACAGAGATTCAGGACGATCATTAAAAAGCAGGTGAGCTTTTATTTCTAACTGCTTGTCTTTGTACCCTTTTGTCAATGAGCCATGCTTCAAAAGAAGTTGCCCTTCCTCCCTCACAGACCTCTATGCTCTTTGCTGGGATTCCTATGCCAAGGCTCCTGATCAGAGGCAGCCTGCAGAAAGAGCCATACAAGGTCTATCTGCTTGGTGCTGCAGGGCTCTGCTTCTGGAGGTCTCGAGGGTCCTGAAGCACTGTGTCCATGGAGAGGGGGTTACATGTCCTCCACTGGCTCTAGTGGCCAGCTGTTCTTCCTGTCCCTAGGCCTACAGAGTCATATCCTAGTTACTATTTCTGCAGGGTCTTTTGTCTCAGGAAAGCAGATCAAGAGCCGTTCTTGTGCCAGCTGCAAACCTGATGGACTTTCATCAGGAGAGGATGTGTGCTTACACTCCCCACTCCCATCCTCCACCTCCAGATAAGACATCTCAGACATCCCTCCAAAGATGCTCCAAAACAGATTGATAGAAATACCTGAAAGAGGTAAGAGGACATATCTTACTGGCTCTGATCAGGATCTTAAATTCCTGAGCAAATATTTTCTTTTTTTCTTTTTGGTAAAAAGTTTTCCCCTGGTAGTACTTGTTCAAGTGAAAATCACCACCTTGCTATGTTTAGAGGAACGGACTCTTTACAGCGATTAATTATGTGCCCTTTAACCACAAGCCTTCACCCAAATGTGTGTTTGCCCTATGGGAAGAGTGTGCCTTTTTCACACCTCTCATTGTAAACCGGGCGGCAACTCGAGCTGACGACAGACAACGGTGAAAACCACCTGCTCTTATTCAACAAGACATATCACCTCAACACTCCCTTCCAACAACCCTGCTGGGCAAATAGGAAATAAGGATCCTATGAATGTATTTAATGGAATAAAAAAACCCAAAACCAACACACCAAAAACTAAACACGAAGCAAAAACATCACTCTACAAGTTTCAAGATTAATAATAATGCTTATTCACACTTTTCCAGTAAATTCAACACACATTGGGAAACAAAATCCCTCTTTGTCACAGGGAGAAAATGGTTCTCTTATTCATGCATATGGGATAGTGATCTCACTTGACACTGAAAAGAAACTGAGAAATTACTCACACTAGACTTGCTGTACAGTAATTTTTGCTCAGTATTCTGCTTTGAACTGTCCCTAGTTTGTGGTAAAGATCAGGGTGAACAATGTTAAAAATAATTACCTTGCTCATTCTGGACCCAGTCAATTTACTTATTGGTACAATTGTGAAGAGGAAGTTGTTAATAAAGAATCAAATATTTCTCCATACTACAGGCATGATTCTCACTTCAAACTATCAAGAGGAATTATAGCAGGAGTTAACTCAAAATGAGAATGTTTATGTGAGTTTTTCTCCTTTTCTACTGCAATGCACTGGCTATTTTGCTCACACAAATATTAGAGTGTCAGATTTTATCACTAAGAATTTAAAACAAAAAAAGACCAGTGTGTCCTTATTACAAATCTCCTGGGGCTGCTTCTGAGCTCTCTGGTGTTTCCAGGAGCAAGTGGAACCTTCTGAGCTTCAGAAGGGCTCAGCAGCCACCAGGTGACATGAGAAGGGAATTGCAGCAACAGGAAAGTTCAGAGAGACAAGGAAATAACTTCATCACACTGAAGAGTTGGGGTTTTTTTGAAGGTGCGTGATGGGTACGCAGGAGGGAGCGCATATATGGAAAACACTGAAGCACCAGTGCCCTTATCAGAGAGAAGGTGTATGCTAAAGGATTGGTGCAACATGAAAAATCCAATGTACACAAGATTGTGTCTAATGATTGTGTAATGAGATTATGTTTAATGACAACCTATTCTGTGCTGGTACTGCTTTTTCATAGTACAGTTTGAGTTGGGAGGGACCTTTAAAGGTCATCTAAGTCCAACCCCACTGCAATGAGAACAAATTTAGGAACAAATCCTTTAAAATTCTTGAGGCTCCTAGAATTCCCTGAAAAAAAAAAATATTTCTTTATGTGTGCTGTCCTTACATTTTAGATAATGGCACTGACGGTCTCTTTGGTAACTCTCGCACATTAGTTGCACTTGCATATCCTCCCCATATCATGGCTCCAGAGCAGAGATCTTGCACCAATCAAGATGTTTTTTTATTTTTGTTTGCTGTAATGTTTTTCATGTCAGTGAACAAGGTAATGATTTTGACCGAAGGAATTACATCTGTGGAGCCTAGAAAGCAACTGCATAGTGAAGGACTGAACAGTCTGGAACTCTTTAGTCTGGAAAAGAGATGACTGAGGTACCTGACAAGGCTGACAAACCTGAGAAAGTAGTCTGGAGGAGGCATGTAGGAATCAACAGTTTCTTCTAATACAAGAACTCAGGACTGAAAAATTAAGGTATGAGTCAAGTTCAAACCAGACAGAAAGAAATGGCTTTCCACACAGCAAGTTGGAAACATGAGGAACTCCTGGGCAAAGAACAGGAGACAAGAATTATGAAAAGGTGCCAGATAGGCAGCTAAGGAATATTTAGTGGAAGTTAGTCAGTAGGCTAACAAGAGGGGGTTTATGAAATCTCTTTACTGAGCAAAGGATGGGAGACTATTGAAGGCTGTTACCCATCTGTGCTTGCCCCTTTTAGTTATTTTTACCCTTCTCAAGTGCCTGTTTGTGGTGCATGGTTATGACTTTCCAGCTTGAATTCTCCTCTGGCACATGATATATCTTTAGATACACACATAGTCTGAATAGAAAACAAGAGTGGAACAAGGCTGCCCTCCATGGAAGAGTTGCATAAGGAAAACCACAGACCACTCATGTTTCTCGAGTAGAAGCCAGCTCTAGTGGGATGAAGGCATTATGTTTGCATGAATTGGTGTTCCTCTGATTCACACATCCCATGGTCAGTAAAATGTGAGCTCTTTGTGAAGATGTAACATTCATTTGTGACTGAAATGTGTCTCTGCATTTAGCTCCACTTAGTCCTCTTCCCAGACAGAGAAGTCACTCGGATACTTTTTTTCTCCTCTTGTACATATTGTGAAATGGACACCTGAACCACTGCATCACCTATACCACGTTAGCATTGCTCCTTTGGACAAGAGCCACCACACGCTTTCTAGTGCTGGGGTCAGGGGCCTCAGGTCTGTCAATTCCCAAGTGTTAACTCTGTGATGGAACATACAAATCTCTGCTCCCACCCTTCTAAGTATCAGAGCTCATAACAAAGAACCAAACTTACAGAAGTATAAGAAGACAGCTCACAATAAGATTTTTTTCCCCCTTTTTTTTTTATTTTTCCCCATCCCCCTAAACAGTGGATGAGAGAGAATTGCCAAGGCTTTCACTTCTTCCCTTGTCAGCCTTTCAAAAGCATACTGTATGGAACATTAACTTGAGAGGAACTCAGACAGATGCTTTGCTTAAGCAGGTTCTCTTGATCCTGAACCTGGGAACATTTGAGTTAATGGGAAGTAGTTAACACTTAGGCTTGATGAAGTGAACACAGCACTTTATGCCACCAGTGCAAAGGAAAATCATGCAATCTCTGGGACAGTTACTCCACTATCAAGGTGGAATAATGTACGGGCTCAGGCTGCTCAGATTTTCTCAGTGGAAGGAAAGAAATCTTTGCTTTATCACAGTAACAAGAGCAAAAGTTTAACCAGTTTTTCAGTAGCTGCAGAATCTCTCCTTGATCGAACCTGGTACTTTGTTTAAGTGTTCACTGTCAGCCTAAATGCCTAGTGCACAGGCTATGTGCTTTGGTAGCAGCATGAGGAATGCTTAGCCAAGTATACTGATGCCCTCTTCCTTACACTAACACTGACTTATCCAGCTTTCAACAGGTCTCATAGCCTTTACGTACCTCATTCGTCAGCCTAAGACAAATAACACCAGGTTGAATTCAGAGGACCTCATGGGGCTTAAGAGTAGTTTGTAAAAGCATGTTAGACAAACTTTACCAAAAGACCTTTGCAGCTGCAAATTTTATTAATTCATTAGGCCATCTCTTATATCATAAAAATGCTGAAGTGACTGCTGCTATGGTTTTTTCTACTTAAAATGCAAGATGAAAAGTGAGATGTCTAAATTTGCTTGTGAAGACAGGGTAAAGAAGTGATAATTTAATTCACTTTACGAAGAAAGAGGGAAATTCATTGCCACTGAAAGAGCTAAGATCAAGTAACTGTGTGCACCTGCTAAATAGAGTGGCTGAAATTCTGCACCACAGCACAACGTTATTGATTTGAAAGAATTTGGTTCAAGTGCTGCAAAAACTGCTAAACAGGCAAAGAATAGACTACTGCTCCAAAAGCCATTGTTTCAGCTGAAGTGTTTTCAGAGGTGCAGTGCTATCTATCAACAATGCACAAATAATGGAGAAGAGTCACATCTAGAGGGTTGATGGAAAAACTGAATCCACAAATTCAGCGTGGCATTGAAGTTCCAGGATAGTAACAGGTTCATAGGAGTCTCTAAGTGACAGTTAGATGCATTCCTTCTAAGAGACTTTCCCTGAATAGGACATAAAACCAAAAGCATTTCAAAGGTGAATACTCACAGGAGGCAGGAAATTTTCTTCCAGCTGTATTAGAAAGGTAAGATGATTTTATGAACATTTTGCAACTTGCATGGCAAGTGTAGGCAATTTTCTTCTGAGATGCTGTCAAGCCAGAGAATCTGTGAGTAAAACAGTGATGACAGCTGTGGAACTGCCCTTGCTGGTACTCTTCCCTCAGGAAATCTGAGGCAATTTGTAAAGAGGTTTAAAAGAAAAATGCCCTCTAACTCGTATACGACAGCTTCTGTAGACTGCTGTGTTTTTCTCTTCACATAGATACTATGGATTGGCTGGGGACCAAAGGAAGATGAATCTCAAAAGGATAGAACCAAGCAGTTGCCATCTCTGCGCTGGTTCATCAATGGTTAGAAATGAAGGCCAAAAATAACTTCAAGCCATGTTTGTTGGTCTCCTGATGCTGAAAGAATTATTAGACACTGACATGGTTCACAGCATAAAATAAATTCATTCTTGTCTTCTATCTACAAAAACCTTCCTGCCTTTCAGGCTGCTGGGAAGTAGCAGTATTTGCCACAGACACCATTCATTGCATGCTACTCAAACACATATACTACAGGGAAAAAAGGAAGCAAGAACTAAGAGGGGAAGGAGAAACCCCAGGGCTGCCTTGTAGTCTTGCAGTTCCCTTCCGATACAAATTAGTCACACAGTGTGGTAAATGACTGCTTTCTAGCAAAACATTAAGCCAAACACAGAGAAGTCAAATGACCCAAGTGCTGTCTGGCTTTGGACTGAGAGATAGTAAATGTTCATGATTTCTGTAAGAGAGAGAGGCTGAAATAATGAAGCAGAGTGTACGATCCTCCCTTCTTACACAGCGGAAGAAGACTACAGACTATGGAAAGCCACTTCTTGAGCTTTAAGCCCATCATTTTGCTGACTGCTTCTACATGATACTTTGTCAATCCTGTGCTTGTAAGTCTGCCTGTAATGTAAGCCATTCATCTTTACTTTGTGTTCAGGATATGATACCATCGCATGCATTTCTTGCTTGAAGTCCTTCTGACTTTGAGAACAATTTGCTTTTACTGGTATGAAAAGGTCAGTACTTTATATTCTTACTTTGTTATTAGTGGTTGGCATATATAACATCCTTTTTGGAGATAAATGAGTGGTTTGATGACCATTATACCCATAAAACTCTCACAAACTTTTCCAGACAGGAGAAGGGGACAATGAGGAGGTGTGGGAAGGGGCTGAATCATCCTTTCAAACAAGTCTCCAAAAAGCTGGTCACTAGCTACACATTGGGTGACCAAGACAGCATCATTTTATAAGTGCACTCAACCCCAAACACCTGGAAGTTTGCAATATCCACAGTTCATTTAAAATTGTAGCTTGAATTTGGTAATGGTCAGCACATCTGTAGGACAGTGATCAGTACAGGTGGCCAATCCTCACTACCCGATCCAGCCTGATGAAATGTAATTAGATTGATTTCTTCTCCCCCAAAATCACTCCCTCTGAGAGTCATCTCTCAGAAGACTTCACTGATGCAATTTGCTGGCACTCTGTGGGGAGCAAATATGTTTCTGCTGCTTGTCACTAGTACTGATTTTTTTCTCAATCACAAGGTGCTGTTTTCTAACTTGAGTCCTAACTCTTCATCAGTTAAAAGACTATAGAAACCCCAAATTTTTTAAGATCTTATTCCAGATCATCTTTTCCACTTCTCCCCTCCTTCCTATGTATAAAATGACCAACACTCACTCATATTCAGCTAGAACCACATAAATATGCATACAGATTGGAAACAGCAAGCAGCAAGAATGGGAAGAAAATGAGAGAAGGAATTAAGTCAAAGTAGTTGAAGCAGTAAGATTTTTTCTGATTTGGAAGATGATGATAAAGTTTTGGTAAGACTCATGAGGTCAGAAGAGGGATAGAGGGGTGGGAAAGTCAATTACACTGAGCTGTGGAAAATGAAGTCTATTTTGGCAAATACATTTTGGCAGATGGTAGGGGACAATGTGACAAGCTGTGGAGGTGAAAAGATTATTTTAGACTGGTAGGCAAGACCTTGGCATGGACACAGAGTTTAACAGGAATGAGTAGGATGCCAGCAGATGTATTACTCTGAAATTGTTGAGACTTTCCTGTAGAGGCATCAATGTTCCAGCTAATGCATTTTCTTGCAGTCTAGTTCTTCCCTTCCTGCAGGAGGCACAACCATGTACTCCTCTAGTTGTGTCTGCGTTTCCCTCACAACTCCTTTGCAGTATGTACCAAGTTGTTGCTGTCTGTACCTCTGAACACAATTCTGGGAAGGAAATATTCTGACTCTGACAGCACAGTATGGATGTTAATAGGTGCTTGTCTGTACTTGCAGTCCAACGTAGGACTCATGTACTTCTTCTGAATGGATTTGCCTTATCAGAGTTTCTGTGTTAAGGTCCCAACAAGTATGTTTGAAGTTGCTGAGAATCAAGACACAAACAGATCCGCAGTTCCCTGGGTGTCTGATCATGCAACTCAGCAACACCAGGAGGTAAAGTATTATCAGTGAACTTAGATGCAGTGGGGTTAAGCAGGGGAGGGTTGGCCAGGAGCCCTGAAGTTCAGTCAAGGAGAGAGATAAGAGTTTCCATGGGACACCATAATGTCATTATGAATTACCAAAACATTACATGCCATACTCAAAATTACTGCACTAAGGCTTTTCTAATGCAGTGTAGATGGTGGAAGAGGGGAAAATCTAGGGCCATTCCTTGGAACCACAGACCTGCTCATGAAACTATCACTACTTCCTGCTTCAAGGCAGCATGTCAATACCACAAGCAAATACTCTCTAGGTGCTTTAATTTGACCGTTCAGTATTTAATCTAATCTAATACCAATGCAAAGGCTCTCTCAGTAGAGGTTATTATAAACAAGGCTGAGTCAAGTATGCAATTAGCCAATGATTTTTGAAACAAATTTGAGAGCTGCCTCTTGCTCTGAATATCCCCTTGGCATAAAGGCTTTCAAAAACTGCTTTTTGTGAACACATGGAAACAAAGATCAGAAGAATACTTTAATGCCGTTACAGGCAGTTGAGCAAGGCAGAAAAACAGAAAATGAAACTAAATCAACAGGGGAGCCGATGCCACACAGGCTGTGTTCTGTGCAGCCTGTGAGCTGCACCAAAAGAGCCAGTTATACCCTGCCACAGCAGGGCGTTAGAAACATCAAGCATATCAGGAGCACTGCTAATTCTGAATCAGATATAGCATGGCTTATTCTTCCATTGCTAATGGAAAGAAAGCCTGAGAAATCATCACATCTTCTCCAGTAACATGTGTGCAATCCTGTTGCTGCCAGCAGGAATCCGCAACTGAACTTTGGACCTCTGTCCCCCTTCCCTCAGAAAGAAGAAAACATCTGAATAATGATGATTAAGCCAGAAATTAATAGCAAAATACTCATCTGTAATGTTGCCAAGCTCGATTTTTATACACTGTGTATATTAGAACCTCTCTCTAATACTTTAACCACTCATGCTAGAGAAATATCCAGGTGCTGCAGAGTTCATCTCAGGTCTCTAATAACACTGGTAAATGGAATCTCTATTGATTTCACGACATTGCTGGAAAAGGGTGAAGTCTGTCCAGGTTGTACAGCAGGAATTGGAACTGTCCACCTTTCCACGCACAGAGCAAGAGGCATGCTTAGATCATGCACCAGCTCTCTTCTGGTCCACATATCCAAGTCCTCCTTCCATGGAAATGAGAGGTGAGAAACAATGTGTGCAGGGCCCATTCACATTTCTCCTTGGTTCAACACTAGATACACAGCCTAAGTGATTTATCCAAGGTTATGCTGCAACCTGAGGTTATCCACAGACCCAAACAGAGCTGCTTTCACCACTGGACAATGTGACCTCGAGTACAGTTACAGAATTTTGCAGTAGAGATCTATTTCAACTCAGGTTTCCCCAGCTTAATGCATATTAAAAGCTGAGAAGGGCTTAGGTGGATTTTTTTAATGCAGGGACCCTTTCTTGTTACAGGCATCCTGCACTATTAATATAGCAGCACACAGTGAAGCTTTGAGTGCAGAAGTCCTCAATTAATTTTCTTGTCAAACAAAACCTAAAGCTACAACAGTCATCACTGGTTTAAAATTGTGTATTTTTAAAAGGAACCTGTTATAAAAATATTCAAGTAGGAGTAGCACCTTTTTTTTTTTTTACAGTCATCTTGCCCCTTTCCTTCTTTCTCTATAAGAACATGGAATTAGAGTAAGCACAGTATATCAATCTGTAATATTGTGGGTTTAAGAACATAACCAAAACACTTGGAATGATATTAATTCAAGTACATTGGACATGCCCATTCACTGCATTTTTTTAACCGGTAATATCCAGTCTTAAAAGCTTATCCATAAATTCAAGGGCAAACCTTCCTAATAGAAAGCTACAAGGATTTCCACAATCACCTCAGCTTGTTCACATACATCAAGTTTCTCAGCTTCATATTATGTTAAAATAATTTGGTAAATATTTTTCTTACATTATCTTAATTCACAAAGCAGAAACTGGAAGACAGTTCAATAGCATTCTGCTAAACAAAACCTAACCTTTTGTTATTTAATTAGGTTGCATAATTTTTTTATAAGCATATATTTAACAAGATGATGTCTTACTCCACTTCCTCACAGGTAAATCTATTTAAGAAAAATACTCAAGGTGATTTTTCCAAGCATCTGAGACTACCTGCTAGGTACATTACATGTTTTTCTAGAACCCCTGTGAAGATTTAAACTACATATGCTTCTTTTCCCAGCCCTTACCTTCCCCACATGGAAATCGGCAGGTTTGGAAGTAGTTTTATGGACCGTCTCTGCTCTGGAGTTGCCTCTACGATATCTGTTTTGTGATATACATCCAAAGGACTCGTGATTCAGGTGTGCGCTGCAGTCCTGAATCACTTTCTGTATCAGCATATTCAGACCATCCTCAGCAGCCTAATGAACTTAAGATACTAAAGCTAAAATGCTCACATTAGGCTATAGGGTTTCTAGCCTTAGATGACACGACAAGGAACCTTTTGCAGCATCACATAGTTGCAATGCAGGCTTCGCTAGAGCCAAGATGCAGAAAAGGTTGACAACAAGGGCATTGTATGGACCACCGTGTCTAATTTTTAGACTAAAACTTCAAACATCTTTTAAGTCCCCATAAGGCAGATTGAGGAGAGATTTGTGTAAAAGATGACATATAATTAACACCATTTAAGACAGTAAAAATGTCCACACCAGGCTATGTGACACAGTAACAACTGGAAAATCCTGTTCTTTGAGTAGAGCAGCTGGAGCCACACAGGACACCCTATCCATCTTTTTGGGGAAGCAAAATCTTAAGCTTTTGGTACTAGAAGATTTAATTTGCTTTTGTGGCTACACTGCACTGCACATCATTCAGTAACTGCATTAAAAGCAGTTCTACTTTCTATCTGCTTTCCTGCTCTAGTTCCCTACATCCTCATCATCTATTGCAATGGGAAGGTTGGAGGTGAATGTCTTTAGGAAGAGAGGATACCAGATGGTACTCTTACCAAATTAGCATTTTAGAGTGAACTGGGACATCCTCTTGCTACCAGAGCCTCAAATGCTCTTAAAAATCTCAGTGCCAATGGCAAGGTCATCGTGAGGAGCCAGCCATGACTGAAACTGCCTCTTGGCAATATCCAAACAAGAATCTTGATTATGGTGGTGATGGCGGTGATCAGAGGGAGTCAACACGTTGCCAACCTGTGATATTGTACTATTGACAACTGTTTTTTCCAGGTGTCTGGTGAAAGCTGTGAAACACATAAAAAGACTTGTAAAAAATGTTGGTGTTCCATCATCCCATTTTTCCTCTATAGTTAACATAAAGAAATCAAATAGTATGTGGGAAAACACACATGGAAGATGACCTAGGGGGAGATGCCAAATAACCTGTTACCAAATGTGTCCTGCCATGCAGATATCCCATGGCATAGCAGCCATAGGACCATCAGAGCCCAAAGCCCACATCATCAATTGCCAGGCAAGATGTGTAGTGCTAAACACAGGGTTTTCATTTCAGTTTAAAGATTTACATAACAAAGGAAACCAGGAGCAACCTTGGATATCGCTAGAGGTAGAGAAAACACATGAAAAAAATAAAACTGATTGTATTCTTAAAAACCAAGAAACCACTCAATGCAAGGACAGAATCAGCTCAGTTTTTGCACATTTCTTAATGGAGTAGTAGGTCATGCTCTGCAATGCCCAGAGCACTAAGAGAAAACAACAGTTGCTTTTACATTTGACCTGTGGATATGCAGGAAAGAACATCAGCAGAAATGTTGCACTCCTGTTTAACCACAGTAAGCAAGATACAGGAGAGGTGATCAGCTTGTATCAGCTGCAACCACTGCAGTGAAACAACTTCTCTCCCCCCTTTAAATAGTTCATGTCGAATTAGTATGATTACTGGATATTATGATACTACAAATAACAAAATGACATCATATGTAACACAGGAAACCAGAAAACTGTTTAGCTTTTCAGAGCTAAAGAAAGAAGTAATAACAGACTGTATAGACTAGCTTCTGTGTGACAAGGCAATGAAAAACAAAGCCTGAAATAAACCAGTGCCCAAACTGAAAAACATTGTTAGGAGACTAACCTGAAAATTTCTAGTGAGTTAGCATACACAATCGTTTATTCAAACATTAACTAATTGTATCTATCTGGATCGAAGTTGATCAGAAGTTTGTCACTTAGGCAGTTTTATGAAAATTTGCACCTTTGTTAAAAGCAAAGCATTTGATAAACATACAGATTGTGACAAAACCCAAAGCTTTAAGAATATTCAGTTTTTAAGTCTCGAACAGTATTTCAGCTTTTTTGTTTGTGTATTTCTCATATGATCTCATAATTTTGTATTTGGCTTGCTGAGTTCTTCTGTGGACGTAGCTGGAATAGCTGTTCACATTCCCTGCTAGGTATGATGTTTTGCTGCACTTGCCCAAAATGTAAGCGTGTATGTTTGTGTTGTAAATAAGAAACCGACAGTGGTTTTCAGCTGTATCCACTCACATTCCCCACTCCAACTTTCCCCCACCCAAGCTTTAATTCTCTTTACAAAAGGCAGCAGTTTGCCAGGACTAACACTTCTCCCGTCTCTAAAAATGTTACACATATCACAGCAGTACCACTGTCAACAGTATCTTAAATAATGCCCTTAAGAAAAAAATGCTCCATATTAGCCTTTCTAGGATATTTAGCAAGAAGTTGTATCTTAAGGCTCGAGATAATAATCACTTCACCATTCACACATCCTGCCCTGCCTGAGAAATGCACAGAATTAAGGGATTCATGAAGAACAGATGATGACCCCGCACAGGCTGGGGGTCTGCAGCTCATGTCCTGATTTATTACTCCATGCAGCCACCTCTTCTCCCCTTTGCAACTGAGGTGCAATGAAGGAGTGGTTGCTTTGCACCATCCATCCCACTGTAGGATCAAGTTGTGGCCAAGGACTAACCTGGGCTTGGGAATGTGGCAGAAGTCACTACGCCACAGTTGTATATATGTATCTTATTTGCACAAAGGAGCTGAATTAAGATTATATAAGTTAATGATGCTCTGCTTTTTTTGAATGGTTGGTTTTGTAGGATTGCTTATGAGCTTTGGAAGGAACAGGCAAGCACAAATGATGCACTCAACTGATATAGCCAGTAAAAAGGAAAGGTAGAGATGGACTGTCAATCAATGATCCTGAAAGATTTCAGACCAGGTACAATCTCATACGGCTGCGGACATAAACATCATATTCCACCACAAAAGCATGTGCCAAGAGACTGCCAAAGGTGAGCATTAAACAGCAAAATCACAAAGCACCAAATGAATCTATGCCAGTGGCCACAAAGTGTATGGCAGCCAGGCTTTCCTCACAGCAAGAGGTGCCAGCAATACTCTGCAGTGCAATGCACTCTAAGGCTTAACAACAAGTCGTTTTCAATTATTCCAGTCTATTCAATTTATCACCATATGACCTCACCCAAAAAGAATACAAAAAGCAAATCCAGCATTTATTTTGGTATGCTTCTCATCCCTTGATCTCTTCCCCCCTACCCTTTCCAGAAATTGCCAGCACAAGTGAATACTTGCAGTGTTTCTGTTCCGTAAATGGTTTCATGCTTAGCAGCAGGCACCAAAAAGGTTCAGTTCTTGCTCTGATCCTGTGTTTATACTGAGCTGGAGGTGATTTTAAACCATCTTCCATATTTGGGGTCTACTCAAAGCTAAGTGACCTAAGGGCAATCTACTGATGCTCCATCTCCTATGTCTACAGAGAGGCCCTTTTGAGCCTTGAACAAGTAAAGAATAGCTGTAACGTGCTCCCTCTCCGCCTTACAAGACTTAGTGCAGAAACTCTGCCCTGTATACCTGCCCAGAGAGCCACGAAGTGGCCTTACTGCGACTGACAGGCCTGGCAAATAGGAACACAGAGAGGGGGAAATCCCATTTCCCTTTTCAGGCTTTTTGATAATGGACTGCATTGCCTGAAACAATGAAAGTCTCCCCTGAGATGCATCACCATGCTAAAGGAATACCCTGATTCCTCACAAGGCTTGTGTGTCCTTTGTTCTGTGTCAGTAAGTGTCCACATCACAGCAGTGAGATGAGCAGAGCAGGGCAGACCTATGGCAGGATTGGCTGGCCACTGGTCCGTCAGCCCCATGGAAATGAGCAGTCATGCCTCAAAAGGTTGTGCCAGTGAGCAGCACTATGAAAGAAATGACAAATTGAGAAAAATCTTCCTTAATGGATGGTTAAAAAAAAAAAAAGTAAGAAAAGAGAGAGGGGCCACTCGAGACACCTAAAGCTGTTAATAGTGACAAGAGAAGAAGGGATTTCTGGTTAATCAACATCAAGGTCAGAGTCTTGTGGAATAAATTTCATATACAGTGAATAACTCACACAGAGTGATGGCATGTTTAGCATCAACTCTTGGCAAAGATTTGTTTGCTTAATGACTTTTCTCTTTTTTTTCAGGCCAGCAACCTTTGACTGCAGAGAGTTTGTTAAAAGTGCTAAATGTCACTAAAAATGTGCTGTTAATCCTCCTCATCAACAAATGTTAACCACGGAGTGATAATAAAGAGAAAAAAGAAAAAGATGTGGCTCCAATCAGGATTATGCCTGGTAAGTGCAGAGACCCCCATGACTCTGTAACAGACGGCTCTCATACTGTTTCTCCAAATATATGTCACCATCCCCGATTTTGCAAAAGCGCTTTGATGTTCGTTTGCAGATGGATACACTGTACTTTTCCTTTGGCTTGTGCAAACAAAGAGAGGCATTTTGGTTTTCTCGGCAAATACTGTCAGATGTTTTATGCACAGCAATGAAAATTAAGTAAATCTTTGGTATTACAAATCTTCTTCACTTGAAACAAGCTTGGCTCAGCTACTGGTGGACATAGAGAAAAAACATGTAATTTTTTTCTAGATAAAGAAGTTTATAGATGTCCATAATGTTTTGAAGATCTCAGCATTTACTGACTTTAATGATCTCTGTGGAAGCTATTGGGCAGCAAGAGTTGGGAAAATGAGCACATTAAAATGGCCTTGAGCTCTTTCCAGATTCTGACTTTTGCTGCACATGTCCCTCCTAACTCTAAATCTTCCCATTGATCAGTGTAATTAAGTTGTGAGCAACTATTCTTCTCAAGCAAAGTCTGCTGCATTGATTTCATGCTGAAGGAGCACATGAGCCTTCAAAAGCTTCTCTATTCCTAGTAGTTCAAGTAAAAACAACAAAACCTCACATCTAAGAAAAGTTACTGCTCTCCCATCAGTGCTAAGTCTGTGTTCTACTTTTTCCCAAGGAAAAGCACCTTGCAATCTCCTCTGTCTATAGATTTTAAGACCAAGCAGTAACATTCTCAGGATGCATGAAAAAATTCTGACTAACAGTAAGCTTCACAGAGTTGTACATTTTAAAAAGTACAGTTGTTGGACCTTGAAATTAGTAACTTTTTCATATGTGGGAAATATTAATTTTTTAATTACTTCTGCTAAAGCAGATTTCCTTATTTTTTCAATTAATGATTTTGCTAAATAATTTGTGTTTCAAATACCTCATTCTTTTCTTATCATATATTACAAAAATAGTATAGACAAGTGTGTTTAGATATATCATAGATAAACCTATGTATAAAATAGCATAGATAGATACAAAATAGCCTTAATCTCAGTCTCTTCTATGTCTGAAGGTTGTTCAGAGTTGTGCTGTATTTCTGTAACATTTATGGATATAGGAGTGTGATTTTTTTTTTTGCCATTTCTGTTGTGTTTTCCTTCAGTGTTGAGTAATCCCATTCCTTAATATTCTGGAATCTGGAGGAAATTACAGTATAGTTACACGTATGTTTGTGCAAGGTTTTCTATTTTGGTTTTTAATCGGGGTTGGAGTAATTTTGAGACACCTTTACAGATCCACTAACACTTTGTTTTACTTTTGGTTTTATAGTAGGTGCTGCTTATTGCAGCAGTTAACAACAGTGAAGCAAATACAGCAATTTCTTTCCAGTGCAACAGTTTCTCATGTTCCACAGTTTCAAAATACTTGGGAAATATGTGCAAGGTTTGTGAACGTTATGGAGCATTGCCACTGAGGTGAAATGGAAGGCATGAAGCTCCAGCTCAGCCCCACAGAGCTCTCTTTTTCAGAAGCTACTCAGATCTTCCACAGCTCCTTGGTGGAAAGCCTACAAAATAGCTCATGGTTTTACGAGCATTGCACAAGGTGTAACAGACTTTTTACACCACAATTTTAAAGGTATTACTTCTGATCTCATGAAAGCATGAAACAGTCCAATTTTTTAACCTTCCTGCTGCTGTTCAAATCAAGCAGGGATTTCAGTTCTGTACATATAGGTGGTTTTGAGCAGTTTCCACAAGCATTCAGTATTACTATAACTACAGTTGGCACTATTTGAAATTAATCATATCTAAGATTCCAGCAACACAACCTGGAAAGACTGTGACCCATGAAATTCAAAACAATATAAATTCCACTTGTTATGAATGGGAGTGCCACTTTTTGCACTGGTTTCCCCACCCCATACAGAGTTCAATTTTAATGTTCATCTTCTTACTCTGCAGTCATCATGCAAATGGTCTTATCTCACTGAGCAGCTATATTCTACTGCAGTCATCATGGTGCTGACAAATAATTAGAGCTTTGTTAGCATTTGGGGCAGGATTGGAGAAATTCTCTCAGAAAAAGGATCTAACTATAATCATTTATGTTGTCTCCATTCCCTTCAAAATACTCTCAGTCTGCCCTGTTTTCAGTAATAAAAGCAAAGTTCTTCCTGAATTTCAACAATCTTCAATAAATTATATACATATACAAAGAGTAAATGAGTTCATCTATGACTGTAGTTGCATAGTAGAAGAGAAAAAGGAAGGCAGGTAGGATTATTTCTTCTTTTAAATTTGTAGGAAGGGGTAAGTTAATCAGTTAAGTGGAAGCAATATTAGTATCTTCACAGAAATATGGATTACCTCAAGATCTGGGATGGGAACCATTTGGGCTTGAATTTTTCATTTACTATAAACACTCCAAAGCAAAGTAGACTTCCAACTTTCAAGAAGCTTCATTTCACACTGATACATTTTTTTCTCTCTCTATAGGTTAGATACTATCCCTTAGCACATCACTCTTTTCCAAAGGTCAAAATAAACAGTTATTACACACAGGCATTATTAGCCACTCACTTTCATCTGCAATGATAAACAATGAAGATAGGAGACCCCTGGCAAAGGTCTATACACACTCCATTTCAAAAGGAAATTAGGCTTTTGGCATAATTTCAGTAGTTCTGTATGTTCTAACATTGCTTCTTGGAGTTACACTCTTTACATGCACGAAACCATTCAAAATTCTTGAAAATATAATTCACAACCTCTCTCATTATCAATGTATCATCCCATCTTCTCTTACTTATTAAAACTACACATATATGTGTACATGCCCCTAAAGGTACTTTAGTATGTGAGCACACACTCATCTATATTGTTTTATACTTAAATATATATTGCTTTTAAATTCATAACATAGACGTGACTGAGAGGATCTCTGGCAGCCAGAAAATACAAAACCATTAAAATAGCTTTTTCTATTCAAGGAGGGCAGAGTTTGATCTTCTCTTTTGGTATAAACTCAGGGCAACTCTACTTCAGCTGATGAAGCTTAGGCAGTTTAGAAAAAGAAAGCAAGTATCAACCTTTTAAAGCATGTTTGTCTTTTCAGTAGTTTTGAGCATTTTTAGGTCTCTTGAACCCAGACAGGCCATCAAAGGCTAATAGTCATGATTCTATTGAAAAATATGTTTAAAGTAGGCTAAATCCTCCTTTCGTGAACTTCAGAGGTGCTGAGTACTCCTGGTTCCTGCAGAAACTTGTGGCAGCTCCAAGGCAGTTACCATCATCTACTTCTCTACTCCCTGAGTAGGGAGGGGCATTCTCCATTTATTCTTCAACTTTTTGTTCTTCACAAGAGTTGCAAGGTAAAAAAGACGTGAGAAATCAGCACATCACATTAGTTGCACTTACAAAGACATCCCCCAAACCGGTCAGATATTCAAAGGGCACATTTCTTTTCTATAGATAGAGCTAGGAATCCACAAAATTCTTTCATGTGTTTTCCGTGTGCAGCCAGCTGCTCTCCCAAAATATCCAGCTGTATTTTGATACACATGACAAAGAAACTAAACTGAGGGAAGGATGAAAACTTCCCCTCTGCTCTTTAGAGACATAGTTAAGGACTTGATTTTTACATTGCAATTCTTTAAGTAAAACAATAAAATTAAATCCTCTGCACCTTGACAGAAATACCAAAGCATAGAGTTCTCAGTTAATCCCGTATGGATAGAGGAACAGGATGGGCTTTATCACCACACACTCTTCAACAGGAATAAAGGAGTTTGTTCTCCATGTTCATCCACCACTCTCTCATCAGATGCCAGGAAATACTTAAAGAAGGAACAGCTATGCTTTCACACTTGTCATGAGCTCTAAGCATGCAATTATACAAACTCATTTTTGCATGTAACAGACTGTGTTATTCCTATAGCTACTGAAACCTACATGCAGGCAAATCTCACTGGTATTTTCCTTCTCGTGCCTTTCATGCTGCTGCCAGTGTTAGCCAAATAGCTCACAAGGCACTGCAGAAACTCAAGAGAATTTGCCAGCAAGTTACAATTTGATACTAGGGAGTCATAGCCATTATATGGCAAAGCTGGATCCCATAGACTTAGTAAATAATTTGCACACCAGCAAATTATAGACTTAGTAAATAATTTGCACACCAGCAGGTCCACTGAGATACCAAGACTCAAAGGGCTTTGCTCTCCTGCTCTTGCTGCCCTTCATATCATCAAATCAAACATTCACGTAAGGTATTTAGGACCTGCTTGCCAGATTGCAAAGGTAGATGTTGTTTTTGGCTCTCCCTGCAGAGCTGAGCCCTGAAGTGAAGCCAAGACCTGTAATCATTTGCCTTGGCTGAAACAAAAATAAACACCCTGTACTGTACGCGATTCTGAGGTAATTACTGCCATTAGATCACAGCCTGGAAATGAATTTTAAACCACGCAAAGAGATTGAATACAAAAAAACCCTATGTTAAAATGATGTTAAATGTCCAATTATAACATGTCAAAGAAAGGAGGACTCAACTTAAAGAAGGAACTTTAGCTCCAGCCCACCTTGTCGGACCCAGCCTCTGCAACCCACATGGTGAAGTTAAACTCTTTCTTGTTAGGGGATGACCTGCAGGCCCAGCAGGAATGGGTCAGGTGCCCCATTTGAGGTAATATTGCCTTTAGAAAAATAGATACTTTCTTCCTTCAGCATTGCTTAAGGAGTACATTACATCTACTGTGTGTTCCCCCATCTGCATTCTTTAACTTCGCTCTGATTTTTTACCTCCACTTCCACACATCCCCTTACCAGCTGAGTATCACCCAGTCCAATCTCATTTCATCCAATTAACTCTTCTCAGACTTCAACAGCCCTAAAAGGGAGACTTTCATTTCTTTGTAAGGGTCTCTAGAAAAGGACACAAAACATCGTGAGGGCGAGTGGATTCCATGCTCTGAATCAGTTTGGTAGCCCAGGACAGCAACTTTCCTGTAATGTCATAGCACCTCCCCATTTCAGTTCAGTTCACTGTTGCCAAGGAGACAAAAGCCATCCTGCATTCCTGCAATCACCAAAACCTACCAGGCCCCAAGGCATGGAATGTCCACAGGAGTCCATGAGAGCTCTAGACCCTGACTGCCCCAGCAGGAGCTGTCCTGCACCAGGACTTCCCTCTGAGTCCCCAGCTGACCATGTCATGTACTGGTGCAGCACTCAGAATTTCCCACCAGCCTACCACCAGGATCACGTATAGCCCTGGCTCTTCGAGTCATGCTTCTGAAACAAGTCTCTCCTACCATCAGATTTGTGAATTGCTGCACCATTCTAACCTCTAAAGGTAATAAACAAACAAACAAACAAACCTGCTTTCGGGTTGTGTGTGATGTGCTAGGAAGGGATTTATGGTCCAGACTCGGCTGCCAGAAACACACTGCGTGGCCACACCCGTGAGACTGGGACACTGTTAGCTGTGTTTGCCTTTTCCTTGACCTTGCTGTTACTTTGAAGACACCAGAGGCTGCTGCTATCAGCGGCTTCAAGGTCCTTCCTTAGACTTACTGCCATTGACTCAGTGACAACAACACGATGTCTTTAACTTCTGATTCAGAAAACAGTCATTCAAATAAAGGATACACTGACAGCCCATTAACTACAGCAAAGATTGTTGTTGCTGCTACAGTTTCAAAGAGACCTATTTAAAAATAGATTAAGGTCTTGGAAATCTCAGCTTATTCTGCCTTTTTCCCCTCTTCCCTGCAAGACAAGTTACCAAACCAAAGCTGGCATTTGCTTCCTCCCTGATCTAGTTACAACTTCATTATAGCAATATTGGCCAGCAGCAAGTAACTTATTAAATAAATGTCCTTTAAGTGCTTCTACCTGGATAGTTGATTCAGATAACAGAGAGATAGAGAGAAGGGCCTGGCTTGGCTCTGCCCACTTTCCACCTTCCCTTGTAGCAGCACTGCCAGGAGGCCATTCCAGCTTGCCAGGCATGGGTGAGCAGCATCTCCCAGTGCTGCAACAAGAGAACCGATATGAGCCTTTTAAGGCCACATCAGCTCTTTATAACAATCTCAACAAAATCTTTAATCACATAGTCTGGGTCCTGTGCACTTTGACAGATGTAACTTTGTGGAAGATTTATTTATCTATTTATTTGTTTTTACTTTCTTAACGAAAACAGCTTTCAATCTCCACAAATCATTTTTCACCTAAAACGATTTTATGATATTTTTACCCCCCTCAAAGTTGATAATGGGACCCAGGAAGCTGCTCTGCCTGCAGAAGGAAGAGAGCAGAAGACTCAGGATAGGGAGCTTGACACCATGTGTCACCAGAAGGGTGGTGCTGGCTTGGTGACAAGAGGAATAGATATTTCTTTTAGTCAGAAAAAGAATAAAAAACTCCAACCTTCTGAAACAAATGTTCCATCTCAAGTGCTTAAAGCAAGCAAGGTTAGCCAAAACCACAACACTACAGGCTTCTGGGTATGGCTGGCTCTTGATCTCACCTCTTGATGTGGCTCCAACAGCATTTAAAGAACAGTTCAACATTTAACGAACATACAAAAGAGTGATTAGGACCATCACAAAACGCCAAGAGACTTAGCACCTGCCATGATCATTAACTACACAAATCATCGCCACTGCCCTTTCCCCCACCTCTGCTACGGGAAGCCACCACCAGCAGAACTGTTGAACACAAATAAAGTTTGCAGAAAGCAGGTGACTGTTTCTGGCTCTTTCACAATGATGTGGCCAGAGATGACTCAGCTAGACAGGATTGTTTGTTTGTTTGAGGTGTTTTGTTGTTTGAGTTCTTTTTGAACTTTGAGGGATAGATATGCTTTACAAAGGGATTTGAAAGAAAATCATAGTGGGACTCAGAATATTTGACTCAACTTAAGTGTACATATATGTATATTAAAAAACTGACATACACACATTTATGTTTACCATTTCTTGAGTATTGTTTGCAATGAACAGGTACTTAAGTTCTAACATAGTAGAACAGTATGAGATAATGCTCAAAGTTCATGACACACATCTTAAACAACCAGATTAAGACCGATGGGGGGTTCAGAATATCCACACACCAGACCAATGAGCATGCTGCTTATGCCATTTCAGAAGACCCCATCTTGGTTTCTCATCAGTATTTATTTCTCTGCCCAAGATCACAAGCCTTAAACATATAGTCATCCAGAGCAGAGCACTTGCATCTGTCATCAGATCTGTGAGATATGAAGTTTATCAAATCTATGATCCATCATCAGTCCTCCCCCTTTTCTTTCCCATAGAATTTCAAAAGTACAATAAAAACTTCAGGGTTTTATATTTTACAAGGATCATTTGAGGTAGTCTTGTATTAACTTTGATGTTTGCCTCCTTCAATGATGTAATATACTGAACATCTACTTCCTGAACCAGGAATTTTGCAAAGATCACTGTATTATTACAAGAATGTTTACTTGCCATCTAACCTCACTTTAAACCAAACATACAGTGAGTTTTTCCCCTTACAAAGAGAAATTGTTAAACAACCTTTCCACAGGCCTATAATCAACCCTTTAAATCAAACATGAATAACAGACTTTCATTTATCAATTGATCCACTGTTTTATGGTGGCGGTTCTTTCCCCCCTTCACTTTTTTGGGTGCAGCAGATAAAAGACTCAGTTGTACTATCATAGGCCATTGCTTTGTAACTAAACTCTGCATGAGAGAAACATTCCTCTTTTTTTTTTTTTTTTTTGTGTTGGGGAAAGAGGGAACAGAAAGAGGGAGAGTTAAGGTTTTTTCCTCCCTTAATTTTCCTCTTCGGCTTAAGCTTTGTTTTTGTCATTTTGAGGCTTTGGCAGGAGGGTAACTGTGGTGGCTGTTGTTCCTATAAAAATCTTTGAAAGCCATTGTGTAGCAGGTCAAAGAGAAACCAAATTAAAAACTAACAACTTTTGAATTTCAGCAGCCAAAGTTAATGTTGACTAAGAAGCAAAAAAGAAGGGGGAGGAGGTAGGAAAAAAAGTGGCCCTATGGAAAGCAAGGGCCAGCTGAGAGATCTAGAGGACGGCAGGCTCTGAAGGGGCAAAGCTGCTCCTTTTGATGTGGGAGGTCTGCAAGTAACCTACTGGGACACTCCCTGGGCTATCTCATTAACCATGTCACCAAAGCCCCCCAAGGTCCAGAGAATCATAACATTATCTCTGACATTACCACACAGATACAAGGTTCCTTAGGCAGTCTATAAACATGCCTGTACTAACCAATTCATCGTGGCTTGACACCCCTGCAAGAGCTGGATGCCCTTTAGTGAGCCACATGAATTGCCCCAGTCATTCATCAAAGTTTCTCAGAGTGCATTTCACACAGCATTAAATTTAATTAAAGCAACATTGACTGCATTGTAATCCTCTGGAGGCTCTTTGTCAGAAGGAGCTGGAACACTTTCTACTTAAATATCTATTGTTTAGGTGTGGTTTTTTTTCCCCTTCCGTTGTCTGAGCCCAAGTGATTTGCTGCCTCTCCCTGTTTTTTATTTAAAAACTCATATGTCATGAAAAAGTTCTGTCATGCAAACAGAAATCCCAGCCTGACATGACAAACAGTTCAGCTTCTGTGCACTTGTCTGTAGATGCTGGAGAATATAGAAGATTGTTTTAAAAAACTAACAGACATGTAAAAACGCAACCCTCGACACACACGAATGAAGATCAGTAGCAGAAAGTGTGTGAGCAGTAAAAGCTACCTATTTGCCAGGACACATCCCTGTGCACATCCTCCTGCTTTGGTGGACCAGCCATGGGCCGCTATCACTTTCCATCGGTGCTGTGATGAATAGTGGCTCCAGTTGCACTTGGTGCTCCATAGTCCTTTGTCAAGACCAGCAGTTCCATCAGACCCCCACATCAGTGCAGGGTTCCAGCAGTTTGCATTTGCCTTGGTGGAGGAAGCATCAGGCAGAAACCAACTCTCTAGGTCTCCCTTTCGCTGGATCTGTTCATTCACATTGGAATCCCATTGGTTTCATTCACCTTGTGTGTTGTTGATCCCTTCTAGATCAGCATCAAAAGACAAGCTTTTTTTCCCCATCCTCCTAGCTGCCTTTCTGCCAGCCACCAGCAGTTTAAAGCCCCACTCTTCTCTTTGGGGGAATATTAACTTGGGAGAAGACGTGGAAAACCAGCCACACAATTTTCAGAAACATAAAGATTATTCCAACATTGAATTACAGTGAAAACTGATGGAAACAGCATTTTGCCCAAGGGGAGGCAGTTTTGTGCCCACTGTTCCTCCTCTTCACCAAGAGCAGCTTTTGAGAGCCATTTCTCCATATGCAGCAGGCAGAGTGAGATCATATAGCTTTCATAAACAACAAAGGTGAAAATGTCCTTTGCTGTTGCAAATGCAAACTGCAAAACAGACTAAGGAAAATCTACCTTTTAACACAGTCCTGCAGTATCTACAATAATATTTGTGGTTAAACCACTGGTTTTGCTACACTACCATCTCCTCCCTCATATATAACTTAGGTTGCTTCTGTTGTGGTGGTGGTGTTCTGTTCTTCCTGTTACCAAATCATCTGAAATGACAAAGACAACTTCTCAATCTGCCTACTACGGAGCAGCATCCTCCTTGCTTTATTCTCCAATCCTTCTGAAAAATCAACCTCGTTAGTATCACTGCAGTGCCCTGGGAGTTTCAGATCTTTCTATTTCTTTACAGTTTTATGAGGAGGGTAGAATAGAAAGCACTCACATGGCCATCATTCACAGTTATCAGTAGACAATAAAAAAAAAGTATAGTTTTGTATTTCTCCAAAGAAAAGCAACTAAGCGATTCTGCCCACAAAGGGACATGCTTAGGCCTCAAGGTTTCAAAGGACCTGACAGGGGGGTCTTGGGAGAAATTCCGTGTTATGCTCAGCCAAGATCAATGTTATTGTTTATCTCAGAGAAGTATTTATTTCCAGTTCTCAGTACTTCTCATGGTTCCTCATGTGAGATCCTCTGCTGCCATGCCGTCATGGAAATGGTTCCATAAAATAACAGGAGGTGCTGAAGAATCAGATCATTTTCTTCACAGGATGCACTCATCTACGCCACAGATACATGGACTTGGTGCACCATAATGCTTATCATCTCAGAACTAGTTTGCTATTGCTTGCCAGGTCTATGATTTAAGAGAAGACCTAAAAGAGACCAAAGCACTGCCCAGGTCCCGAGCCTCATGGCACACCCTTCACCCAGGTAAAAGTCCATATACGGTTTAGCAGAAGTAATACAAATTCAAAAGCAAAATTGTATTTCAAAGGTGTAGGCTAAAAGCTTATGCAAGTCTTCAGCTGTTGAGAACTGAAGAAACTTTACAGAAAGTATGGAGAATTGTCAATTGGCAGCTCTGGAAGAAACAGCCTCTGCTCTCTATCTCTCTATGACTCTGCCCTATAGCAAAAGGAAGGAGAGCAGCTTGTGTAGACATAACCAGATTAATTCAACCAACTCAGCTTCACTGGGGTGTGAACACCCCCTTTTCCTTTTTTCATACACACTCACTAACTGAGAAGAAAACCTTACTAATGCAACACACTAAATTCCCCCCAGAAAACCTTTTTCAAAATGAACACTTTTGCTTTAGAGAAAGACACCGCTGAAGAAAAAAAAAAAATAGCCTCTATTCTTTAATAGCTTTGATGTGAATTTTGCCTTGTGCTATTTGAGTGGAACAGAGCTAAACACAGAGCTGAAATAAAGGTACAAGTCCTCTATGTCTCTCACACACAGAGGCCATCAGATAGCTGTTAGTGCTGCCCTGGGATGCTGCCATCTGTGGAGCCCTGCATTAGTTATGCACGGCACGCTGATTTTACTACTGTAATTGCACACATATTCACACCCCCCATCACAGCCTCGATGGTAAAACTTGTGCATAACATTATACTTTAGACGACCTCCTGCTGACTTAGAAAGAAAAACTCTAACTTTATTCTATTCTCCCTTGGTATTTACTTCACTTTCCCTTTCAAGCTTCTCAAACACACAATAAGCTTTTGATTATCAGGGTTTTAAGTGCTCCACTGGACACCCAGTGTGTATTTATGAATGGAATTAATAAAGAAGCAATCTGACTCCATCAAGGGAGCATTTTCAGCTACTCTTAAGCGTCACTGAGCAACACAAGTAGAAATTGAGAGGCGCTAGAGGCCTCCAGCCTTCATTTTATCCATTTATTAAGTCACACCCAGTAAAAGTCTTAGAAATTAACATTTGTCATATTGGGATCTCTGTACAGCCAATTCATTTAATGAACTGAAAAAAGTATTAGAGGCTGCATACACAAGTAATCCAAACTGTAAAACTACTTATCTTGCTAAAAAAAACCAGTAACATTACTGCTCTTTTGGGCAAATCATTTTGGCTTAGGTTTTCTCCCTACTCCACAGAGATTTTTCAAGTTACATTTTCACCTTTTTTGTTGCGATTGTCAGTGAATTCTCATAGAGCTACTTGAAGCCCAGACTGCAGGTTTCTCATCAATATATCATGAACTCGAATGAGTTGTCCCAAAAAGAGAAAGGAAGAAGGTGGGGCAGTTCTGTTTAATCTTTCCTTGACAACACACACACACACTATCCTTAACATTAAGCACAAGTATTTTGTCCTTAACGTTAAATATTAAATGCTCATGAACATTTAAATGGGTGTGTTTATACACATACCTGAAATCAAGCTAGTTCTGCTGCAAGACACTGTCTAATGTTCTGAGAACAGCAGCCTACCCTCTGCTAAGTTTTTTCGATGCATCAGAAATCGGGAAAAAAATTGAAAAGTAAAAGGGAGGTTGGGACATTTCAGGTGTAGCAGGTATCAGGGACTAGTTCAAATCTCTCTAAAGAAAAGTGTTGAGAATTAAGATTTCCCAGTCTGGATAAGGAAGAGTGTATAATCCTTCCAAGGACTTAAATACTTGCTCTGTCCTTGTGCCTACACTTCTGGTGCAGGAATGAATGTTTTTTCCTACTGTGCTCAGTTGCTACTGTTTCCCTAAGACTCATCTCCAGTCACCTCCCTGCTTTTTTTCCAGAAAAGGTGAAGTTCAAAAGGCTCCTCACAGCAGTGACATGCATCTGGTGTTCAGTACAACCCAGTTACAGCTCTCGCCTTGGCTACTACCTTTAAAATGAGACTACACATAAAAAAGCAGAAAGACAGCAAAACTATTTTGTTCTGAAACCAAACAAAACCAACCTCACCCTGAAGCAAGGGCTCCAGCAAGCAACCATAATACAATCCTAAAAATTCGTAAATACTCAGATGAAAAATTCCCCCTTCCTTGTGTCACGGCAGCTCTGTGCACTCAGCAGCTGCCACAGGACCAAGGGTGCAGGTGAGCCACACTTTACCAGGCAGGAGCTTTACAGTGGAAGCAAAGCAGTGGAGGTACTGCAGACCTTCAGCTGTTGCTTTACAACATCAAACTTCCTTAGGTTTTAGCCAAGATCCCTTTCTTTATCACTTCATAGGGGAGGCCATCTCCGCAAGAAGTGGTGAACATTTTTGCATCTGTCACTGTCAAGGCACCTGCGTCCTTTGAGACATCCAGATCTAGAAATTTAATGTTTCTTTGCATCAATTCCAATGTCACAGCTATATAACAATAGTGTCTTAGGAATGATGACCCAAAATGTGACGTGGGAAGACTAATAAAATTGTGCTATTTTTATGTATATATTTATATGTGTATCTTTAACCAATGTAGTCAAACCAAAGAGGACATTCTCCCCCACAAGAACCACATTCAGGCCTTCCCTTACACTTTTTCCACCTAGGGAAATCCCACTCAATTTGCTGAGCATAACTTGCCTAGAAAAGTAAAACGAGTGTCCAGCCAGTCCGTCCTCTGCATCAAACCTGTGACAGCACACTGGATGGTCTCCCTGACAAAACCCCCATGCTGCGCAGCCACAGCAACATGGCTACCTCCTGACTCATTGTAAATGCCAAGACTAGGCAAACAAGACAACTAATGGCTATTCAGGCAAATTTGGGCCACCATGATGGGAAAGGTGCAGAGGGAAAACATTATGACCCGAGCTCTTTTGAAACAACCTGACAGTTGATAGATGAGCATCCATAAAATGACAAAGGCTCCCTGTGTTAAGCCCCTTGCTACCAACATCTTCTCCCTGGGAAACTAATTACCCTATACTGTCAGTGAAAATATTATTTTTCCGGTAATTATTTTCCCTTTTCAATGACAAAATGACCACAAAAAGTCACCTCACATCTAATTTTTGGCCATGCTTGAATTAACAACATCATGCAATGTTGTGCATGTGATTTTAGCTCATTTAGCTCCGCAAATCTATGGAAATAAGTAACACTAAGCAAATTCTGAAACACAAGGAGTGTGGTTTTATGATGCTGATTTCTACTTGCTGTTTGTGGTGCCTATACTGTGAAAGGCAGTGGAGATAGCAGTTTATCTCCAGGCTGCTGTATCAGTAGTGAGAGAGGAGTAAGAGTTGGGTAGAAGCTGCTGAAGGCAAAGGGCTATCTATCAAAACACATTTTTAACAAATAGTGCATGGTGCAGTCTTCTTCCTCAAGTGCTGAGTTCAATTCCCTTTGATTAAACTTACAGGTAAATTTGTCTTTACAATGTGCATGTGTAAAAAAGCAGAGAGGGTCTAATCCAGCTCTCAGGCATAGCTAATCCTAGCTCTTGGGAGGCTCAAGATCCAAACCCATGCCAAAATTTTAAGTGTTATTTGACTGGTATAATGATCTGATTTACATGCTGTAAGATGTACAGACCTTGGAAGCTGAATTTGGCTCCAAAAAGTGTTTCTAAAACACAGGGAATCAAATTTAGGTGGGTTGCTTCTGTTTTGGTTTGTTTTTTTCTTTTATTTCAAGCCATTGCAGAGTCTGCCATATTCTATAACTTTATGGAAATAAATAACATTAAGCAAATTTTGAAACTCAAGCCTCAGATAATTTTTTACATGCATTAGTGCTATAAGAAAATAAAGTTCTTTTTCCACAGGAAAAAACAATTGATTTGTTTACTCAAAAGTACCTGCTCAACTCAGATTTTTAGTGCTACTCGTGAGGTTATCGTATGAAAAATGATTTAGTATAACAATCCAGCATCTAGCCACAAAGAGATATAGGCAAAAATTTCCTAATTGAATTGTCAATCCATCAGACATTAGCTCTCCTGAAATAAAAAAAAGAAAACACAAGACAATTTAAAGGAGAAGTAAGGTGTCCCTCAGCTAAGTGTAAAGTGGGATTATGTTGAGCCACAGAATTCCACATTCAAGAATTATGCAAACTGTTATGGACTAACTCAGCCTGTGTGTGTTATTCAAAGCTGAGAACTCTGAGCAGCTGAGCAGGTAAGACAGGCAAACTGAAGTGGTTGACCAAACCAGAGAGAAAGAGCTTCTGAGAGAAGGAGTATCTTTTAATTGCTGACCCAGTCACTGCAGCCACAAGGATCCCAGTACACACAATTAACTATTACTCCAACTAATAAATGATAAACCCTGCCCGCAAATCTTGCTTTGATAATAAAATACACACATGGGGCTACTTGAAGAGGCAATTAAATTATCAGTGTCAGCAAGCAGTTTGGTCTGGTTAGAAACAGTCAAGGTCAGAGGGAGCCTTCTGAGTTCAATTCAAAAGTTAGTTCTCTCAAACAGCGTGACTTGAAGCTTTCATATTGTTAGCATAATTTGACAGTCTGGGATCTCCCAGTTGCTGCATTTCATGTTCAAGTTGTTATCAGCTTCCCCTGGGTAACATTATCGTCTCCGGTAAATATTTTCACATGATCTGCTAAAGACAAAAGCCTCTGTTTTCCTGTATAATTTCTTCTACATTGCAAAGCACATTGAAAAATCACCATTCTTACCACCTCTGGGAAAAAGCCTTATTTCTTGCTAGAGCTTCATTCAGCAGGGAACAATAAGGAAGAAAAGGAGAAGAGCTTCTCTGTTCGTTTGATTCTGTGCCATCTTTGCACAAGTCAGGATGCAAAATAACTCAAATAGTAAATGTCACACAACTGTGCACCACAGTAAGTGAAATAATACTGTTTGCACAGACTTATTTTTAGTGGAAGAAAGATCTGCTTTTCACGTTTCTTATGAAATGCTATTACTCAGGTATAAGGATCTACTCTGTGTTGATTATGAAAAAGCTTAAAAAGTAACAATAAATGCTCATTTGAAACGTCTCATCCCTAAAAGTAAACTTGGACAAAACACAAGTTACTTAAGTAAATATGCAATATAGTACCTGTAAGAACAATCATCCTAGAAAAGAGAACCTGTTTAGACAGCCAAATCAAAACCCTGTCAGTTCAATCTAATTTATTCTTCACTTTTCCAGCTACAGTTTCTCTTTAGGAGGAAACTTCAGTGGTCTCTAACCTCATGTTACAGTCCTGCTCACCAAGACCTTACATCTGTATGTGGCAATTCATTCTTTCAGCTCACACTTGTCAAGGGTTCTGGATCTGACAGCACAAGCCCTTCTTCAGCAAGGTGGCAAGAGTCAGCTGATGGGCACTGCTAGTGGGGAATTTAATCTAAAATACATGTTACATGGAATTTGCTCTGTTAAAGAAAGGCCACCCAGATAACTACAATGTAAAAAATAAATTTGATTCTCTACTTATGCCCATGAGCCAAGAGACTGGTGCGAAACCACCAAGCCAAGCAACTGCAGAATTGGTCTGAAGCCCTTGTATAGAATTCAAATGGTGATGAAATGCCAATGCCTGAAAGATTCATTAAAGTTCCAAGGACAGGTTTGTCTTTCTTCACTAAAACTACTTTGGCATTTATTAGTTATGGCGTTTATTCAAAAGAGGCAAAGAGTAATTCAACCCAAGGGCAATAAAGATTTTCAGCCACACAATACCTTATCTGCTGCAACAAGAGTTACCCAGCTGGAAAGAGTGCCTAATCTTCTGTGTATGCACAAACACAGAAATCCAGAAATACACCTTTGAGCTACAGACAGGTAAAAAACTCAAAACACTTCCCACAGTTATTCATGAGTTTGAATCCAAAAACCCTGCTGCAGACATGCTTTCTGGTTTGTTTCAACCAAAAAACCCCATTAAGCCAGATTTTACACTTTCTCTCATAAGTTAAAGATTAACTTGAAATTTATTTTCACTGAGAATTGAATGAGAACCTGAATTTTAGGGCTTAAGTTTCTCCATTTACAAAAGACAAGCAGCACAAAAGCAATAAAAGGAAAGTCAGATTGCATAAGGTTTTTAGCATGAGATATCATGTTGCACTGCACCTCTGGTAAAGCCAGATACTAGTTCCAACTTCAGCAAAATTTTTCACTTCAGTAGTGTAAGAATTTCACAGATTGCTTAAAGTATTCATAACCTTCAAAGGAAAAATCAATGGAGACTTACTTCCTGCTGCCTGGACTGTAAAAAAGAGGTGCCTTTTCTTAGCCTGGTTGTTTGCCACCCCAGTAGAAAGCACTACAAATTGCTTTTTACAAGTCTTTTGATATTACTACCATTAAGACCAGTCAAAGGAAGTACAATACAGAGCCCTGTAATCAGCCATATTGTACTTTATTTAAGCAGCAACACACTTAAGTGGGGGTTAAGAGTATCCTCTTAGAAGTATAGCATGATGCTGTTTTATTCTTCTGTGACAATGAAAATAAATCAAAGTCCAGTGAATGAAGCAATGTGACCTCTTCTGAGGAGTGCTACTTCTAGCTAGAAATTGGTTATTGGTTAATCACAGTTTCCACCATGCTTCATAGTAGTACACAGGAGCAGAGATGACTGAACAGAAAGAAGAAACATGCCATCTACATAACATTGATTATGTTATAGTTATCAGGGGATGAAAACATCTTCAAAGTAGACACGAACTGCTCTCACATCTTAAAAAAAAAAAATCTTTCCTGCAAACATTGCAGAGTCCATCATAGTAAACATTACACAAATTTTAGGGACTATTCAACAGCAAATTTTGCCAGTGTTACCTGTAATGATTAAAGTCAGGTTCAAGGTTCCAACATTAAAAAATACAGCTTTTACCTTCTCATATATGTCAAATACATAATTTACCCACTTTTCAATGCATCTTCACTGTATTAGAATTAGCATTTATCAGAGTAAAGCTTTCCCAGGAATAAGAGACATTAAACTTGAGCCGAGGCAAGGTTTAAAGCTCTCTTTGTTAAACAGTGATGCATGATACTGTGTACAGGTAAGTTTTGTAAAAAGTCACAATATGTTTCGTTTTGTCAGAAAGTTTAACCTGTTCAAAGTACATATCCTGTTTACATTAAATTGATTTCAAATTTTATAGATATATAGATCCAAGTTACTAGGAAACATAAAACTTTCATTTTCCTATGATAGGGGGAAAAAAGAGGTTTAGATATCGTATAGTTCATGAAAATGCAATGGGAAATGAAAACGTAGGGAGCCATTTACCAGACTGGAAATTTAACAACTGGGCAGTGTAGGTCTGCAACAGGTCATGATCTCAAGAAAATCAACTAATTAACTTAGCTGGCAACCAGCCAAAGAAAATAACTTTAATCCTTTGGAACTTGATAATCTGATCTATAATCACAAGGGCAAAATCTGCATGTAGACTTTCCACCAATCTAGCTACACGGACTATTATCCTAGCACAACGGGGAACTACAAAAGGCTGATCCACAGCCCAAAGCTAAATGTTTAAATATGTCTCCAATACACGTCTGAGAGATGGGATCTATTCCAAGAAAAAGTGACCCTCTCTCTGGGAGGAAAAAGAAAAATGAATCTCCAAGCCTTGGTAGGACTTACACATGTATTTCTGAAAGGTGCCACAGCAAGATTTGGAAATTCTTTGAAACCATTTTAAACACCACCTGTGGCCTAGAAGTTAGCCTCTCCAAAGCAGATGGTTGTCAGTAGTCCTTGTACAATAAATAAAACTAGGTTTTGTGGTTTTGTTTTTTTTTTTCAATAAAGACTGTATTAACCAAGTCCTTAGAGTAAAATCTTCATTCTAGAAAAAAAAACAACCAAACAAGTTCAGCTATGTAAATTTTGTCAAATGAAACAGTAAGTCAACTTTAGTTCTGAAGCTTAACTACCTTGAATGACAGGTAATGAAGTTTTGAAATGTTCATTTTGTTAAAGTGACTCCATGTAAAGCACTATAAATGCCTGGGCTTGCTTACTGTGCTGCCAAGCAATAGCTTGCATGCATAAACCTAACAATGCAAATTGGTTCCTAGTGAGGGAGAGGGTTTTACAATCTGACACGCAATAGCTGGAAAACTCATGACCATCCTGCAGAGGAAGATTTTGACACTCATTATTTTCTCACCATCCAGCTTAATTCTGAAGACTCCATTCAGTCTTTGGGTATCTCATCATTCCCCTTACCGCTGGTAACACTGGCACAAAAGACATGAGATCAGACACTCAGGCTGCTGGCCCTCTAAGAGTTTACAGCCCTTATAAAAGTCACATTTCAGAGATCAGAATGAACAGAAAAAAACAAGTACAAAATGAATTGGTGCTGGCTCCGAAGAAGCTATTTCTGTGCTCTTTGCTATTGTAAAGTCCAGAAAGCAAGTAGAGTTCACGGCATCTATGAATGGGATACTTCTACACTTGTATCTGCTGTAATTCCCACAGAGACAGTAAGAGATTATATTACAAAGGGCAATGAACTACTGTAGTAATTGCTATTACAAACTCAACAGAGAAGACAGAGTGCATAATGCTGATGAACTGGTGCCCTCTGAAAGTCATACTCTTAATTCCCATATTATTTAGTAAATCTTAATTATATCCAAGTGGTAGAAATCTCTTTCAATGCAAATCATAGAATCGTAGCAACTATTTAAGACCTCAGCTGTATAGTCTCTGGCCTTTCTTCCATAAAACATATTTCCATATATTTTAAACACTATTTTTAAAAATCCAGGGTCAGTTTCCTCTTTATTTTTTTTTTTTTTAAATTTCTCATATTCCGAGTCTTATATTCTGTTGTTGCTGCAGTAAAAGACACCACCTACCCAAAACATTGAAGACTAGAGAGTTGCACATTCATGATATCACTGGCTGTTAAGAGACCCAAGCAGGACCCTGAAGACAAGTCCTGGTATGCAGGTAGTGAAGGTGATAGTGGTTTTCAAATATAACCTCTTTAAATGGAGAAACAATATTTCATTACCCAGGAAATAAACTTTTGTCTTGACTCATTAACAGCATTCCTCAAAGGTAACTCAGCATTTACTCCTATTCTTTCCTGCATCTGCCAGCAGCGCATGCCTAGGGAAGGCACAAAGTCTTCTCCAACTATAAAATATTACTGCTGTGTACTCTTTTTACCTTATACCTAAGAATCACCAGAAGCAGCATGGGTGACATGAATATCAGAAAGAAAAGTAAACAAAAGTCATGATAGGAAGAGTAAATGTTAACCCTCAGTGATTTAAAATACTCCTCACGTGATTTACAAATAATTGTCTCAATTTCTTTCTATGGTATTCATATATATATATGCATACATATATATTATATATTATATATATGTGTGTGTGTGTGTGTGTGTACACACGGAAACTGGATGAGTTTGAAAGCAATTAAACACAGTGTGGATTCCTCCCTGTCCAGCATACATTTTTGTGCTATTGTGACATTAGTGGTAATAATCCCTTTGTGCAAAAGTCAGATGTACCCGCTCCATTGCTGACTCAACAGCACATGGAATAAATTAATCAGAACCCTAAAATCCAACTATTGTGAATGAGAGACAATGAAGATGTTCTGTGAGCATCTGACCCTCCAATTAAAGGCCCCAGGCCTATTTCAGGTACCCAGGTAAAAGCCGTTTTCATCATCAGAATCATTCAAAACTCATCATTTGATATAACCCACTTTTTTCCATTTAACCTGCTGAATATGTTACTATATCTGGTACTTTAGCACTTCCAAGTGGAGCTATGGTCCATCTTAAGCATTATCAGAAGATATAAGACAGCAGCTGTTAGACTTACTGCCCTCCTTCTAAGGTTGCCTTTTTGCTAACTGACATCTGAATTTCTTACAAGTCCAATTTGTAAACAAGTATTCCATCATTTCCAATGCACTGATACAGGAATTGCAATTTCATACAGCAGACCCACATTTTTCTCTCTCTGGGCACACACGAAATGCAGTTTATTCTGGTTAGATTACAGGAACAGATGTACTGCATCAGACCCCAAGTCTTATTTAGTCCAGTACCCTGTCTTTCACAGCAGCCAAACAGCACAAGGTTAAGGGAAGAGTAAGGAACACAGAAGCGTTGAGTTATTTTGCATACAAAGGCATAAAAAAACTGGGTCTTAACAACTTCCTAAACCAGGGGTTACTATACTCATTTTAAAGCTGTGAAAAATAAGCCCTGGACTTATTTTGTCTAAACACTTTGATACATTTGTTGTTTTACACCTACTGAATTCAACAGAGATGAGTTCAAAGAGGTAAACATGTATAACCTTTTCTTCTTTTTTTTTAAACAGATCACATCCACCAAAATCTTGCTATCAGTTAATTTTCCTCAGGTGACAAGGTAAGCAGCTATTCTCTCTTTGTCTTCTTCTCTCCAGTCTGGAGTCTACACATCTCTCTGATAAACCCCACTGAATAACAGGACAAAACCTACATATTCTGATTTACAAGAAGGAAAAAGAAATTAAAAAAAAAAAAAAAAAAAAAAAACAATAAAAAAATCCCCCCCAGTTAAAAAATTCTCTTTGGTTTAACCAGCTTGCTCCCAATATAGTGTCCTCTGAAGGAAGGCTACATATTCATTTTTCACAGAATCATTTAAATGGATTCTGCTGTGGGACAAGTTGTAAATTTGGGGGGTTTTTGTTTGCCTTTTTTATAAGAAAAAGGTAAATAGGAAGACAAGACTTTCCTTCCATTAGGAGAGCTGAGAAAGAAAATCCTTGGTTATTAGGTAATTCGTCTCAGGGTTGTCCACCATCATTTTGCTTCTCCAGACCTCACAAGAAAAAAAGGCATCTTAGAGCAAAAGAGAAACGCTGGTGGATGTCAAACATTTAGAGGAGAAGATCACAGGCGGCAGTGGAGATGGCAGGGCTGTGAGCAGTGCCAAGAGCAAGTGATGCATAAAATCATTAAATGTGAAGGGCCGGGCAACAGTGCCTAGACTTATCTGGAAGTTTAATCAGAGAGAAGAATTGCAAAAGAAAAGAATAGAGATGGCTGAAAGCTGCAAAGTTATGTGTTTGACCTTTTTATAACAAACTCCCCATTCTCCCCCCAGCCACAAAGAGGAAAAAAAAGAACAAAAGAAATAAAAAAAAAAAAAGGAAAAGAAAGCCCAGGTAATCTCAGTGTATTCTTGTGCTTATTATCAAATGAGTATACATTTATTTCTAGCTGGCTTTCTCAGGAATGCAGTTGTGACTAGTGTACTGGCTGACAGCTGTTTACTCAATGTTGTCTCCACTAAGGGAGACCAGCTTTATATTCTTAGCTCACAGAAGATGCAGATCACTTGCCAGAAATGCTTGGACCAAGCAATACATATCTGTAAGTTACTACAACACTAGACAGGCTTTAGATATCGAAATTTTGCAATAAGATTGAATGATTTCATGCTATTGGACCTGTAAGTCAGGCAGGCTGTATCCTTTCCCTGCCCAGTCAGTAGCTACTCTGGCTGGCTGAATTTCCCCTGATTCTTCAGACAAATAAGGTGGGTTCTCAGTGGACTCTCACAGGCTGTAAGGAATCCATGTTATCCTTAGAGAGGTGCAAAAAGCTGTCTAGCTCTCATCTCTGTCGAGCTCCCTGGGGCCAGGCTGGGAAATAAATGACAAATGAGCTTTGCCATTCCGATCTTTTATGCCATCTTCCAGAAAGCTGGTCCCACTCAAAAGGAAGAGATGGAGGCCCTTTAAGACCAAGTGGGCCATGATATAGCACAACTTAGCTGAACTTTTTCCAGATGGAGGACCTGGCCTGAGACAAAGTGGCTTAAAATGGTTGCTGTTGAAATTAATAAGTGTTCTCAGCTACAGTTTTAGTGTTAATAACCGAAATAAATCATTCCAATCTGCATTCTGAGGAAGCTGTTTCAGGTTCAGAACAGTGTTCAGCATGAAGTTGACAGTCCCATTTCTCCTTGCAGAGAAGATGATGCCTCATGTGACAAACTGAAAAGCCACCACCAAAAAACCCCAACCTTCCCTATAATTTATGTTTTAGCCCTCATTTTGATTTTAAAAGTCATCTCACAGCCTTTGACAGCCTGCAAGCAGCAATGAGCCCCCCCTCACTGACAGGCACCCAGCTGTGAAGGGTTATCTTCAAACATTCAGGGGAACCAAGCATGGGTTGGGCAACCCAAGACAATTGTTCACACTCCAACCCTGGGTCCTGAAATGATTTTTGGTGAAGAAGGACCACCTGTGTAAAATAACTTCAGGAAAGGCAGCAGTGAATGACTGAGTCCTTACCACCATGCAGTGTAAGCCAGCTGCTCATGTAGCACTCAAGCAATCCAAAAAACAGTAGAAAGAGGAGCATGTATGTGTCTGAGGTAGTCAGTCATTTGTCTTTCCTCTGTTGATCCTGAGCAACATGAGATAGCACTAATACCAAAAAAATTTTCTCCCTTGTCTAACATAAGGACAGCTTTTTAAGAAAGCTTGACTGACAAGAGCTCTCCTTATTCTCCATGTAAAATGTAGGGAACTGAGTGCTTTCAAAACTCTGCCTCATGATGAGGGAAAGTAGGAACTGAACCTGCTTCTCCTTCCTTATTCATTCAATCATTTATTTACTTCCGTGCTCCACACAATTTAATTGTCCTTATCTTTTCCTGTTGGGAGAACCAGCTTCATAAAACTGTAGGCAATATGTTCATACAGTGCTGTAGTAATGTTTAAAGAAAAAGAAATGTCCTGCAGGACACCTCATGGTCAACAAGTCTTCCTGAATATAACAAAGGTGTAGAAAAACAGCTGACAAGCTGAAATTAAATTCTCTGATGTGGGATGTCTAAATATCCCTTTAAATGCTAATATTTGTCCAGACAGCCTGTTTTGCCAGCGCTCTGTTAGCTTTGACTCTTACTGATAGAGACACTGAAACAGCACTGTCCATATTTAGCTCCAAATCACAGAGACTGCCACTAATGCAACTAATAGGAGTGTAGGGAAAGCTGCTTCCCCAAATTCCAGCACTGCATCGAATAGTGACCATCTAGCACTTCAGTAAAAAGGGCTCTCCTTGCCTTGCAGACTCAGAGCCCCAACAGCTGGACTGAAAGACTACTCAGATTCTTGTAAGAGAACAAGGCTTCTAAAACAGAGAACAAATAAACAATTTTTAATTTCTTATGCATAAATAGGCATCCAAGTACAAGACTAGATTAATGAGAGTCACAGAAGTAAGTAGGACAACATGCCCAGCTTGTAAAGGAATTTGCAGTGTTGTGTTCCTCCTAATCTTTCACAGAAATGTGTGGGGATGCACAGATTGTGAAGTGTCCACAGGCTCTTTGTCAAGTGGCATTTTCATATCAATGGCCTTTGAAAGGCCTTCCATTAAACCAGGGATAAATACAAAGGGCTTAATCCCTCTTGCTTCCCCCAACATTTACACAAGTGGTTGATATGCAGCCTGGGGTATTTTGAGGAGACTGATTTGCAGTGACACAGAGTTAAAATTCAGAGGCTCACAGAACTGAGAAAGATCAACTGAGGCTTCTAGGACTAATAGATAGGATCTGCAGGGTTTATTCCTTTATATATTGAGGGATCTTATGATACTACCACTGTAAGGGATACTCTTATAGGGACATGTTTGTTAATGTCAAGGTTAAGTTAGAGCTGTGACTCAATTTCTCCCTCTTTTTTTTTTTTTTTTTCTCCTAAATACCACTATTTGACCTCTCTTCACCAGCTATGTTTTACTTATTCTTTTGGGGAGTAAACTGCAAATCTAGTACATCTAGACTAAAAGCGTGGTTCTTTTCTTCCTCTAACAGGAATAATTGGCATTACCGTCAGTCCTGGGTACCAAGGTGGCCCCAAATCAGTTTTGTCTTCTGAGGATGCTGCCCTGAGCCTGACTTCACATCCCAGCTCTGACCACAGAGCGCACAGTGGGCTCTGTTTGGTCACTGGCTCTCTTTGCAGCTGTGCCGATTGCTCAGTGGGGAACATGTCTGTTCTCACAAAGAATTTAACAAATTAACTATGAACAAAGTAGCCTGGAAATGACATAGATTAACACATGCTGTGTCATGCCAAGAAGCAGCTTGTCAGATTGTTGTTTTCACAAATCTGAAAGGAAAATTCCCAGGACCCCCTAAATATACAGAAACGTTTCCACGTTTAGCTGTGTTGGAAAAGAACACAGTCGTTGCTGAGGAGAAATAAGAAACACACAGCCCAGAAAAAAATAGCGTATAACAAGACTCCTAGGAAGCAACTGTAGCACAACAGGATTAAACAGAGGGAAGAATCTGTTGTCTTCTTGTAAACTCCGCAACCAAAGGAGATGCTAAGGATGAATTTGGGGTACACCTGCATACATTCTGTTAACAAGCATGGAAGAAAACCCAAACCTGAAAGCTTACAGATGTTTATCCCTCTTTGCTCCAATTACCCTCCTCTCAAACCATGACACCATAACATGACATGCATGTCTGCATTAGCCCTCAGAGTGCCTTTGGCCAGAACAGATCTTCTGGGGGGGGTCAGTGCAGAACAGTCCAAATCTCTTCAAAGCAAAACAAACAGATGAACCGAAAATGTGTTTGCCGTAATATGAGATAAGGTAATTACTAAGAAATAAAAAAAAATTGTCTACTTTTTAAAGGTTTAATTAAACATATTGACAGGCAGAGGAAAAAAGTATTTAAGCAAAGCACTGCTCAGAAAAACACGTTTATAAATTATCTACTACAATATAGGAGCATGAAACACTTTTTGAAAGTGCCAAATCAATCAGACTGAGTTGAACAACAAATACATGATTTATAAATGTTTTGACACATGCAAAACATTGGGCGACCATCTAGTCCACTGCTGAAATACTCTGGACTCTGACAGAGAAACAGAGGTCAGGGCATGGACTGAAAATCACGGCAAAATACTGGAAACTGTTCAAACTGCAAACAACTCTGATTCTGTCCAACTCCTAGAAAAATGACATGTTTAACTGATCTTTCAGAACATTTTTTTCAGCAAATGATGATACATATCTTTTTTAAAAAAAGTGTATTGTAAAATAAACACTCCCTATCAGTTCCAAAGGCTTTTCAATTGACAAGCTTTAGCCATTAAGCAAATGTCAGCCTAGACCCTTTTTAAAAGGGACCACTCTGTTTACACTTCATCCTAATTTCAAGCTAGTTGTATTTTCTACCTCATTGCATCTTAACATAAAGATTTTGAGTTTCTCTCAGGCAGGACCTGCTTTCACTTTTTCCATAGCAAGAAATGGGGTCTTGAAACTGGCATAAGGTGGGAGTAAAATGATTTGGTTAACCATAGCTATGGTGTAATGATCATACACTCACTACTGACATGGAGTAGGATGAGGAGCAAAGGGTACAAATGGAAAGAAGGGAAATTTAAGTTACGTATTAGGAAGAAACTTTTCACTCTGAGAGTGGTTAGACACTGGAACAGGTTGCTCAGGGAGGTTATGCATGCTCCAACCCTGGTAGTGTTGGAGGCTGCCAGGCTGGACAAGGCCTTAAGTGGGAGGTGTCCATGCCCATGGCAGGGGAGGCTGGGACTAGATGATCTTTAAGGTCATTCCAAACCCTTAACATTCTATAATTCTATGATTTCGTGTGGGTTTACAACTGTCTGGTACTGTTCAATGCTCTCCAGTTGGTTCCTGCTACAAAAAATTCATGCAGGGTTATCTCAATTTGGTTTACATGACCCCATGAGAAAGTTCCTTAAATTCTAAAACACCTGGTAGTGCTACTCCTAGTATACAGTAATCCCTTTCTAGCACATCAAAAGATGGATATGAAAGAACTGAAAAACACCCTGAAAACAACTGGGATGATGCAAGTTTAGTAAATCCATCTATTAAAAGAGAAGTCATTGGGTTGTTTTAACCTAAAAGGATGAAGGGAAAGAGAAAATCTAACAACAGGAAAATGCTTTTGTAAAGGTGAAAGGAATCATCTGCTCCAGTAGTCATTGTTAATGGGATGAAACTGAACCAGATTAGCCTGCAGCAAGAAAAACTCATCTCAGATATGAACAAAAAGTTTCCAACAGGAAACAAGAACAAGCTGCCATCACCAGCAGTCCTGTACAATAGGTTAGGCAGACACCTGTAAGGGATCTGCCTTGGGGCTGACAATTTGGCTACATCATCTCCATGGGCCCCTTGCAGCCCTATTTGTTTTTATGATTTTACTAAACTGAAACAAAAAAAAACCCCAAACGATCCCAAACAAACAAAGAAAAAACATACTCAAAACATCAAAACAAAAGGGCAGGGAATGGAAGAAATCAAGACAACATCTGATGAGTCCTTGAAACCATCAGTTATGGATGATGGTAGCTGTCACAGCAAACATGATCTTTGAGTCTTGAAATGCACAAAATTCAAAATATTACCAATGCTAAGAATACAAGCCCACAAGCTCAGTGTACAAGGCAGCAGGATGCCAGGTGAGATGGTAGAAATCCTAGTCTCTGGGGACCTGACCACTTGACTAATTACCTCTGATCAGCAGAAGCCTTTGTTCAGAATTTGGCACACACATTCTGCACTGAGTGCCTGCCATGACTCACTGATTCTCCTCTTATTTGAAAACCTCACTATTAGAAAGTTTTTTAAGCAAACAAAAGCTAACACATCATTCCTCAAAGTCCTTCTAATTCTTCATTAATTGGGAAAAACAAAAGCACAGGGGTGTAGATTAGCCTGTCCCAGTCGCATTGAGAAGCTAGATTTGAAGTAACAGCTCTCTGCAGTAGCCATAACTGTTAGCAGTTGAATTGTGCTTTAAACTAAGTTTTACTACCCACAAGTTAAAATACACACAAAGATTTGAGAGCAGATAGAAGCCCTCTGCCACCAGGGCCCCCCTGGCCCTAGCAAAAGCCCCCCATCCATGGGGCTGCCTGGGCTCAGGAGCTGCCCCACGTTAGACACACCAATATGGCTTAAAGCCCCTGTAATCAAGTATTTTAAATATGCTGGTCACATACTGTTAGTTTACCTTTTGGCCACATACCATGCAGTTACAATCCCGGAATTTGCATATCAAATGGCGATTTACCACCTCTTCTCCAAAGATAATTTTGAAATAAATGGGTTTACTTAAAGGATTGAAGGTTTCTCCTTTCAACAGAGATCAGAGGGTTTGACTCACCTGTGCAGCTCAGAAGACTCCCATCAGTACAATGAATATCTGTTTTCATCTACCACAGTATTTGATTTCAACACACAAAGAAGCAATATTTTACACTGTCTCATTTATGCAAGGTGAAAACAAATTTATTTTGATGGTGATAACCTGCAGTGTTAGTTTTCCCTTATGAATGAGAAAGCTAAAATTACTCAGGAGTGCACTTGGTGCATGTGTTCTCTGAACTTATTTCTTGGCTTTCATTCTGAAAGAGGTGAAGCGGAGAAACCGAAACAGTTGGGAGAAGGTCATTTTGATGCTTTCTTTAATAACAACTCCTACCCTTGCTGTGGCTGTAGCAGCAGTGCTTTTTTGTTTTGAAGGGAGGGGTGGCAACCAGTGGTTACAGATTTATCTTTTCTTGTCAAATGTAGACCATATTTTATTTCACAGAACGAGGAACAACACGTCACAAGTGTTACTACAGGCTGAGGGCTTCTCAATTTGAGGAAAGCAGGGCAATTTCACAGGACATTTCAATCCAACTGCACATTTGGACTATTAATGTAGAAGTTAATGAAAACAAGGCCTAAAAAATAGGAACTAGCAGTGAGTCATCATTTTAGATATTCTTGGATTGAATAATTTATTGTTTTCATCAGCCTGTTGTCAGAAGAGAACACTGTGGTACCCTTTAGAGAACAAATATATTTTTCTAAGAAAATGAACATCTACAGAATCCTAGTATGGGGAAAACTGAAAGGTAACCATTTGGAAAGGACAAGAGCAAAGTAAATTAAAATTTCATCAATTGCACAGTGAGTTTCATCTGACAGCTGTATCTGATATTAGTCCATTTCCTGATGTATTTGAACTTGCCTCTTGAACTAACTAGAGAAGGTCATATGATGTGCCAGTGGTAAAAAACACTGGAAATACAGAGCTGCTCTTTGGCTTTCATACTGTTCATCAGCTGATTGTGGATTCTAAAAATCCAGCTCCATAGCTATCAGTTTGATCATTTGGCCAGTTTGCAGACAGTTTTGAAACATGTTGAAAGTCTAGAAGACTGGACATGTGAGAGTGTGTGTTTTCACTGGCCAAACCTTTCTATCTCTAAGTAGAAACAATTTAAGAAGGTATCCATCAGTTCCTACTATGGCTAAACCTGAATAACCAGCAGACATTATTCTTAACAGCGCCACACATCAAGGCATTTGAAGAAGTAGGCTTTATTCCTTTCTAGACTGCCAATATGAAGGCTAAATTAATGACATACACTGGAAAGAGAAAAGACCGCTGCTGATGAGATGGAGGAGACAGGAAATCAGTGATGAGAAGTTATCAAAGTATGTCCTTACACCTCTTACTATCCTATTACTTGCTCATAGTACTCTACTCTTAACATAATATCACTGCACTGAAATCCATGGCAATAATCTTCCAGCAATCTGACTTTTCTTTGGCTTCTTGCTTCACAAAAAAAAAAAGTGTTGGTGATGTTCTGCAGCTCTGCTAGACCAACCCAGGCCTGACCACTTCCACAGCCCTCTTCTCCCACAGTTTCAGCTGGGATCTCTGAAGAGACGTCCAACACAGACTCCATTAACTGTGACAGTAACAGCTTTCAGAGGGAGGCACCAGCCCTGCCAAATTAGTTTCACATGGGTTAGTGAACACTGAGAAGGAAATAGTGCTTTCTCAGCACTATCCTGACATTTGAATTAGTGAAAATGATACACATGGCAACACACAAACTGCTATATCCAATGAGTTCAAACACCTACATGCTTTGGCACTTTATGTTAGCAGCCTCTTTTAGCCATCTCAGATCAAGCTGAAAGAAACCCTACCAAGGAATAACATCCTTGAACTTCCTACTACAATTGCACTGCTAAGAGACTGACTTATACTCCTCAATGTGCAGATTTTGATGCATTTTCAAAACTATAATTTAATTCATGACTAATTATCAACAGGATTGGAAAATAAATTTTAATATGTCCCAGTAACCCCTTTGAATACACAGACTGTTTCTCAAGTATCCCCCAACAGCACAGCACACCACCAGGATAGAATGAATAGTGTACCTACCTAAACTTTTTGAAGAGTCTTTGAAGCAACAGGACAGGTCCTCCACTGCCTATTTGAGAAGCACCTGAAGTTTGGGGTTTATGTTACCTTGATCAAGACACTACTGCTCAGTTTTTTTTCCAAAATCAATAAATGTATTGCAGCAAAATGCATTAGGCTTTCTAATGGTGTAAATTGACTTAATTCAATTTATATTAAAAAGGAAAGTGTAACTTTATCTGGCTGACAGTATCCTGCTATCTCATAGTATTTTGCAGCTCTGCTAATGAGAAAATGAAGCAGTATCCCAAAGCAAGATGTCCTTTTTCTTTTGTTCACATTGGCAATGCAGATGGATTTCAAAGGATGCTGAGAGCATGACTAGTAGGTTTCAGTTTTTATCTGCTACATACAAGATGATCATCCTTTGCAAGACAACAGGAAGCACGTTTATCTGAGTGCATTTGGTATAGGATGTATTGGAGCCTTTTTCGTGTGGCCCGGGATATGCTTCAAACACACACAACAAGGCAGAAAGAAAAGGAACAAAAGAAGACTTGAAGGAATGATTAAGTGCTTCTGAATTTACACGGTGAAATATGGACAGCTAAAACGTCCCAGCTATTTGCTTCTCTTCACCTGGTGTGCTGAACACCCCATGGTGTGGGGAGATTGAGTTGTGTGTGCTTTTAGCCTCCTTGGGGTACCAAGGAGAGAGACTTTCCGCAGAATCTCTGTTTGCCAAAAGAAAAAGAGTATCTCATTAATGTATGATTAATAGCCATTTGTGAAACAATTAATTAGTAATTTCGACAGTCAGCTTTAACAATACACATGCTTTTGCCAGGCTACAGGTTTGTTTTTAAAAAAAGTAGGAAAAAAAATAGAAATAGGTCCCTTCTCATACTCAACCCTCTAGAAAGAAGCAAGATGAAATAAAAAAAAAGAGGGGGGTGGGGGGGCTTTGTATATTCTAGTCTTCTCCGATTTCATCTGGTGTGTCTTTAAGAACAACATCGCTGGAATGGAAGCTCTCTAACATGATTGATGGCTTCTCCTGCTATCTGCAAGTTGAAAATTCAGAGAATGGGTATTTTTTCATAGGCCTCGCTGCTTATTGGTACAAGAGTTATTTCCACTTTGCTGCAGAATTGATTTGCAACACCGGCATATGAGTTTGTATATTCTTCTCACCAGCCCGTCATGAAGTATCACTCAGCAAGCCGTCGGTGGCATGATGGATTGTGGGAATGAGAGCCTCACGACTTCGTCTGCCATCAACGACTGGGATAATTGTCATTAACTTCTGCAAGTAGTGGAGCATCTGCATCCTTGCTCTGGATGTCTGCATTTTGCAAAGCATATTACACAGCAGATGTACAAAGCACATACCTCCATGCTAATTTAATTTCATCCCAAGCAGGAAGCCAGACACCTTCCCACAGAGCAAGCTGTCTTACTCCTCAAGTAAAAGAGCAAAAGGGAGGCTTCTGGGTTGCATGTGAGGTTGTTCTGATTCACAAGGTGTTGGCAGGCTGCTGACCTTTTCTGTGTTTCAATTAATCCTTCGTCTGAATATGAACCCTGTCACAGGTTTGTTTATGTTTTGTTGGGGGGTTTGTTCAGTTTTTTTTTTTAATTAGTTTTGGCTTTGAGGTTGGGGGGTGTTGTTTATTGGTTTTTTGGTTTGGGTGTTGGAGGTTGGGTTTTTTTGTTTGCTCATTTTTGTTTTGTTTTGTTTTTTCTTTTTTTTTTGGTTGCTTTGTTTGTTTGTTTGGGTTTTTTTGTTTTGTTTTGTTGTTGTTTTTTTTTAATAAAGACCATTGATTTTTCACAATCAGCATTGGAACCAATATACAGTACTTCCAACACCACAACAAGAACCATCACTCTATTTTTCTTCTGGACTGACAATTCTTTGTTGGTGTTATCCAGGCACTACCAACTTCAGCAGGCATTACAGCAAATGCATTTAAATACAGGATTAACATCAAGCATGGATTTATGCAATAGGACATTAGTCCCGCCTCATGTGAGGCTGACACCTAGTTTCTTTGCTGCACAGAGGGCTGGGCCATTTAATGTGAAGGACAGCTGTTTCGGAATAAGCTACAATTCTTTTGATACATGTCAGAAGAGTTTAAATCACTTGTAGAGACTAGGAAACAAGTACTGTTATTTGTCCCCTTTACAAGGTCCTTGCATTTGCAAAGCAACCCCTCTCAAAACATGAAGCAAGACAGACTTAAACATATGCTAATAAACAGATAAGCTGATAGAGCCAGTTCTTCATCCTTTCCTCTGTATAAGAGTGCCTTGTACAGAACAAAGTCAGCATATTAATCCTTTCTGATTTTCTCCTCCACTACCTTGGGATGTGCTTAGGTACAAATATAAGGACAAGATCTCATATTTCCATGCTTACACTACTTTCAAGCAATACGTTTTTCTCTGCAGCAAATCTGCCTGATGACTGATGTGGCATAGCTCAAAAGTTCCTGCTCTTAAGTGTATCTCTAAGAAACTGCACAACACACAAGAAATATTTTAAGTGGTAAAATGTTATTCCATTACCCTGATCACAATGAGAATATGCCTACTAAAATTAATATTTCACAAAATTATTTTATCCTAGACTTCCACAATAAAATTCAAAAATAGTACTCATGTGCCTAAGCTCAAAATCAAAACCAGGTGGGTGTCTGTGATATCTATATCCTGTAAATCTTCCTGCACTAACATTCAATGCAACTACACAGGATGGCATTCCTATTTCTAAACTTGTATTGACAACAGAAGCCCAGGTGGAAAGTACAGGTGACCAGAGCACTGCTACTGGATCTAACCTCAGAAGCAAACATCCTCTCACCTTGAAACAGCAGTGTGTAAGTGAGAATACTGTTCAGTCCTCCTACTTCAGCTGTTCATGCCATTCCTTATAAGAATTCTGTTTTTTAAGTGCCAATATAAAAAATACAGATTTCTACCCAAACCCTAAGGCAGATGTCACATAAATATTTGCCCTGTTCATTGGACATGACTCTGCACCAGTAACACAGGCATTTTGGGTCACAGGAGGAAGAAACACTGGATTTATGTAGGTTAACAAGCTGTTCACCCTCAGAGCAGTTTCTTCAGGTTAAGACTGAGACATTTAAAGCAGGATGTGCCCTTCCATTAATATTAGTGGGATCAGGATTGTCAGAGAAAGAAGAAAATTCTTAGGTTGCCTGGCTTTGACCCATCTTTCATATTTTCTATGTGGAAAAGAGACATCATTAGCCCGACATCTTTGACCAGCAGTAAGCAAATTTTAAGTACACATCCACCCATCAATTCGTTCAGCCCAAGAGGCAAAGGAAAATTCTTTTTCTCTATCATCAGTACAGCACATCAGGCTTAAAGATCTCTTTACTCTTACATAGGGATGTATTAAGTAAAAACACTCAATTCTCACACAAAGCAAATGACACTTCTGGAGAAAAAGCTAGGGAGAGGAGAGTAAGCCCATTTGCCATGTCAGCACTAGTTGCAGGGTCCCAGGGGCCTCTACTGTAATGGGAGGAGGAAAAGGCTTCAGTGGTGAACCGTCAGTAAGGGCAAGAGGGTAGGTCATATGCCAGAGCACACGTAAAGACATTTGAGATAGGCTCAAATCTAACAGAGAGAGAGATCTGAACCTGAACTCCTCCAAGCTACCCAATTACTTCTGTGGTAACTTGGAGGGTTTATTTAGGATGTTGCTGTAGAAGGATATGAGAGACTACATTTCCAGCAAGTACTAGCACTATATAAAATCACATAACATTATCAAAACAACAGACAGATACCTGCACCTTTGCCTATTAATGATGTGTTAACATTCTGGAGTGGCCCAGAATTCTTAATGAGCATGCTTGCCCATGCTGAAGCATACAGCACAGTAGATGCATAAATATGCTGAAAACCAGCCAGTACTCACTTGTTCCTGTCCAGTGTAGTGGAGTCAGCCCACAAACATGAGGTTAATTTTTTTTTTTATTTGATTGTTCAGAAACCTGTGAAGTCTCTCTTCATGACAACACGCAGTACAACTGTCTGCAATGGGCTGCAAATTAAGGGACGATTTAAGAACTACATTCAATATGAGAAAGACTGACAAGAAATGCAGACTACCAGCAGATGTGAATAAACAGTTACTGAAAATGAGACAGTGTAGTCAAAAGAGCTCTGGATATTGCTTAATGCTCAGACAGGAACACAGAATACCAGCTAAATACAGGAACTTGGAGGTTATTCCACCTATATCTAGAGGAACAAGCAGACAGATCAATGCTCTGGCTACAAGTGACCTTTTCAGCTATTTAAACGTGAACTTCTATTAGCATTTGAGTACAAATTGTTTTTGTAAAAGAAAAATATTTGTAATTTACGTGAAAACAATCACAGGACTTCTACATCTTTCTTTTATTCTGTTACTCTCTGCAGCATGTAGAGTCCTTTTTCAGCTTCATCCCAAATAAATGCCATTTGACAAACCCTTGGAGGTGAAGCCCTAAACTCCTTTTCATAGCTCTGATTAATGCTCTCCACCATAGAAATCTCCCACATTTCACAAATACTGAGGAAAAGACACTCTTGGGGTAGTTTCATCCATTATGGGGCAGGGTTCAGCCTGGGCTGAGGAACTGCAAGGCAGACTACTGCCCAGCACAGGCATAGGGACTATAACTAAGCCGAATTGCACTTACTCAGTAGCAATACTCAAAAAGGTGTGAAAAGAATAAAGCAAGGTAGAAATATGAGGTTTTGATTCATAGTCCACTCATTAACAAAATTATATTTCCTTCATCAGGACCAATTTCTGTGCATTCTGCCACAAAAAATCAAGGCAAAATCCAAAGCCACCTCTTTGGTTGTAGCCTTTGTACCGAAACCATAATCTTAAAAGAACACTTATCCAGAAACTATCACATGCAAAAAAAGAAACTTATCAGAAACATTTCTATGAAGTCAGTCATGCAGAAAAAAATCCCTTCCTACCCACATCAGGACCTTGTTTAGTATATTTAAAGCATTTGCAAATCTTTGAGTATGTAGATATCCCATTAACTGTATTTTAACTGTGTCCCCAGCCCATGCTAAAACTCTGACCATACCCAATCAGCTTCCCAGTAGAAGCCAAAAAAACCCCTCTATAGACAGGAATAAAAACCTGGCAGCCTCAGATTGCATGCATCATCACAGCATCAGCAGCTGCTTCCTCATTCAGATGCAAAACAGTAAATCTTGGAGTGCTGCTGCACACATATCATGTGGTTGGGAGGAAACCGGAAAGAACAGAAGACTTGGCATGAAAAATGAGATGCTGACCAGCAGAAAGTTCCTGCCCACCTAAGAAAGCTTCAGCAGTGTAATAACTGCTTTCCATTCTGAGGAATTTAGGAATGCTTGAGCAGCTCAGCCCATATGAGAATAGCCCATATGAGTATTCTGTTTGTACTCAAAGCTGTCAACATCACAACACAGCCCCAGTCATGCAGCACATTCATTCTCAGCTAGAATGTTTACAGAAACATTCTGATGCAACTCAAGACAAGTGGCTGTCAGAATACCTAAAAAGTGTCCTGCAAGTGCTTTTATGTGCAGGTTTTAATTCAAGGAAAGTTGTATCCCCTTTGGGCTCAAAAATCTGGCATAAGGCCACACACCACCTGAGATGTTCAGCTGAGCAGAGGGAATTTTCATTTCTTCTGTCTCACTGTAGCTACTTAATAAGAGATAAAACATGGTGATCCGTGACAGAGCAGGAGCAAACACAGAGGCACAGTTGTGGTATTTCTTGTGTGATGGATTCATGAGATTGCAAAGCTGATAAACAATTCCATATCTATTGAAATATCAAGTCAAAAAGTTCTCTATTTTAGGAGCTGATTTTAAAAAAGCAATTCTATTATCTTTCCTGTTGGATGAAGTGTGTCTCCATCAGGCACCTTACCAGCATTCTGACTGCTGCTGAAGCAGCCCTGCTCCTATTCTGTGCAAACCAGCCCTGGCATGTTCTGCCACACCAAGACAAGCTTATAAACGGGGTGTGACTATTGCCAGTGACAGGCACAAGGACACACTGTACTTCTGATAATATTTTACGTATGCATTCTATCTTTTTCCAGGCAGCGTTATTTCTGCAAATGAGAAATGCAGAGACATGCTTTGGATCCCTGAAAGGTGGGTGATGAAGACAAAGTGTAAGGCCCAGATGAAGAGATAGTTCGTGGTGTACATTCATACTTCCAAAGGGCCCTGATGCTCACCTCTGTCAGGGTGAAGGCATTCTTAAATTAATAATGGAAAACAAAAGTGTTAGGAAACCTTAATACAACTATATGGTACATTATCTCTGACACTCACTCTTAAACAATACATTCATGTGCTTTCAGAAAATTAATTCATCGTAAACCACCATTTTAAACGGAAATATTATAATTATCTGGTTAACCATGGTAACTGTCAACAATGCTTTAAGTGCATACTACAGTACTTCGCTGGGTAGAAACAGGTATACTTATCTAATTCAGCAAGGTATTAAGGGCATTTGTCTGACCTAGGCACAGATGAGTAGGTCTCAGAGTTAATGCAGAGCATCTGTTTTTATGGCTTAGCCTGTGACTTGTGATGGTCCTTCCTTTGAAGCTTACTACCAATGGAGTAATGGAAACCTTTTCATCCTTTAAAAGAAATCCCTAGAATTGCAGAGAAAACCTGGTAGCCTGTCAGAGCTCCTCCTCTAGAGCAGGGTTTTCCTGTGGTTCATACTTGTGTCTGAGTAACATCCAACAGCCTGTGATAGCTGTAACACACAGAACTCTGTCTGGCGTGGCTGCTACTCCCAATCCAGTATCACTGCTACCCATCTGCCTCCATAGGGCACCATCCTCCCCTAGGGAGAATCATCTCTTTCTGTGTTACCTCTGGGAAACCCAGGTTACAGCAACTTTACAGCTTCACGGAAGTGTTGACAGGAAAAATCCCATATATTTTATCATGATTGAAGATACTGAAGTGCTGAATTTTTTCAGTAGAGAGTCACACTGGTTTAATTTTTAATGGATAGTTGACTTTTTAGAGATCTGCACCATTCTGGATGATGGAAGAAAAGTCATTTTGGAAAGGCTTTTTCAAAGCCTAAATTCTAGAATACTGTTACGACTTCCCAAAATTTACATTCAGACTTGGACATGGAGTACCAGGTTCACAATCCAGACCATAGTACAGACCAGGCTACAAAGGTCATGCTACGGTTAGTGTCACCAGTCCCCTTCCTGCCCATCCCTTGCAGAACACAAGTAATATAAGTGTTTCTTTGGTTGATAAAACTTCCTGCATGCTGAAAAACTGTCCTGCTTTACTTTTGCCCATTCCTCAGTCCCTCCAAAGCACACATTCAGAACAAAACATATTGAAAAAACCCATGAAGTTATTTCTACAATAAATCCCACTAGCAAACCTCCAAGATCTCCGAGTAACATGATGATGATGATATGGCAGGAAGCCTCTGCACAGTGCTAAACTTACAGGCTATATTTTTTCCCCAGATGTGTAAAAAGCTTAGCACACTACTGTTCTGATAAGATAAAGTTTTAATTCTATTGTTCTTTCATACATTCATATGCCTATTTGGTGTGTGCTATTCCAGTGACATACGTCTTTCCAGATGTTAATGTTTTATCTTGCCTCTTTTTCCAGTTTTTATCTGATCCATTTACACAAAATGTACTATAAATCCTCCCTCACTTCATATAGTATATCATATGAGACACCCTGATAAACATGCAGATACAGATATATGAAGGCTAGTAAATGTAATAGGAGATTTAGCATGCTACTTGTACAGATATGCTATTATTCTTAATCTTGTGATTAATATGGACTAGCACTACTGTACAGATTTATTTTTGACCATATGCTCTTTAATTGTCATTGCTTCCCCCAGTTTACCCCCTTGCACATCTGCAGCATGTGTGGGCTGGTGCTTTCTCCTTTCGCCTCGGCAAGATGGGAGAACAATTTCTCAGCTGGCCACCACCATGAAGAGAGATTTCCAGGAACCTTGTCTCCAAGGAGCAATTAAAGTAAAATAAAGTTTTTTTAAAACTGAACAAACAGAGGGTGGGAGGGAGGAAACTCACTGTCATTGATGTTCTTCATCTGCCCAAGCTCATATTAGCTGGAATATTGTTTAATTGTGAGCCGCTAATGTGCTGCCTCAAACAGCCAGCTGTTGCTAGAGCAAATGGACCCGGGGAAAAGACTTTCAAGTCCAAGAGCAGATGAGCTTGCAGAGAATGTGAAAAGACTACCGCAGCTCTCACAGTGACAAGTCTTACTGATTTAAGAGCCTTTTGACTGTAAAACTTGGCTAAGATATAATTCAGTGGAGACGTTGATTAATTTTGAAAAGATTTACACTACAGTTTTAAATGAAGCCCAAGTTAATTAAGTGTCTTCCTACATTACCACAGAACAGTTCCTCTAAGCTATTTTTTCCCCCTTGTGAACTTTAAAACTTTAGTTCAATAATCTTTTTCCTCAGTCCTGAATTAAATATAAGAGAACAAAATATATACTGGTGAAGCAATTTTCAAACAAGTTCCAGATTCTTGCAATAAGTACATTTTAAACTTTTTTTTTCATCTAAAGAAAAAAAATCTTTTGAAAGGTAAAAAAATTAAATACATTTATGTATTTTCTTCAATTTCCAATTAGTTATAGCATTTATAAAACCTTCCTTAAATGAGACTTCTCTGTGACGAGTGCTGTAATTTTCTATGCAAATCAGATTAATAAATTAAAGAAATTTGCCTGCATATAAATGAGAAAGCAGTCAATTTATGTACCTAATAATAACTTTAAGCCTTCTCTCTGTGAACTTTGCTAGGAATGTTTTTCATATAGACAGATTTACAAAAAAACGGCCAGCTTAAAAAAAAAAAGTAAAAGCTTTTTATATCTGCCATTAAATTATTTATAAACTTCCTTTACAAAGGATCTTTTTATATGATCCCTAATGGGCAGGGGAAGGAATTGAAGCACAAGTCCCAGCTGTGCATGTATCTACATTGCAGTGTACCACAGACACAGATCCCGTGTCTTGTTTGGAGACAAGAAACACTGGGATGAGGAGTGTGGCACTACCTCCTTGCTGTCTCCAGGCCACATCAGTGAGCTTCAGCATGTTCACCTGGGCTTCACTTTCTCCACCCAGCAGGAGTTTAAGCAACCAAAAATTCAATAAAAATCCAGTTGGTGTAGGAACCCATCCTCCCACTCCCTGATATCTTTTCATTCAAATCTTGCAAAAGCAAGTCTAGCAGTCACTTCCTCCAAAAGGGCAAAGATATCTCTGTTTCTTCAGAGTTGAAGTGAAACCTTTCCCTCTCTCTCTGGTCTAAACCAGAGGCAAGCACACAGCATGGACCAGGTTCCAACTTGACAGTCCAGGTACCCACCTGACTCTCAGTGTTGTTGCACCATTGACTTCAAACAGCCTGAGCCTGTTGACATGACCTGAGAATCTGGTCATACTTCTTTTAAATTTATGAGAAAATCACTAATATTTTTAGTACTTGTAACGAGATGCATTTTTGCTGACTTCTGAAATAAAAACCGTTACACCTTACAAGCATTTGCCATTAAGATGTTGATTTTTCCTTTCTCTGCCTCTGTCCAGTTTAAGTTTAAATACAAAATGCCTGAAAACAAACCAACTAAACAAGTTAAACAGCAAAGAAAATAGGAAAGAGGGATAACAACAGTGAACAAGATCCTCACAAGCTATGACTAATTGCAAAGTCCCCGTTCAAGGGGATAGGAATTTTGCCTACCTGACAGCTCAGACCCCTGCCATTCAAGTTAGACAAGGAGTCAGGTTAGCTAAAATTACCCTTTTGATTCCAGCACAGACCTCTACTGTGGTCTTGTCTGAGTAACTCATAAGTGTCCTTAAGAGCCAACAGTGGTGCTGCTCTAACCATAGTGTTGCTTGCCCCAGTAGGGTGTAAAGAGGAATCCACTGTAGTTCTGGTATGCTTAACAACTGGCACAGTAAATCTTCAACCACATTGATGAACAGTTTGCTGCTTTGATAGAAATACCTATTTCCACAAGTATAACTTGCACCTGAGTATCAACTGAAGATCATGAAGTCTGCCTGGGGAAAACAGGTAGTGGTTGGATTGGGTGGCACACAATAGGTCCCCTCTGCCTTTTACCCTGATCTCGCCCCCTTCTTTAACTCCTTGCACTAAGATAAATTCATGACAAGCGTACATCAGGGTAGATTGTTGTTGCACTTCTTAAACGTCAATTTTACTCAGTTGTAAGTGACAACAATAAGACACAAATACCAGAAGCATCTCTGATGTTTTAGTGGTACCTGATTGTTTGGTTAGGACTCTTCACTGTTTCATAGGTTAATAAAGATGAGCTGATGGAGATATTCATAGCATGCAGACTACCCAAACCATGAAATAGAAGTATAGATACAGCCTCCTTTATACAAGAATGAATGATGGAGGGGCATAGACAGGGGACAGTGACAGAAAACTTACTTGATTATTTTAATTTCCTAAACAATGTGAGATCTGAATGGGTGTTTAAACTTCATATGCTTTAGCATTTGTCTGAAGCTATTATCTCATTCAAAGCTTTCACCTCTGTGCAAGCCAAAGAGACTCTGATACAAAAATAGTGAGATCTAATCAGAGTTTATTGCTTCTGGTATAAGCACTGCTATAGGGTTTTTTTATCTTTTTTATTAGATTTACAAACTTGAGCATCCATATTTGGGATCAAAAGGTGATTCCTGCACCCTGTGAAGAGTAGTCGGCTGGATTTCTCATACAATAAAAAACCTTTTCTTGTAATTTGTTGGAAAAATAGGTGACTTTTCATTACTGAAGCAGGGTAAGATAACTTTTCCTCAGATTATATACAAATTGATAATCTCTTTATCTAGGAGGGGGCAAGTCCCTATACCTGGACCTCTAACTACAGTTTCACTGCAATCGTACAGAGTAATCCTATCACTCTCATAGGGGATAGCGCTAGGATTGACTACAGAGGAGAAACCTGAAATTTAGGGAGATGAATTTGGTAGCACTAAATCACAAATGCCCCATATTGCTTAATATACTTTGCCGTATGTGACTCAGTCTCTCCTCAGGGCACTTTCATGCAACACAGTTCAACTTCAGAAGAACACCTTTTGATTTACACGTGCAGAGAAGAGCATCAGATTTCCTACTAGATTGGCTCAAAGTGCCAGGACCAGTCAAGGAATCAAGTGATGGGGATCAGCACTCTCACATACAGCACAACAATTTGTCCAAAAAGCCAAAACTGAAACCAAACCTCAGGTGACTGCAAAACTAGAGTGGTAATTTAAGATATAAACCAATACATTTCATTGTGTTGCGACACCAGGCACCCAAATGCCACTGAAATTCTTTAGCTGAACCACTTACACCTCGCACATGCTCAAAACCACTCACTTAACCTCTGCTGTGGCTCCCAGGCTTGCCTCACCAACACCGGTAATGAGCCTTTCCAAATCTGCTCGAAGTAGAAGTTGTAGTTATACAGAAGAAAGTGAGAAGACTGTGTGCCAGAATAACAGTGGTGATTTTTAATTCTGTTTTTCTGACAGAAACTGATCCCGTGGTTCATAGGCAGAAGCAGTGAACAGCAGTGAATATGAACATTTATTCATATCAAGTGGAGTGGCACAGAGCCCAGAACAAGTTACTCCACAGACTTCCTTTTGTCCATTCTGAGTGATGTACAATGCTGGCTCAAGGCTCCCTCCACTCAGATGTCCCTCACAGCTCACACTCGTATTTTTGAAGTTTCAGGAATGGGAGGAGAAATCCATTCTCTGGGCCAGCCTTGTTTCCTCTCGACACCTGGCCTTGTTGCTAAAGGTCAAGTTAATATTTGGGTTAAGCACTACCAAGTCTGTTTCTAGCCAAGGACCTTTTCTTAGATGCCTGTCCACTGCCTCCTGGACACACTGACTGACCCCTAAGGAGATTCTGGGGGAAAGGACAGAGACACAAGTGCATTCAGCTCTTGGATGGGTCATTGTTTGTTTTCAGAGCACATACTCTGGTAGCCTGAAAAGATTTTAGTAATTTATGAGCCTGCTTGGACAGAACAGTTCTGAGAGTCACTGTCCTTTACTTAGTGCTACTTACCTGATTGTGAAAAAGTATTTTTCTTACAGGGAGATTTTACCCACCATAATTAATTGTGCTATTAATTTTCTCGTCTTTACGTCTTCAGACTTGAAGTCATGTTTCTAGAAGAAACAGTTAAAAATTCCTTCAAAGCAATAAAAGTATTACATAAAAAAATACAGAAAGCAGATAAGATGGATGTTTAGCTCTTTAGGGTCAGACAGCCACAAAAAGAAGGGAAGAGAGTTTTCTATGAAAATTATATATGCATCAGTTATGCCTGTACATGGAAGATATACTCCTTTGACACTGCTATACTTGTAGTATGCTCAAGTTTAGTTTTCACTTGTGTTGTTTATTTTAAAGGTGTGCTTTGTACTAGGGTTAAGTCTGCCTAGGGTTAAGAAAAATATAAATTATCTTTTTTTTTTTTTAATCAGAGAACACAAGAATATCCAAGCTTCTGGTAATAGTTAAGGAGCCTAAACTCTTTGCTGAAATTTTCTAGATGTTACTCGAGGTTCCCAAATTTAGTTTTATTAAATCTCACACAATTACCACTAAGTCACAAGTAACATGGCACAGGCAAATAGCAATAATATAGTCTAATATCTGTGTGCTTAGTCTGACTTGAATCACCAAATTGCTCTTTTTCAGGTCTGTTTGACCTGGGAGGTTTGGATCTGCAAGGCTGATATGCAAAATTTGTTTCTTAATTCCTGCACTCCTTTAAAAGTTATTCATTTAAATAAAGAACTTAACAATAACAAAGAAATGGAAGCCGAAAATGTTGGTTTGGTGGGGGGGGGTTGTTTGTTTTTGTTTTTTTTTTTTTTTTTAATTTAAAAATGTAACTCTTTTACTGAGGGTTTACAGATAACCACCAAGTACCACAAGTTGGCAGCGGCATATCAAGGTAAAATAATGGCAAAATATCATTACATTGCCATCTGGTGACAGCAAAATTGTTTATTGAAATAGCCAGACAATATGACCTCTGCTCTTGTTGTAGATATACACATATCCATACTGCACAAACAACTATTTAAACAGGACTGTAGTCCCAGCTGAGTGTATCTGCAGGGATAATTTCATTATAGTACACTTTCCAGTCACTACACATCACTTCTCTTTGTGCTCACCCAGTGTCCTTGAAGTGCTGACACTGCAAATTCTCTGCAACAAAAATGGTCTATTTTTTCATATACACGTATACATAACATATTACACACACCATATATACATACATATGTATATATGACGTGTGTGTGTATACATACAAGCCACCCCCTTGTATCCATGAAAGTGATGACCAACTGGCATCACAGAAACCTGGGATCAATCCTTCAATATTTCATATGGGAAGCATAGGCCTGAACTTCTCAGTAGATCTGAGCTTTACCATCACCTTAACCCCCAGTCCAAGTATGGGTGCAGTAGCCAATTTTAAGCTTAGCTGGCCATGTCAGATGGAGCCAACCACCAGCCTCACTTGTCAGCTGGAAAACTCAACTGCGATGCGAGATATGCCAGCACTCTTTACTGTGTGCTCAGCACCACATCCTGGATCCATTTCCAAAAGCCATCAGGACCAATGGGAAGATGTCTTTGGGCACTGACTCATGTCCTTCTCAAGTCCTTTGTAGTCAGCCCTCCTACCCACATAGGGCAACACTGGCATTAGACACAACAGACATCCCAGTGATTCCTGCATACTCATAGCAGGCCTTCAAGAAATTAAAACCTATCATCCCAAACCAGACAAATAAAAGAATCAAACTTCAGTAATAACACAATTAAGGTTTCTCCAAAGTGGCTGTCATCCCCTAATGCATATTTAGACAAGTAGTGAAAACCCAGATGCATTATGGGATGATAAAACTCACCTTGGAGGGACTTAATGCTTAATTAAGAGGACGAACACTGCAATAAATGCACTAATGAGATAAAATCACACTAATTCCTAAATCTTATGGAGCCAAAGTGTCAGTCTGAGTTTTAATTAATAGAGTTCTATATGGGTTTCTCAGAAATAATAATAAAACATTGAAGTAGTAAATCACATCTGAAATTCATCACAAACTTCTTTCAAATCCTACAAATTTTTTATTTAGGATTTCACAGTTTGCCCAGTTCCAAAAATGACTGGCCTTTTTCAGATGTAATTTCATGCTACCGCAGCACATTCCCTTTAAATTATAAAACTATTTTATTGCTAGTTTAGGACAACATTTTATATGAATGCTTACCAACACTTCTTTCTTTCCCCTTCCCGTTCTCTTTCCTAGGTCTATGAGAGACACTGAATCAGTCCATAGCACTTGAACATTAAGCTACACACAACCCATAGCTTGCAATATTTCTCCTAGAAATGTGTTATTTTCATCTTCATCAACCTAACCCCCCCAACCCCATGAAATGATGTTCTCTTTCCAGCCCAAGGGCCAGCTATGTTCACTGGGACACACTGGAATGTGCCTTTCTGCTGTGGTCATGATCAAAAGCCTAGCCAAGTCAACAAATTGGGTTTGGAATAGACCAACCAGCCATTGGTTCACAAAGTTAGTTTATGGCCACCTCTCCACAGCTCCTTGCCTTATTTGCTGGCAAAGCTGACCATGTAATGTGTAGCTCTCAGCCCTTGTGTATGGTACTGTGCGTAAGGTCAGTTGTCCTGCACCTGCTCTGGTATTTTTCCCATAATTTTTCACACAAAACTTGAATTGTTTCCTCCATTTCATGATGCTCTCAGGAGATTCATGAGGTAGTTATTACCCATGAGCTGAAGGCCCAGCTCATGTTTCTCAGGCAGGGATGGTCTATGCCATTAGACATGGACATTTCAAGCCTGGCAGGTGGACCAGGGAGTGCACCGCAGGTGGGCAGGGAGGATGCCAAAGGCTCTGGACCCCTGGTGCCCAGTGTCACCTCCATGTCCCTAACACTAGGCTTTGTCACCCTCTAGTGGGCTACAGACAGAGCTTTACTGTCCCATCGGTGATGACCTGCCTCTGGACCTCTGAAGACCATTACGGAGGCTTAACCTTGGGAGTCAAAGTTACCTGGTTCACCACCCACAGATGACTCAAACTCCCAGCACTTGCAAGTCTTCTCCCTTCTATCTTCTTTTTCACAAAGAAAAAACCCCAACTAACCAAGTAAAAAGACAACCACAAAAAAGAACCCAAACAAAACAAACAACAAAGCCCCAAACAAACACCAATATCCCCAAAGCAAAGGCACATCCCAAAAAACAGCAACCTGTAAATTGTTTATGAAGTGGCAATGAAGAAATACTAAAATTATGTCAATGTATACTGCTGGAAGGTACAAGAGTATAGCCACATTATACTTTTATGTATGTATTTATGTATTATACATGCACTACTCAGCAAATCTATATTAATTTGGAAAAGAAATAAATTAATATTAATATACACATTGCACATATTAAGCAGATTATGACACGTTTTTGGTCTATTAGCACACAAAATGTGCAGCACTGCTCATTACTTGATGCCCTGAAATGCATTAAAGGGGCTAGGACTCTATGAACAGCTTGAAGGGGAATACAAACAAGATTTTGTCTCCTAAAGCAAATGCATCAGCAGGTTTCTCCAAATAATTTTCTTATTTTAAAATTATTTTTTAATTCTGGTCTACTGGTACAATTTTCAATACAGCAACTTTGGCTTTGGGTCCAAATTTTCTTTCTGAGTATCTAAGCATGCTGAGAAACCTTAACCTTTTTGTCTTTCATGCATGTAGGTGCAAATACCTGACTTTTTAAGGCAACTTCTTTAGATAACACCTCTAGCTATTACATAGGCAATCTTTTCTGACTATCTTATTTCATTTCCACAACCAGTGAGCAATGAACACTGAGACAGAGTTTAGGGCTATCAGGTGATACAGTTCTTTGCAGCACACCAGGATTGTTCTTTCACCCCTGATTCCCGAGGCCAATATTAACATGCGCTGCCAAAAAAATTGGCAGTAAAAACACTAAGCCTTTTTACCTTGGAAATGTAAAATCAAGAATAAAAAAAGAGTTGATAAGTGGGACCTATTAACATCATTTCAAGATTAGCAAATGAACCAAAGCCAGCAATCTTTCTACTTAAAAGCTACCATCAGGACTCACAAAATTAAGCCTTTTTTTTCTCATCCTATTTCACGTTGTTATATACTTGCAATAAAATAGCAACTGGAAACTCCATTTAGGGATTGCATCTACAAGCTGCCAACACAAAATAATCATCCCTGTCTCAAAGATGAAGTATTTATGACCTAACAAAATTTGATGAGACTTCCTAGCTTTGCTCTTTCATGATGGCACAGATCCCATCGATGTATGCGATTTCAGAGCATATCTCAGATTTCGACTGCACATCTAGACCTTTGCCCTGTCTCAGGCTCACACCAAATCTGAGGCTGTACAGAGAGTTTTCCACCTTGAAGTCTTGGGTTACAGCTCAATGCTTACACAGGACCACAAATGGTGTGGCCACCTACCAACTCAGCAGGTAACCAGATGAGCACCATGTAGCCAAGTCTGCCCAATCAAAGCACAGAATGGATGAGCTAGAAAGGAGCAGCACTGAGGGAAAAAAGCCCTGTCCCCTCTGGCTGGCTGTCCCTCTGTGGGACATGGCAGCCCTTGCTCCTGGCTGTCAAGGCGAGGCAGACACTTACAGTGTTTGACTTTATCACAGCACAGCCAAATCAAATGCACAGCCACTGCTTCCTCAGATGTCTATATTTCATTTAAACTGGGATAAAGCAAAGAAACTGGAATATTGTCTCATCATGCATTCTAAATCAGCCAGGGTAGAAAATAATGGGGAGTTAATCAGATCACTGAAACTCTAATTCACTTGGTATTGATCGGGCAGATTCCTAATGGGACGGCAGACCAATTTCAAATTACAGTAAGCTGACTTATCCTGGAATACCAATGACCAGCTCCTGAGAGGAGCCTGGACAGTTCATGGGCTCTCCTCCCATTATGGCACACGCTTGACTGAATGCATCAATGTATAATATGATGCGGCATTTGGCTAATTAATAGGAGATTGATGAAAGGTGCAGTTTTGAAAGCAGAAATCTCACTTGAATAAATGTGGGATGAAAGTCCCTGCAGGGATGAGGTACACAGAGCCTTAGAAACAATTACAAAGAAGAAAAAAAGGAAGATGGGAGCTAATGGAAAGTAATGCAATTAAACAAGGCTTTTCATTATAATAATCGGAGGCTTCATCACTGAAATCTAATATATGTTGCATTTAACCCTTCACTGCTTTATTTATAATTTATTTACAAAATGCTTTGAATTATGACCATAGTAAAACAGACAGTCTATCCTGAACTGCAAGAAGAGGGAGCCAGGGAAGAGTTATCTTCATTACATTGTGCTTCCGTGTCATTAATTCTTCCTCAACAAACTGTTCTTGATCAAATCCTGCTGTCTTTATGCAATGACAAGACTAAAGAGCTGCATCTGTGGTATTTTTTCCTGCTTGCCAGAGGCATTAGGGTAAAATGGTACCTTAGTTGCTCTTTCAGAGCAAAGGATGTCTTTGCCATGTTTGGGATCATATCACAGGAAGCAAGTTGCTTTTAGTTCCTTTCACAAAAATTTATACACTGAAAATTGTATGCCATTTGTTTAGACTTCAAATTATGGTACTTACTGCCCATTTTTCCTATTGTATTTTAAAACTACGTCCTCACTATCATTTAACAAGTATGTTTAAAGACCTCTGTGTGCACTGAAGCCTGTGTAGACACAGAGTGATACCCAGTAAAGGACTGTCCAAAGCCTTTGTGCTCCATGCTGGCACAGCCCACTGGTTTTTGCTCCAAGACACAGGGTACACTGCTCATGTCATTCAAGTAATTCATTACAGGTAAACAGAAAAAAAAATTAATTATAAAAGTAAACAAATTTAGGCATGGGCAGGGGCTCCTTCTATGGCCTAAAGTCACTGTTAGGTACTCCTACAGCCACAGCAAGCAGTGCAGGGACAATTTAGTCTTTATGAGAGCAACTATTTTGCCTGCAGCTTGGAAATGCAAAATATTACGATAAATGCATACAGTGTTTTCAATTACTGGCTCATGTGACTGGAAAATGAACTCTGACTTCTGAAAAATAGAATATATGAACTGTTCAGACCAGTAGTTTCAGGCACTTATAAAAAAATAACATGTAGAGTATGAGTACTTTACTAGTCATTCACTTCCAAAAGCAGCCATGATGTGGCATGATCAATTAGTTCCCTGAGGTACAGTCTGATTTCTACTTTCTGATTGGATGTTTAAAATAATTTTCCATCCAAGTAGGGTACCATGTAGTGTTTTTTCAAAGATGTTCATAGAAAAGTTCATTAAATTGTGTGGTGACTCCTAGCAGTCTTCCAATTTTTGCCATGTAACGACCTACCTCTTGTCGTGCTGCACGAGGTCTGTGTCACCCCTTTGGTGACTGGGAGTACTTCCAGGAGAAGGATTTGTCCTTCCCTCCTCACCAAAAAGAAAACAGTAATCCAAGCTGGAACTGTGCCAGGCTTCTAACACAGAGGAGAATCTGGAGATAGTATGTATTTCCTTCTGGGATGGAATTTAACTTGCTCATCTGCTCTGGGTGCAAAGATGATAGCGTAGATGCAAAACCCGTGTATATATATATATATATATGTGCAGAGATATACATACAGGTACACCACTTTGAGATGTACCAGCAGAAAGTACCGTAGTTCTTTGTGATGAACCTAATGGTTACATTTTTTTTTTATTTTAATCCTAAATTTTCACTTGTTTACAGTCACCTCTAAACTGTGTCCAGAATGAGTCCAAAAGTACCCTTAATCACCGCCAGGCAAGGCAGCACAGTTGTAATACAAATGTGCTTATTCTCTGAGGCATAAGCACCCAGGAAGGGTAGCAAGTTGGCCATAGTGAGAGGTGCAACGACAGAGCTGAAGGAGCACTGAGATCCCCCAGAGAGAAAAATCAGAACTTCTCCACAGCCTTTCAGTTCACATCTACTAGTTTGGCCAATACCCCTCTCCAACACCCCCTAATCCCATACCAACCTCCCCTAAGTAGGTGTTAACTAATTGCTAAAATCTGGTCCTTAAAGATCCCTCAAGTCTGGGATTATTTGGAATCCAACTGCCTGTGTTTTATTTCTGAAAAACTACTTGAGACAGGAAGGCTGGTGCCATAGCACCAACACAAAGGGCAGAGGTCCAGCTGTGCTGCAGCAGATTTCCGGGGAGGCACAGCCAGAAGAGACTGCACAGTCATTTGGGAATATCTCCGATTGCTTTTGACATCGTGTTTGATGCCAGGTTTCCCCAAGCAGAGGAACTGTGAAGCAAAGCTAATGGGGCAGTTGTCCTTAGAGTAGTACGTCGTAATAAATCCATTTGTGGAATCACGAGGCTGGCAAGTCATTAACAAACAGCAGCTTCCACTTAACCTAACACACAACAAGATCTCATACCAAATTACCGTCAACATACTTGCTGTTTACATAAATCCCTTCCCTCAGTGCATTTCCCTTGTCCTTTCAAGCTATCCAAATTAAATCCTCCCTACAGTCCGATGCCAGCAACCAACTGGCAGCTGCTGACTCTAAGGGTACAGTCTCAAAAAAAGAGATGATGAAAATATGCACTTGATCCATCTTGACCTTCTCTTTGGTTATGCTGCTACCTGACAACTATCATGAGCATAAGGTGGAAGACGGTGCTCAGAATGCTCCAGGTACGGGAAAGTAAATTGTCATAGTCCTAAAAGCTGTTTTACAGGACAAAAACATTCAGTTCTTAAAGGCAAACAAAAATAGAAGGAACATCACTGCTGCACTCACATCCAGCCTTACATGGAGGATTTGTAGTTTTTTCTGAGGGTGAGATTTGACTCTGGCCAAAAAGTCTTCATGCAGAATTCAGGGTTAGAAATTCCCATTTTAAAGAGGTTGATAAAGTTATTAGCTTTGGATTACTCTCATTTTTTAAAAAAAGCTGTTTACTCATTTCTGCTGTATTTTTAAAGATTTTTATGCAGTATTTCCTTCTCTCTTTCCATCATCTTTATTATTTGCTGAACTTTTCAAGTAATTTATGAATATACATGAAGGCATATGCATTTGGTGACAGTTTTTCAATAAAACATTAGAGAGCTGCATTCAGAACTGCTCAGCAATGGACAAAATGTTTCTACTTGCAGCCAGAGCACCAGAGCGAATGGAACTATGCCAATGCTGACTATTTTTAAAATAACTGACCATTAACGAACCAAGTTTCCAAAAGCTCTGCTCCAAAGAGGTTGAGACATGCAATACTGCTGAAGCCTCTTGCCTAACTAATGGGGTAGAGAAACATCAAGCCATGTACACCAGGAATATTTCTTTGCCTGGATTCAGACAACCAAATATGTGAGAAGCTTTAAATAGGTACTCAAGGAGCACAGAGAACATTAAGGGAGATACAAGACACACGTTCCCTTCACAGTTGGTTTCTCAAGGAGTTCTTCATGGAAAATTGGAATCATTTTAGAAGGATTGACAGCAAAGCAGAAAATTGTTAACAATGTAATGTGGCACCTACTTTTGGAGTTCCACTTATTCCGTGCCAGCTCAGTACAGATCATGCATCATCAATGGCTATTTCATTATTTGGAGCAGACAATCACAAGACTCAAAATACCCCTGATTTACCAGAGAGGATTCAGAAATGCACATCAGCAAGATGTGCACAATATCAAGAAGGGTTGTCCTCCAGCTTTTTTGGCAAGATTTGCTCTAAAGGAAGAGCTCCTGCCAAAACAAACATCTCCACCCACCCCCCAGCAGGAAAAGTAGGAAAAAAATCGTTACTGAAGACAGACTTTTCCTACAGGAAGACTGACCTTTTAGTCTGTAATTGATGGGCTACAAGAAAGGTTGAAGAGAATGCCACTGCATTTAGAGGGTTTCACGGCATCCTCATAAACTTGGATATTGATTGCTCTGCTCCAGGAAGCCCTGGAGGAGACATGATGTTAGACTTCAGCTGATGCTGACTCTTTTTCATAAAGCTATATACATCAGCTAGAAATTGTTATTCATGGATGTTTTAGCAAGATAGTGGTGTTTTCAAAACTGCACAACCACGGACCTAGCACTTGTCAGTGCTGAACAGAAAAAACACCAAACTATTGCTGTTGGCCATCTGCTGCTCATATTCATGACTAAAAACCAACAAGGAAAAAAAAGGGAATAAACATTTCAGCCTGGGATACAGCACGATTTTTTTCCCCTTGTCACAAACTAATCTGTGCAGAAGTGGAAGTATTTTAATGTTTTACACTGCCTTGCAAGTACAGAGTTTTGAAGTTGCCCTTGAATTAAAAAAAATAGATATTTTTCTGGGTGAAGCCTAATGTTGTTTCATATGATCAACCACCCATGAAAACTTTAAAGGTCACAAGAGATATACAGATTATACTTACCGTTATTGTAATTTGAACCAAGAATATTCAAATTCCTTATTAAACTGGGGAGGGGGGAAGACATCAAGAAAGCTTCCCCTCCCATCCTGCCCACCACAGAGTGAGCAGGTGTGGGACTATTATCAGACTAGGGTTTGCCATACCTCAGTGACTGGCCCAGTCACTGGTTTTGCAGGTAGACAACACTGAAACCTTCTCTGCAGGAGGGAAGAAACAGGTCTCCCAAGGGTCTTGAAAACTATCAAAGATCATAGTTTATGAAGACTATACACAGCCAAGTGAAGCTTTAACAAGCCCTTCTACAAATGAGACATCAGGAGTTAAAAAAGAATATCAGCAAGCTTCCAAAGCACATGCTCATTTGGGTTAGGGAGTTGTTTTTGTGGAAAACTTCATGTTTTGTATCCTGTGATGGCACAGCTTTGGTGAGGGGGGATCTCAGGTAATGTTGTACTCTTCCTTGGGTACTTTGGGTGGCCCTCTCAGTTGAGACATACCACATCACTGCCTTTGATCCTGCCGTCCCATGCACCAACTACCCAGCTGGTTGATCCTATTCTTATTTCATCCACTGTTTACACGTTATCTTACCAAAAGGTATTCAGGGAACAACAAACTTACTTTGCTTTCAAACCTCTATAGGGTCTAATGCAGTAGCAACTTCTGCTGCAGCATGTGACCAACTTTAGGATTTTTAAATAAATCCCACTATTTTATCTTAAGAAAAGCAGTGTTGTGCATTTTCCCTTACCACATGACTGCAGGAACTGTGATGTCTAAGATGCTCAGCTGGAATTTGGGTAAGGACAAAAATGAACTAAGTGCACCTATCAGGTAAAAAGACAGAGAAAGAAAAGCCATGACCATTTTCAAGCAATTTTTTGTGACTTCACTTGAAATTTCCCAGGACTTGGCATCCCACCACATCCCCTGCCTCATTTTAAGTCAGTCTGTGCTCTAGTTTTCCATCATCTGTCTTCATCTCTCATCTTGATGCAACAAATATGTACACTTGCGACTAAATACTTCAGTGGGACAGATTTCCAAGCTTGAAGTTAACTACCCAAATTTATCTATGCCTCTTGGATCATTTTATGTAAACAGATGATGGAAGAAATATGACTTTCTCCCCTCTTAGGCTGAGCACATTCTACTGTGACAACAGAGCACTGAGTATGCCAGATGTACATCAGCGCAAAAACGCACAAATACATCAATTGCCACTGCCTCCCACTACCTACATCCAGGCACACTTTGTAAGTATCTAAGTATTGATTCCCAGAATTTCTCCAAGGAACGCCAAAAATAATAAACAAAAAATAAATCAAAAGCAAAAGCCTCTTTCCATTATGTATTAAATATCCTTCCATGAAGTTAGAACAAATAGGAGATGTATATAGAGTGCAACGGAGACATAAATCTAGTGTCGTAGTAATCGATTTCTGCCTTGTACTTTTATTTCCAGTAAATAATGATCTTCAGATCTTTCATGGTGGCACTACTGTAAAGTCTGCTAAGGGAACACAGGCAGTGTTTCATCTTTGATATAACCAACAATAACGCCACTCTAAAATCATTACACTCACTTATTTCCTGTAGCACGCTGGTAACAACATTTAGCAGGATCAAAGGAAATTTACAGAGGGTATCCCCTCCACTAACCTCCATCCAATCATGGATATGATCAATAACACATTTCGTATTGTTCAGCAGCGTGCAGAAGGTACAGATTTCTGCACAAAATGATGCAGCTGTACATTTCTAGTCACTCTTCAGTTTTCTAAAGATCACTACAAGCAGAAGTCATGCCTGGTTAGGTCAATTATATTTAGAGACACTTCTTGAATGTAAATTGAAAGCAGAAGAAACTTCCCTAACCAATCTTATTTTCACAAAAATATGCATGATCTTTTATTGCTAGTTCTGTGCAAAACCCTAGTGTTCTCTTTTTCATTCAGTCTGAAACAGGCTTTTTGATTTGGTGCATGATCAAATGAGCCTATCAAGTTATAAACTACAAATAAATTAATTAAGCAGCAACCATGGATTACTATTTATATCCTTCAAAAAAAACAAACACCAACACAAAAAGAAGGAGCCAAAAAGAAAAATTAAATTATTTTGAAGTCAGTATCATAATCACCACACTTTCCAATAGATCATTAAATACAAACATTTCTTGACTTGGCATCAATTGAGAGCAAAATGTCAACCTTAGACACCAACAGGTTAATACAGCAAGTTAAAAGAAAAGTCCTGAACAATTTGCCTGTGATCTCACTGAATACAATCCAGGATAGCTGCTCATCATTCTAGCCACCATAAAGAACAGGTGAGTCCATCTCATCTAGCTCGACATGGCAACAAAAGAAACATTTCTATTTAAGCCAGCCCACTTCAATGGTCAGTAGACCAGTAGAAAACAAGACAAGGCAAGGTTTGTAGGTGGAATAATCTCTCTCACTGACTTTAATATACTCATCTCAGATTCTGATCAGACAAGGAAAAGGCACCTTCTCCCCATCACTGTTACTCTTCCCACTTAAAGCTCTCAATTGCCTAAAAATACTATTTCAAGTTACAAAACTCATTTTGTCAAATCTGAAAAAATACTTGGGGGTTTACATTGTCAGCATCCAATCTGGACAGTTAATCTTTAGCTGAACTTATCTCCTAAATAGAGATAATATACTAATAGAGATAATAGACACAATATACTTGGCACCTAATTTGCCAATATTCCACTACTGCCATTTTGCTTTTTTCATTTTGAGCATTAATTATCAAAACAATATGTTTTAGTTTAAAAGCAGTTTAGTTTAAAAACTAACCAACTCACATAACAAGGATCAAACAGCTTTTTATACACAGGAGATTAGCTTCACTCAGACGCAGTAGGCTGTTCCAGAGGTACTGTTATCAGAGACAAAATCTGTCCTCTGGTACAACTAAGGAAGTGCAGATATGCATAAAGCCAACTTTGAACATAAAGCACTGGAACAGAGCTGAGCTGTAATATCCAAGTAGCCCACCTGAAGTCCTAGCTACACGCTCTCACCTGTTTAATGTGCTACGACTTTGGTTCCAAGGCGATTTCTCAAGGCAGCCCAGTGTTTTACACTTGTGCACTTTCACAGAAGAGAGGTTTGTCCTTTTCTTCAATTTCTTTGGCCAAGGCAACAGCTGTGGCAGGACAAAATGACAACTCTGGTGACAAGTCAGTTTGTTCCTCCAAGTGCTTGTGAGTGTAGGAACAGCAACTGGTGACCAGGTACGCCCCGAGAAGCCCTACATTAAGAGAGATCAGCTCCCCTCTATTATATTAGCATTGTAGCGATGGGATCCATTACAAACCTTGGAGTTCCACGCCAACTAATAATTCCTTTGACAATAATTGCCACAAACAGAATTTCTTTGTAGACTTTGGAGTTTTCCTCTGAAACACAAGAGACCTCAAGATGCGTAGCAATCCTGAGCCAAAAGAATTTAAACATTTCATCTTAAGGAGATGTTCTGAAGTTCCAGGCTAAAACAGTTTATAAAGGTCATAAAAAATTAACTTATCTTGCTGACTGAAGCTTTTTTTAATGCACTCCAAGTTACAAAGGAATCACAGCTGGACCCTTTAGGCCAATGGTACACTATATTTTTCTCACATTAGCAAGGATAGCAAATATCTACATTTGGATTTTGCCACAGCAGTTGGCTCTGATTCATTAGTTTTCATGACTGAATATAAAAGCACAGAACTAGTTGGGTAGGTATATTTTGTACTTGTTTCACTGAATAACCTTGCAGTTGTTTTCCACAAGAATTTAATAAGAAAATTGCTGAGGCAAAAATCATAACTTAGGTTTAGTCAAGTTCTTTCTAAGCTCTTAGAAACAGTACTCTGATTCAACATGCTCAAGACCACTTTAAAAAGGTAGAAGGACAATACTTTGTCTGCAAGAAGAGACTTGGTTACAGGGGATGCAATCTAATGAGCTGAACCAGCAGGTGCACTTGCATAGATCTATTAGATCCCACGTGGTTAAGCTTATGGGGGGGATCTTCTAAAATTCTTTTTACTTTTTTGTGCTTTTCAAGATTCCCAACTTAGAGTAAACCTATTAGAGATGACATCCCTAAACTACACCATCATTTGCAGGAGAAAATTTGAAAGCAAGTCATGCCTTCCAAGGATGTCATTAAGGTTCTTCTTTGAAGTAAATTGAATTCTCCTCATTTGTATTAAGAATGAGATCCTTGGTACTTTATGATATTACATTACTGGGTAGAGTGGATAAAACCAGAGTTTTTTTCTACATTACCTTTTTTGAGCTGAATTTCCCCCCACTTTGATTAAAACAGATTCCCATTGCCCACATTATTTATTATTATTCAATCCAGACAAGGGTCACCATTCGCATCCTCCCTTCATCACAAAGATGACAACAGAAATCTGACATGGTCCTGATTTCCAAGTGCACTACAAAATTCTACATCAAGCTTTGCTTTCCTCCAAACAAAGCCTTTAATCTCTGTTGAGGAACAGAGGTCTTGTTGGCCATGAAAAAAGGTGCCACAGAAGATCTCTCGTTAAAGTTCAGATGCCAAACTCTTGCCTTCTGAAACACTAGTAGAAGAGGAGAGTGGGCTAGAAAGGAGGAGCCTGAAAATGTATATGTATGGCCAGCTTCTGGAAGAATTTCAAAGCATTCAATAAGGTTGTTTTTTCAATATGACCATCCCCGTGGCTGTACCCTCCCAGTAATCACAACAGTCATGTCCTTTGTACAAGTCAAAATTTATTCCATGGTCATAATTGCATACAAGACTACCAAAATGTGTAGATCTCTCAATCTCTGAAAGCACATTATAGAGCTAGGTGTGCTCAGATGTCACCATTATTAACTAGATCGTTTGTTTAAACAATCCTGAAGCAACTAAAGTTTTATTTGTTCTTAAGTGGCCCTGTAAGCCATAAAATTTTGGATGTTGTTCAACAATATTTTCTATAAAACAGAGAACCACACTTTTTGGAATAAACAAATAAAGTATTTCAAGGTAACTGCTTGATCTGAATGGGAAATAATTTAATTTTTTTAAAATTAAAATATGGATGTACTCTATTCGACCTGATCATCCTAGTGTCAGCTGGGATAAAGATAATTTTCCTTCTACTAGCTGGTACAGTAGCCATAACTGTGTTTTGGATTTAATAGGAGAATAATGTTGATAACACACTGATGTGTTGGTTGTTGCTGAGCAGTGCTTATCCCAAATCAAGGACTTTTCAGTTTCCCATGCCCTGCCAGTGAGGAGGTGCACAAAAAGCCAGGAGGGAGCACAGGGAGAACAGCTGATCTGAACTGGCCAAAGGCTCTACCATAGGGTGTCATGCCCAGCGGGGAATTGGCTGAGGAGGGTAGATCGCTGGTCAGGGACGAGCTGGTCAGCAGGTGGTGAGCAACTGTGTTGTGTGTCACTTGCACTTTTTTGGGTTTTATTCCTCTCTCTTTTTGTTAACTCCATTTTCATTAAAATTATATTCTAATTTATTTCATTTATTAAACTGCTCTTATCTCAACCTGCACCATGGGTGGTTGTGAGTAAGCAACTGAGTGGTACTTAGTTGATGGTTGGAGTTAAACCTGATATGTTGGATTAAAACTGCGTTAAATAGTGGCCAGCAGTGATACTTAAGGGAAAAGGGTTACAAGTAGGATGATTATATGCCATATTAGGACTACAGATGGACTACAATCACAGTTTACAAATGATACGTCCTTTCTAGTTATTCAGCAATGAATTTTCTTTGTGAAGAATTTGATGGGACATTTCCAGCAAGCTTTAAATCTACAAGAAAGGAACTTGTGGACAAATAGAAAATGTAAAAGTTGAAATATTGCTCTTCATATAGACTGATAGTCTACTTTTCTTTTTTATCAACATCAAAAGTGCTTTGGGACCCCAACCCAAAATGCTGAGTCCCTGTGAAGTGTGGCATGACACAGACATCATCCAAAGATGCTTAAGCTAGGTAACAGGTCAAGTGTGATGAAGCTGTTACCTGCATATTTCACAGATGGGGACTGTATGGACATAATTACACAGGAAATCACCAAAGTTTATACAAAAGGTCTATGGCAGACCTCTGACCTCAGCTGAATTTCAAGTTGAAGCTCTCCTTGTCTCTGCCTTGTCTGAAAGATTTCCCCATCCTCTCCCTATAGCCATGATAACTAGGCCAAAAAGGCACAGATTTTCATCAGTCTAACAAGATCTTCAACATGAAAGCATTCAAGGAAGCCGGTATATAACCCACCTCTTTCTGCCAGGCAAGAGACATGAAGACAGTTCACTGCTACACACTATTATCATATCAATGCCATTCTCAATTCTACAACAGAATGAAGTGACAGACATTCATTGAGCTTTACTTTCCTGATCACTGGTTCTACAGCTATAGCAAGACAAACATCTCCCTAATGAAAACCAGACTCCATTGCAATGTAACTTTGCATCAATATGAAGAAACATAACTGTCCTTATTTTTAACAGGTCCTGGCATTTGATATCTGAAACCTTTTCATATCATGAATCATCTATTGGTCCAAAGATTAACCTATGCCCTCATTTTATTAGGTCACATCCCTCTTGCAGATGCAATCTCTGCCAACTACAGTAACTACTTTGGTAAGGTAAGAACTTAAGGTTAAAATGCTTATAATAAAACTGAAGATGAAGAGAATAAGCAACTGATATCAGCACCCATCTGCTCAAGAATATCTAGCTAACTTTCCAAGTTCCATCATGGATGATGACAATCAAAGCAATAAGTTGCCTAGGCTCCAATTCAGCCAAGCACTTTGGCAGGTGTGGACTCAAAATACACAATTAAAAGCATTCCAATCCATCAAAACACTTAATTTGTACTTAATAGAGGAAAATGAATAAGTCCTATTGACTTCCATAAACATGAGTAAAGGATAATTAAATCAAAGTGAGCTGATGTATCAAGGTCATACTGTGGAATCCCTGACCTTTCAGAATGTTTTCAGCACATTTCACAGTGAAAATGCTCACAGAAGGAAAATGTAGGTGGCTAACAGCAGTGGCACTTTAAGCCTGTATAGTAGCTGCCCAATAAACGGCTTAGGAAACAGTTATTAAAATGCATGACTGCCCATGGGGCAGCAGGAAAACATCACACACATTACACAAACAATGTTATCCATTGCACAAACTTGGAAAAAGTCAGGCAAAAAGGTTCAAGTGATTTGGAAATTCACTCTTCAATGCATTATCAAGTCTAAAAAGACTGTTGTCATTTTATAATTCTAAGTATATGCCACAATCTGGGTTGGATCTTATTTTTGTCTTATTCAACTGTTAATGTCTTAGGTGTATAAAGTTATTTTTATGCTTCTTTAAATAATAATAATAATAATGATAATAGTAATAATATATTTTGTATACCCATAAGTCAGATTAACAGTCCTTACTTAAAAGAAAAGACTTTGAAGTCATTTAGAGTTCTGTAGGGGTGACATACAATCTTCACAAGTGCCCTGTATGTTTTAAATGAAAGTAACTATTGTTTAATCCTTGAAAGCAGGTATGCTCCTGGATGCTTATCATTTCAAAGTATAGTTTCAAACAGCATTTTTAAAGTCCTTAGGGACCTTCCAAAACTTAGATCTGGCCATAAATACATTTTTTCACTCATGAGTCCCTCTCTATAACAGATCTCTTCATCTTTCCAAGGGACCTCATCAGTGATAATCGAGAATAGATTTCAGGCCTCCTAGTGAAATCTGGCCTTATGCTCTTCAGTAGTACTTACAGTACTACTTACAGTAGTACTCATGTTCTGCTTTGCCAGTTTTTTCCAGCAAACAGACCCTCAATACCATGGGTCTTGTCCAGCATTCAGCTTTCAAATCAGAACGTAAGATCTGTATGAACAAATTAGAAGGATCCTAGAAAGAAAAAGTTGGTATCAGCTAGTCTGATACAGAATTCTTATTCTGATACAGAATGCTGTAATTGTAATTGAATGCTGTAAGTAAAGATTACCATTTAGCACCATAATGATACAGGAAGAGAGAATTCTAAATACCTGAGATGTATCACATGTGATTTATAAGACTGGGAGAAGTCCAAATGTCCAAGGTTTCCAGAGACAATTTTGACCACAGAGTTTAGCATCCAGACCTTATGTTAGCTGACAGGCCTGCAATTAGCTGGAGTCTAGTCCTTGTTTTATTATTCCATCTTTAAAATGGGAATTTGCCTTTTCCACCATCAGGAACCTCAGTTACCACAGTCTGTCCAACATTTCAGACAATAACTGCAGTGACATCAACCAGCATCTCAGCATCCACAGGCACATCCTATCCCATTCGTTCCCAGAAACTTGTCTACATAAATATGGTAGCCCACCTCGCTCTCTTTGGATCTTAAACTCTACCAATTTATGACACTGCAGCCAGCACAGCCATTGGCTACCATAGCCCCTACCAGGTCTTGGTTATTGTTAAGAAATAGATTCAAGCAGAGGCCCTCCTTCGGAGGAATTGAAGAAAATCAAGGTTTGATTTCTTGGTAGTTTGTGACTGAAAACTGTGTGCTGCTTGTTTGGAAACAAAGGCAGAATTAAACTAAAGATTAAGTTGCTAAGAATTATATGCCTTCTGTTAAATTATAAATTATATTAGTAATCAAGTGTTAGGTTTTAATGCAGTGGTAGGTTTTTGTCCAAGATAAGATTTCTGCACAAGTGAGTAAAGGCAAAGAAGCCTAATTTCTGATGCTAAAGGAAAGTAGGTTTAATAGGTTATTACACATGCTGCCACTTACTATGTAGCCCACAGTTTTCAGTTGGAACTTAGACTGAAACTGGATCACCAATGGAACTGTAGATTTTCTTGTCGATCTCAAGAGTTATTGCTTGCACTCTTATTATCACAACCTGGAGTCCTGCAAATCTATGAGGCAGATCCTTGCCAAGTACAAGCCTGCACTCATGCAAGGAATTCTTGTAGGGTACCCCCAGGCTGCATCTGCTGAGAAAAAGGGATGAGCTCCAAGCCTTAACTGAAGTTGAGGGGCTACAGCGAATGTGTGAGACCCTCACTTATTCAGGTACACAAAAAAGCCCCATCTCAATCCAGTTGAAACACAAGTGCTGTGAAAAAGACTTTACCGGTTAACTAGAAACTCAGCATCTCTCCAACAAACTTCAGGCTCAAAAAGCAACCAAGATTTCAGCAGAGTTTATGAGGAACAGTGTTTATGATTCACTGGACTAAAACAACCACCACCACGAAGAACTTAGGAAGAGCCATCTGTAATAAACACATGGAAGAGCAACACCCAGCAGCCTGGCTCCAGGAGAAAGCCCTGCAGAGGAATTTGTACAGGGTTGAACACAAATGCATTTGCATGTTCAAACAGAATGTATTTATTACCTTCTAGTCCCTTAACTTTGTTGACCTGGTCCAGGCTCTGAATGCTCCCATGGAAGGTGACCTATTTTCAAAAAGGGTACCAAACTACCTAATCTTTTTCTTTCTGTTTGCATTTTTATTCCATGATCATCTTTGCTTTGCCTTGTTTCATTACTCCTCTATCCTACAAGCCTCACTGCTTATCTAAGGGAAAACTAAAAACCTCCAACAATTCCATCTCAGCTCCTCACAGACAGTGTATAAATAGCACTGGTGTATACTGGTTTGCCCAAACACGAGAAGGTCAGAAAAAACATTTTCTTTTGAGATGAAAAAAAGGAGGCAAAATCTAAGAATTTTAATAACAGTCTTGACATGAGAGCAACATAATACCAGCCTGAATTACACTTGGTACCAGACTCTCATTGGCAACCCTAGATTGCTTTGTTCCTGTCCCTGACATAATATTCAAGACTGGGTTTATATTTGCACGGAATGGGGCTGTTCACTAGAGTCCATGCAAATCAAACACTTGATTTATGCATCATTCCACTGGAGGGTGTAACATTAAATTTAATTTTGTAAGAAAAGCCTGAAGTGCCTCTACGCCTGGGGCTGACATTGTGAACTAGGGAGAAAGGTGCACAAGAATTCATTACTGTTTCCAATATGCGAAATGCAGCATTTGAATGAAACATTTGTCTCTTGTCAAAAGGGAGTAATGTCTGTTCTTTGTAAAAAATATTTCTCCCCCCACTTTGATTTTATCGCCAATTCAGCATATTGGGAGCTGAGGTTACAAGTGTAGTTCAGACTTGCGGTGGTGGTGCGATGAATTACACAGTGAAACGAAGAGACATTGGTTGGGTTGAAGTACAGCTGCAGAGTAGAGATGATGGCAGGTCTGAATGCCTCCAGACAGCAGCACTTAATTAGAACAATTAAGAATAGTGCTGTTTTTTCCTGAGCTTATTCACTAGTTTCACAGAAAAGTCTTCTGTTGCCTTGATAGACTGTTTTCGGTTACCTAAACCTCCTCCTAGTGTTTAGTTCTGAAAACAAGCTTGAAAACACCAGGCAAAAGTTTTCCAAACTTCATGTCAATGCATATTCAAGTTAAACTTCTCAAACACTATTAAGGGGTTTCCAGTCTGACTCTCAGCCTAGGCAAGGCATCATCAGACGAGCTTCAATGAGAACAAGCCTTTCCAGTTAAGCAGCCTTTTTTAGTTGCAGATCATTAGGAAGTGTGTCATCCTCCCTCAAAGCCTTCCCATATTTCAGATATGGATAAAACAATACCGAGTTGAAGAGAAAAAGGTTGAAAACAGAGAAAGAACTAAGCATGGTCAGCACAGAAGTTCTTGCTACACCACAGCATTCTAGGGTGCCACTCCCATCAAGGAGAGCAACAGTAATCCTTCCTTTCCACCCCCATTTTTTCCCTCCTTTCCCCCCACTCTGCTCTCTAGCAAGCTGAGTTAGGGCATCAGTTGCCCTAGCTGGGCATCACCCAGCCCTGAAAGCAGGAATTGTATTGCTACCAGAAAACCTGAATTCTAGCATCCAGTGGGCATCATTACTACTCCAATAGAAATAATTGGTCACTTTACTGTTTTCTATTTCATCATGCCAGTGGAATAATTTCTTATAAGACTTTTGGTACAGTCTGTATCAAATTGTATTAGACAAAGCCCCTGAGCCATTTATAATCATCTGGTCCAACAGAAGGGAAAGGCAATGGTACAAGGTAAACTAGCCAAGTGCTTTGGCCAGTACTGAGCAGTGCTGGAATTTAATTGTATTTGAATGAAGATTTGTATGGCAATGCAATTCTTATTTGATTTGCACACTCTGCTAAACTCAGAAAAATCATCCCTTGCTGTCTATTCCTAAGCCCCACCTGCTATCCTACAGCTGTAAGCAAGCGCACATAAGAAAGCTAGGCTTTCTCTAAAAGAACACAAGTAAGTGTAATGCAGTTTTCACCTAATTTTCCTGAAGCAGGATGTAAACTCATGTGTAGAAATATCTTTCGAAATTATTGTTATGTGTCATAGGTAAGTAAAACTTAATATTTGCAAAGTGGTTTGAAAAGTGTATGCAGTTTTGGCGTGTTTTCTCTTCTTGAAAACAATTACAGAAAAAGCTTTTGAACAGTTTCTTTTATGTGCTGAAACAATGTTTTGCTTCAAAAATAATTAATATTTGAAGAAGTTAACAAAAATGAAATATTTCAGAGTCACAGGCAATATTTAACATTTCCCACAGTTCACTGTGGTTTGGTTCTCTGTTTCAGTAAGGGCATTTGTACTCTGGGGTCAAACCCAGAGAATTTTCTGATTTTTCAGTTCAGCTAACAAACCCAAGCTCCTCCACCCACTCACACAGCCATGACATCCCTGCCCATTCTGTCCTGCAAAATCAGGCTTTCAAGGTCACTCTGGAGCATTCATGTCCCACGAGGCCAAGCTTCTGCATAAGTTGTTCAGCTTGCCAAACCTTGATAGACTCTTGATCTGAAATCTTGAGGCTATTTTCTTTGTTCAGCTAATGAACAGTATGGTGATGAATACACATAAGGCAAAATTGATCCACTTAATTCATCATTTGTACATATGTATGGATTTAAGCCCTTTTAAATGGATTCTGGGATTAAACACCTATGCCTACATTCACGAGCTGTTAAAAAATACCTAAGGGCATTGTGGTAAGTTTTGTACCTTAATTTCTGAAATTAAAAGACTGACCCCACGTTTAGCATTTGCAGTTTTTAGAAAAGAAGGTGCATTTTGCTTGCTTGTTAATTACTGCCCATGCAGAGCTTTACTGCAGCTGTATGGCTCTGTTTCCTCTGGTCCCTGCACCCAAACTCATTGTAAGAAGTACAGAAAAAATAAAGAAAAAGAAAGAACCAAGGCGAGAACATGTTAGCTACAAACATAAGCCAAAATATTAAGAAAGGAAGAGTAGAATGGCAACCCTTGGGGTGCAAATTTCATTCCTAGCTTTGTGTACCATTAATCCTGATTGTCTTTACAACAGTCCTCAATGTCATACCTTCAAATGGCCTTTCCTGTATCACTGACCTTGCTCAGAAACAGCTTTAAGTCAACTTCAGGCAAAGGAAGTCCTTATACTACTGGAAATAGAATTCAAGAAGGAAGGCCGTAACAGGTACCTCAGCTATCTGTCTTCTGTTTAGAAGACACCGATTTCCACAATAGGTGGAATCACTAGTCCCCTGGTGATTTTAAATTTTTCAGTTTACTGAAAAATTTGGATTATTTTCCCCCCTGCTTAAGTTGAAGAATTTAAACTGACCAAACTCTGATTTTGGACTTGTTTTTTTGATTGTCGCAACTCCACAGAAACTGACTGAAACTAGCCCAGTCTCAGTCAGGTTTCAGACTGAGACACATCATACCAGTTGCTTCTGTGAGAACAAAAAATGATTTGGTAGTACCATATAGGGCCAGGTCAGACATTGAAAGAACTCATGATTTTCAACATTTGCTACTCATAGCATTTGCCTTGTCTTTGTCACTTCAGTAAACTGTTTCTCTCTGCTAACTAGAATCATTATGAGAGAGTTTCAAAGCCATTTTTCCTTACAATCTACAGCATTAATAGTCATGCAAAGTAAAAGCTTGGACACCTGCTCCCCTTCTAGGAAGTCAAATAGCTACTGTGTTAACAGTAGGTCAACATCAAACCTTGCAGTTTGTTTCTCAACCAACACAGGATATTCAAGCATCTGGAGGAGATGCACATGACAGACAAGCTGAACCCACATCAAATGATTCCCGAGTTATTTATTTATATGTTCCACAAAGGCAACAGACATGACTACCGTCTGAAGCATACTTAACTGAGGAAAATGTTTTGATTTTAAACAGCATGAGTGAGAAAATCTAACACAGTTTTGGTAAATTGCTACTAGAGCTATTTTCTCTCACACTACTATTTGTTCAGTTCCACATAGCAACTTTCTCCCCTGTGATCCAGGTCTGTGTTTCTGTTCCCTGCTGAAAATTTTACCTGCCATGGCTTGTTCTTCCTGCCAGGTCACTAGCAGTGTAAACGTGTCAGAGCCAAGAATCAACCCCAATGGATCCTGCTGGAAACTTGTTCACTGCTCAGGAATGAGCAGCTGCCCAGAAATAGCTTCTGAGACTTAATTGTACCAGTGTTTCAAGCAATACCAAGTGCTGTGCTAACTTTGCATTATCCTAGTTTCTCCATAGTCTCACAGTAAGTATACATTTCAAGATTACTATCAAACAAGTCCTCAGTCAATTCTTGTACAGTTCTTGAAAAACAAATTATCAGAACTTTGAGACCCCCCTATCCTACCACTGCAGAAGCATCCACCTCAATGTTGCTGTTTGCCAACATTTACACTGCTGGAATGGAAAGCCAGATCAACATCACATGATGACCATCTGACCTTTACTGTAAATACAGAATAGAGACTTTGCCTGATAAGGTTGACTTTCTTATCTCTGGTTTTACTCTCCCTCCTGCAATGGACCAATACTATTCCTGAGATACCTTTCATTCCTATCATAATTAAAAAGATGTGTTTACTAACCACAAGTATGCCAGCCACATGTTTCTCCTTGCACCTTTTTGTTTCTATGCCAAATTTCTATTATCCTTATCTTCTGATTTGTATTAATTACCACCAGCTTTCCTTTCTTCCATGTGATGTCCATGTTTCTCTACCTGCTTTCAAGGTCCTTTTCTAAACTAGACTAATTTCTCAATTAGGATGCTGCCCTTCCTCTCCCAAATAATTGCTGGTGAGGAGAGAGTTGAAAACTCAGTAAAGGGCCATTAAGCAGTTTAATAGTTTTAAGGTTTTTTCATCACATGCCTTTCAAGTTTGCCACTGGGCTATGGAGTTTAGACCCAGCAGGTTTAAATACTCTTGCCACATACCTGTCATGCACTAGTCAAGCTCCATTTTACCCTTGGGTAAGAGTCATAAGGAGCTGAAAGTAGAAATTCCCAGTAAGCAACAGCACAAGGAAAAAGTCTCCTGGTTTCTAGCTGAAATCAGTTCACAGTTTATATCCATGGGTTTGTGCTGACAGTAGCCTCTTTTGCAGAAATTTACTCTCCTGACAGATTTATAGGAAAAAATGATATCACCTCCGAATACTGCTAGGCTAAGCAAGCCATGTTCTTTCAGTTCTGGGATGATAGTCAGATCATTCCTTTAATTATTTCCAGGCATCTTTTTTGCACTTGATTCACTGAGAATTCATCTTTTCTGCACTATATCTGAACAGTATTGTGTGTCCTGCTTGATGTCTCCCCAATGCCCATCACCTCAGCCCTCCACAAATTGACATCTATCTTGGCTAGAGCAATACTTATTTCTCCTACAGCCATCTCACTTTAGTTATCCCAGAGCCATCCATTCTATCATTCAATCCCCTCCTTTATTGTCAGCCATCCACAAATTATATTTTCTCATCTTATTATAGGTGAACTCGATGTACAAGGCACTAGGTACGTTTTGTGCTCTTGTAGAGCCATTCGTTGTTGTTTTTTTTATTCCAAACTTCAGTACCTTCCTCTTCTGCTTTGTGATATCCCAGTTCTTCTGCTAACTCCCATATTCTTCTATCTTTAGCACAGTGAATGTGCTTAAAATGTCACTGATGAAAATTTGAGCAAGAGCCATCAAAGACCAATCCTAGATGGGAAAAACCTTTAGCAACTTTCCTCCAGGCTTTGTGGCTGCCCTGCCTTTCATCAGTGGCACATAACTGCTTCTTTAGACCCTTTGCACTTTGATCAACCCCTGTTGCTGTCTGTCTTCACTAATCATTTCCCATATGGGAAGCCTGTTGGACATCCCGCACCTGCTAAATAGTCAACCTGTCCTATTAAAAACAGATGTCAGCTTAGTCTGTCACAAATTGTCTTTAATAAATAATCAGCTTTGATCCCATTCAGCATTTTCATGCCATCTTCAATTACTTTTATATCAACTGCTTAGACTGTTCTAATTGAGGACAATGTAATTTAAGCTGCTTACAACAAAGCAGAAAACACAGACGTTACATCTACTGCTATCCAATCATTCAGTACTAAGGCAGAAAAATAACCAAGTCACCTTTACCTAATCAACTATTTCCTATCAGAATAAAGTCAAATATATGATTGTCTCACCCTCAGTGAATTGTCTGGGAACTATGCCTCCATGCTCACTTAGAAATGGCATCAATATTTTACCACTTCATGGTTTATTTCAATACATGAAATAACCAACAACATTATTCCCACTGGAACTTCCTGTAAGAATGAGGCTTTAAAGGAGTTGTTGATTTTGGGTGATTCTTGTGTCTCCTCTTTATCTATATATGCCCTATAATGATATTTGAATCATCTACTCTCTAATTAAAATATCTCAAATAAGAGGAAAGGAGGAAGATAGAGATGCATAATGCAAGATATCAGTCTTCCTGTTCTTTGCCTGATACTTGCAAAGATACTGTTCAAAACAGATATAGATACTCACAAAACTATTCTAGGAATTATGGTTTTCAAAATATACAAGCGATATAGGACTAAGAGGAACCAGCAGCAGGGTAAGACAGAATGAGGAGCAATACAATCACTGACCAAGATAACATATGGGTTTTGGTTAGAATTTTGGCTCTTGATCAAACCCAAAAAGTTCAGAAACTGAAGCCTGACAAACTCGTGCTATGGATGAAATTTGCATTTTTAACAGTAAGACCAAGTACCTCTAAAACCACTCCCTTTTAAACAGAAGAGTGCCATGTTCTTAAATGAAAGTTAGGTTGTTTTAAGAAGAGAAACTGCAAAGCAACACAACCACCTTGGGCTTGATGTAGGATTTATGAGTGTGCCTGAAGTGAAGGCCACACTCTTGCAACCACCAAAGGCTTTAGGCTTTAGGTGTTCACTTTAGTAGTTTAGTTTGATCAAATGCCTCCTGAATGAAAAACAAAAAAAAAGTGAGAGTTTTCTTTTCTAGATCTCTCACTGGCAACAGCCTCTTACTGATTATTTTCTGTAGCTGATAGACTAGCCATGCCAGACTAGTAGTAAACACAGTTTATCAAAACAGGACATCAAAAGCCACTAACAATCCTAAGAAAACTGTTGGTTCCCAAGACAAGAAAGTAAGAGGAAGAGGTATTAAACAACAAAAGTCTAAGGATTAGGTAGACCACTAGTGAAAATTGACTCCTCTCCAAGTTTTTCATTTGCCAGCTCTTTACAAATGGAGTTGGAGCCATGGTTTTTATTTTTACTGAAGACAGCAGCACAAAACAAATCTATCCAGAAAGGCAGTAACAATGCCAACCATATATGTCAGATCTCTCTATAATGCTTTATTTACAAGACCACAGTAGAAGAAAAAGAACAGCCACAGCCTGATATACACAAGAACTTCCTGTTGTATTCTGAACTAAACATTTAGTAAGTTTACCTTGCACAACTTTGCAGTCTACATTCAAGTTCTCATCGTATCACTAAGACAGTGGGGAACTTGACCTCTTATATTCACAACCTTCACTTTGATTTTTTCAGCAGTGGAGATGGTGATCAACTGTATCACCCAAGAGTTTCTTCAGTTTTGTACCACTAGGGATTTGCAAAGTACATATGACCTCAGTATATTTTATTTTTTTATTGTTAGGTGATTGCATAAGCAAAGACAGTCTCACACCGAAAAATGCCTAAGCAATCAAGGTCAAAACTGAGTACACTACAGCACCCTCTGCCTTATGAGAGACATCTTTCAAGTGCCTGTCTCTCACACAGGTTTAAGATAGACCCTTAAATTTCCATTACCAGAGTTTTCTCCCTCACCACTCCCTATCCCAAGAATTCACTGCATTTACACTGGTCAGTAATGCACTAGAGCTCATTATATGAATATTGATTTCAATAAGGAAATCAATAGGCATGAGGTAGCAGCATTTCCCAAATGTTTTCAAAATTACTATAATTGAGACTTGGTTTTCACTCTTGTGCAGGGATTGTTGATATCCAAATTTCTGCTTATGAATTCCATGCCCCATTTGGGCACTTGTGCAGCTTTTTAGGGGCTGTGCTTGCTTCCTTGTGAAGTCTATCACAAATCATGTCTCCTTTTGGTAAGAAGGTGCATCCTGTGAGAAGTGCCCATGTAAGTCCCACTAACTCTACTTATTGGTAGAGGAAAAGCAGTAATACTTGAATGTACTTGAAATATTTATTGGGCTACTTGAGTTCTCCTTCATAAGACACTCATATATTAAAGTAGGTGCAAAGCCTGATATTCGTTCTGAACCACATTTCATGGAAATAAGATCTTTTGGAAAACAAAACAAAACAAAAAAATCAGGTTTTTTTTTAAGCTGACTTAAGTCCAGTTGCAGCTCCAAATATTAAATATATGGTCATCCAGAGTCTCATGGGGAAGCAGATGCAAAGAGTAAGATCTTCCTGAAGTTTTCCAGCATGCCAACATATTATTATTCTGAGATAGAAGGTATCCCATACAGAACAGTCACATTTTCTTTAGCAGCGTTAGGAATGGACAAAAGCTAAATACCCTTTTCAATACTTTGATTGCAGTATAGAAACTTGTATTTCACCCTCTTTTTATCACCATGCACATGTCATTTAGCCTGGGTTTGAGCAGAAGGAGGCAGTTAATCTCTGTGCTTCCAAGTTTTTTAAAAATGCACATAGATTTACATATTAGAACTCTGAAACATTGCAATTCCTTAACAAATAAAGAGTCATTGAGCAAAAAAAGCAAGAAAAGGATGTGCATGCTTATTAAAGCTTCCATCCCTCACAGCCCTTCACACATGATAAAATCCAGGATTTATGTGTAAGATTTTAATGAAGAAAATATTGCCGAAAACACAAAGCTTTTAGCAACCCAGAGGCTCCATGCCCTCTCCTCTAAGGAAATGGTATGAAAGCTGAGGGCACTCAGCATTTTGCTGGATCAAGGCTCCAGTACACACCAAAATACTACACTCCTGTGACACTTGAAAACTTTGGACAATTTCCATGAGGACTACCAAATGATGGCAAAGCAGTTAATACCAATTTTTTGAGGGATAACTCAGTCATTTTTTTTTTTTATTTACTCCCCCATAGATCAATATGTAGGACATTTCCCAAAGACCTTTTCAATATAACAAGAACATGATATTTGAGGACTAAATTGTGAGGGACCAGCATTGCTCCAGTGAAGATTCAAGTGAAGGGCATAGGTTAAAGAAAAACTGCTCCACGGGTTATTTATATTTACTACCTGTTCTGATAAACACTGACAGGATGAGTCCTTGGAAGACGTTTTACACATTTTCTTATTCCAATCTATCCAACATGCTGGATCCCCCTAGGAACACCCAATGTGTTAAGAGGAAAGGCTCAACATTCACACTGTCTCAGGATGATGAACTAAATCACAACCTGGTTTCTAAATCACTACCCACACCTACAAGGGGATGGGTTAGGCAAACTCTGCCTGAATCGTACTTAGTTCAACTTTGTGTAGAAGCTGAGTAAAGAAGTGATATGCCAGCTTCACAGGTCCTAATATTTTTTACCACAAGCAACATTTTTCCCAGTGTGCAAGTCACTCATGGCTCATGAGGACAAGGCGGTGGCAAAGACTTGTGAGAGTCTTTGAGACTGCGTGACAAGAAAAGTGAATTAGTCCCAACAGAACCTCTGTCATTTACAAAGCTGCATTTTTCCAGTGTTCAAGTTTTTTCATCTATATTGTGGACAGTTTCATTAGCTAAAGGATATTTATAAATGAGACTATAAATTTTTCCTAACCTCAAATCACCTGAAACCTTAGGTCCCACACTGACTTTCTGTGCAAAGGCTGGGCTTCTTCACTGCTGTGAAGTTGCTGGAAATTAAGGTGTCCTATGCAAAGGATTTGAATCCCGTTCAATAATGGAATTCAATGCACTATTAACTATCTCACTGGTCATTTCCACTGTAAATATACTGGTGTGCTGCTGCAAAACCAGCAATTTTGTCTATTGAACTCTCACCCTTGAACCAAATTGTAATGAACACAGGCATTATGCCCACAGACCTAGCTTGCAAACAATAGGAACATTAAGCTAACTCTTTGAGATTTATGACAGACCTATCTGCCTTCTACATGCATTTTATAGGCATTTGCAATAAATTAACTAGTGGAGGCCAGCTCAGTGGCACAGAGACAGTATCATGCATAGCCAAGTAGTGGAACTGGGTATATTACAGGACTGGTCATGGTTCAGTGAAATGATAAGGGCTGGAGCTTCAACTGCACAACTAGCCAGGAGTGGGGCAACCATGTATCACGGGGCAGCAACATCTGCTGAGTGCTCTCTGACTACATTGATAATGCCGTCAAAGATACTTCTTTCACGAGCAGCCTCAGGAAATAAAGATGAAGAGCAACGCTAGAATCCTACATTACTAAGTACAGTGACATTATTCCCCCAAAGATCACTTTGTCTGGGCAAGGTTAAATGATTCAATTTGGGATTTGAAGCTTTTGTTCCAATTTTGATCATTTCAGGGTTGGGAAACACAGTAATACTAACTCAATTCAAGGGATAATAAATATTTGGTTTGTAGGAAGGAAAAACTATTGAGTTTTGACTCATGCTATAGCCTGAAGATTTTTCCTTTTGAGCACAACCCAAAAATAGAGTTCCTAGGACAAATCTTGAATTGTTAAGACATGAAAATTCCAGGAAATAAAAATTTTGCCCAATTATCTAGGGCTACAGGAATTAACCCACTTAGGTTTTGTGTCTATTTCCTCTGTAATCTTGACAATTGAATGTAGTGTGTGTTATTTCTACTTTACAACCATAGCTAGGAGTTCTGCTCTTGCAGGAAAACCACGTAGCTTCATCATGATCTCCTAGACCAACAGCACAGCAGCAATTTTGCGGGGAGAAAGGATGACTAGGACGAGGTTCAATGTTGAAGTAATTAAATGAAGTAATATGGTTTCGTTCACTGTGGAACAACTGTACTCTGAAATTGTCATTACAATGGTCTGCTACACATTACACAAACCTTCTATTTTCAGCCTTTCCGCTTTCCCTTATTCCTCCAGATTATTTTTTTAATCCCCTTGCATTGGCCTCCAGAGCCTGTTTGGAGCAATATTGTGAAGCAAATGACCAGACATAATGACTTTCCAAGGTCCTTGTGATTCCTTATTAACATTCAGTTAGCATAAGTCCTGACTTTATTATTGACTACATTGAATACACAATACACTGACCTCTGCCATCTGCAACTAAATCTCTTCCTGCAGATCTATCAAAGTGATTTCATACACAGAGGAAGTAGAAGAAAACAAAGCAGTAGCTACTTATCTTTTTTTGTTCTGAGAAACTTTAACACTCTGTGGGAAAGACTGCTTCCCCTCATGGTGTTTTCCATTAGTATTCCATGCTTTTATTGCTGTTGCTAAACAGTGAAGTGTAATCTCAAAAATTCAGGGAAGAGCGGAAGTACTGTACAAAATCTCTCATTTTTAATTTAATCTTGGTAGACGCAAAGTAGTGACTGAGAAACTCAGCAAAACTTCGTTTTAAATACATGCCTTCAAGTTGCTTGTGGAAAAAAGTGTTTAAGTTACTAAAATATTGAACCATTTTCAGGTACCAAGCAAGGGCCACAACAAATTACATGACAACAAATAATATGTATTCCACAAAATATCCAGGGAAATTTTTTTCTACTTCTATTGCTCATAAAGTATTTTTTTTTATTCCTAAGGGCAAGTTGGTGCACAAGGAACATCACTTTAAGGAGTAAACAAGGTCATTTCTGTGGTAAACTCAGGTGCAAAGCATTTTTAAGCCATGTTAAAGAACTTGTTATGAACCAGAGGTAAGCATTTCATATCACTAAATGCAGTAAAAATCTTCAGCTTAAGCAGCTGAGAACTCAGACAAGACATCAGAGAGCCAGAAGTGCATGCTCCAAAAGTTTTCCAGTGCAGAGCTACCAAGGGTACTTTGTTGAAATTTTATGAAGACACAGAATTTGGTACATTTTTGCCAGAAAAGCTGGGGAAATACGTTCTCACATACGCACTAACCTGAAGGGTTAATCCTCTATTTTGAGGAAGTCAGAAGTCATCCCACTCTGCTTGCTTGGTTCACAAGCAATTCCCTCCAAGACCTACAAAATCAGACACAGTGGATGTCCAGGCCTCATCTCTACTATCATCTAATCAGGTAGCTAAGCCTACTCCTTGAAGAGCTCATGTTCAAGTGAAACCACATCTTTGCTTCCAGGTGACACATGGATCTCAGGAATTAGGTCTTGTTCTCCCCAGGCTTCGTAGAAACTTAGAAAAAGAAAAATAAAAAATCCTTTACAAACCTCCATTAACTATCCTACAGGGGAAACTTGTATTTCATTGACTGTAGTTTATGCAAATAGGATCAGAGGAATTAACATATTGGAAGGAGCTGACATTTGTCCTGATATATTGAATCGTTAGCATGACAGAATCACTTAAGCTGGATCCACTAACATCAGGTTTCCTCTCATTATTGACCCCTGCAGAGTAGGCCTGACAAGTGGAACTGCTGCAAAGTTCATTAATAATGTGAAATAAATCAATTGTTCGGGAAATACTGAAAACGGATGACACTGAACTCAGACTTTTTGCAAATTCAGCACATACCAGTTTCCATCAAGGACACTAGTTATAACAACGTCCTTTTCTGACCTATCTTCAGGAGCTATGCTTTACTCCTAGGCAAGCTCACAGAGATACTGGGAATGGTGCCATTACTGGAGTAATGCCCTTCACTAGGAAATGAAAAGCAATATTACCCTATAGACAGCAACACAGATAGCTGTAGACATTTTAGCTTACTGATTGACACCCTCAGCATAAATTAGGGGCAGGACACACATTCCAGTGCCAGGCCTTATTTTCATCTGAAGGTGCAGGGAAATATACCTTCTAACTGACTGGCCAGGCTGTTTTCTCTAACATGGACACTGCCCAAGCTAAAAAACACACTCTTTGCCTTATAACCTTCAGAGGTAAAAAATCCCATGCTCAAATAAAAGTTATAAGAAATAGACAAAGAAAGCTGAAAATCAAGTTCCCTTGCTTGTGTTACTACCAGAATTTAGAGGGCCAAATGCTGTGATATTTCCTACCGTCAAGTGAAAAATGCAAAGCAAGTAATTGATTTGATTAATGCTGCTTTTTGTGGCTCACAAAATGCCCATGAACAGATTGAGATTTTCATTAATATATTCATGGTTCAAGTTTAGTCCAGTTTTGGATAATTTTTTCAACCACTTTATGGAGATGTTTAATTTATTCTGCAAGAACACAAGCTGGTAGGAAATATTTGACACATGGTAATTAAAGCAGAATGCATCTGAAAAAAGCTATTTGTGCATGTCACGTGGCATTACTCAGCCTTCAGTAAGGTGAGTTTAACTCAGGCAAAGTAGAAGAGTACAGAAAAATCTAAGTTATGGGAGATCCTGATTAGATGCAGTTGCAGTACAGAGTCAGAAAACAATAAGAACTTAAGAACTCAAGCTTGCTCCTTTCATTGCAAATGCAGACTTACTAAAAAACCCCTAATTCCTCAGAACAAGTTCAGGTATTTTGGGGTAATTATAACAAATTTTCCTATAGCACATTTAAGATCAGTCTTAAAATCACTGAAATTTTTGCATAAGATTCAGCTGTGGATCTTTTCAGAAGAGGAGTCAATAACAACAATCGTGTAAAATATACTATGTGAGGACTGAAAACCCACAATATTCGATCCTAAGTAGCCATGAAAGAAATGCTTTTAAACTCTATTTTAAAAATTACTTTTCCCAATTATGCATGATGACAAATCAAGGCTATGGCCAAAACCTGTCCACCAACTGAAATTTTAGGTTTAGGATTAGATTGCATTCCTTTCCACCTTCTGAGCTCCTACAGAGCTTAGAATGTGTCCTAAGCTGAGCCAATACAATTCCTCTGCACAAGCTGGAACACACGAAATGTGTGCAAAATATTTAAAAATGTGTCTTAAAGTGCAATATAAACTCTTTTTTCAGAAATCCAAGTTTTAATTTAAATTATTCAGACTCCAAATAGTGTGTGCAGTGGACTTGCATTGAGTAAGGAACCAGAATACTGGTGATCACATTTTCAAGATTACACTGGGCTCTTGGGAAGCTCTGTTCGCCTTTTTTTTTTTTTTATTTAAGAGCTGATCTTTTGCAAAGATTAGTCCCTGCAAACTGCTGCATCAGGAAGAGAGTTGCCAGCAGGTCAAGAGATGTAACTCCCCTTGACTCAGCCTCTGTGAGAGGCATCTCGAGTGTCGGGTTCGGTGCTGGGCTCCCAGTATAAAACACACATCCACTTACTGCAGTGAGCCCAGCAAAGGCTCACAGGGGTGATGAAAGGACAGCTCACATGAAGAGAATCTGAGAACTGGAACTGTTCAGCTGGGAAGGTGGGCAGTGTGAGAAGCCAGGCTGCTCTGAGTGGTCCCCAGCGACCAGACAAGAGGCAACTGGTACTAATAAAATAGAAGCAAATTTCTTATTAAGGCAAGAAAAATCTTTTTAAACACAAGGGTAGTTAATAGTGTAAACACTTTGCTCAGAGCACTGGTGAAGTCTCCACCCATGCAGATACTGAAAACCCAACTGGATGTTGTCTTAGGCAAGCTGTTCTTCTCTTACGCTGCTTGAGCAGGGATTGGAGTGACCATTTCTAGAGGTGCCTGCCAGTCTTAACCACTCTGATTTCATGTTAGCAAATACAGCTCCTCAAAGCACATAACAAAGTTATTACATATCCTTTCCTATTTTTTTATACTTGACTTCCAGTTTTTCCACTTCCTTTCTTCCCATCCAGTTTAGGTCTTTTTGCCCCATCTTTTCTTAGTCTTTCCATTTCTCACAAATGGAAACAGATCTTTCAGCTCATAAAATTAAAACTCAGCTTCTATACACAGAAGCATTGTAATAGATTTAAGAAGAGCTAATTTGCTTATCCATCATGACACTGTCCTGCGTGATTATACAAGTCTTGTAAATCTTCAGTCATATTCTTGTTCTAAACTCCAAGCGTGGCAAATGTTAGCATTAGGAGAATTTGTGAATCAAGAGCTGAAGCCACGGCTTTAATACAGTTGACATTAACTCACATCATTCTAATGCATTCTAATTCTGAAACTTGCATATGAACATCTACAGTTGCCTCCCATGCAAATATAGCAAAGTACTCTCAAAACACAAATTTAAAAGGCACAATACTTTTTTAGTTGAAAAACATTGAGTCATTAGGAAGTCATCTCTCCTGTGCTCAAGGTCACACAAGCTGCTGATAGCAATACAACCCAGGAGAAATCTGACTTCCCTAATCACCATATATAAAAACCTTCTTGCCCTCACACCCTCCAGTTCTTTGGCATACTATCACTATTTGAAGGAGTCTGCAAACAGGCCTGGAATCACATCATGACTGATGATTGTGCTGGTAAACTAAAGAGTAACGAAAATGTTCTTTCGTGTACAACAGTTACTGCTCTTGGACTTTTCTTCTAAAATCTTACACTTACCAAGGTTTAAATTATTGATCCTGTTATTCCTGTGCCAGCACTTTAATTTAGCATCCCCAAAAATGACAATTATGATACCGCCATGACTGTTGTGGTCTCTGCCATGGCCTCTCAGTCAGATTCTTTTCACTGGTTCATCATTCTTTACTCTATCGATTACTTCCGTCAACATCTTTCCTCCAGCTTGTACAGACCTGATGAGAACAGGTAGAACAAACACTGCAATGCAGAGTCAGCTGTTTGCTTGCAGATTTGAAAGGCAAAGCATTCCAGGAAGGTACATTGAGTGCTCAGCCAAGTGTATGAGCTTTTTCAGTATATAACATACAGAACACCCAATTATCTTACATCCTTTATGATGAGCAGGACAGGAATGTGCAGCTAAAACTCATCTCTTATTGCCCTCCTGGTATTTTGATATTACATGCTATGCCTCAAGAATTTAAGATTTGCATGTCTTTGTCACACACTGCTTCCTGAAACTTATATTTTAGAAAATAAAGACTTGAACTCCATGTTCCTGGTGCATGAGTATTTCAGTGACATGGGAAGGTAAGGCACGTACGGAGGTTGAAATGGGCCCTCTGCACTTCTCTCTTCTGACACATCCTGTATGACAAAGGTCCAAACCTGTTTCACTTTTCTTTCTTCTTCATTTGGCCACTACTGAGATGTAGATCTATAAACTATGTCACATTTCCTAGGTATCTGGTTTTACATAAATTCCCAAGACAAACTAAACCATCACCAGTGTTCATAGGATCATGCCATTGATTTATTACCAAATTACATACTTTTTCTAATAAGGCTATCTTCTTGCCATACCAAAGCCTGAAGTAAATATCTGAAATGTTCTTTAAAACTCAAAAATAAGTGTTTCAAAAATCATTTGCATACTGTGCTTTCAATCTCCTTATTTTGAAAACATCACTGCAATTTATTCCCTAAGTAAACAATTTAGGAGACAGACTTTTCCTTGCACCTGGAATTCAACACATGCAGCTGAAGCTCTCTGTTGAGCAATGCACCATCTTTTACTTCAGAAAAACTCCCCGACTGTGCCAGCAACTTGCCCTTTCAGAAGCAGAGGAATTTGCTCCTGCTTTTTTGTTTCATACAATTTGAACCACTATAATGCCCTCTTTGCTAGTCTCCCTGAACACACAATTAACAGACTACAGCTGGTACCAAATGTTGCTGCTGGGATTCTGACTGGCACCAGATGGAGTAAGTGTGTAATTCTACTTCTGTCTCCATCATCCACTGCTTGCCAGTCAAATTTCACATTAGCTTCAAGGTGCTCTCCTTGACCCATACAGCCCTTTAAAACCTTCAATCATGCTTTCTCACTGATGTGATAGTCTCTTGTTTCGTTTCATGCTGCTCTCCTGTAGTGCAGTGGTAGCTAAGGGTTCATGCACCAGAGAACTGGGCATGATGAAGAGTCTGAATAGATTATAAGGGGACAACAGCAAGTTTGAGTATTGCAGACTTTGACAGATAATCTTTAGTGTGCCCCACATCCTTAAATGATGAAAAACTAAAAATGAATAAATAAATTTCTAACTAAAGCTGCATTATTCATATTTATAAAAAGTGCAATCTGCTCTGGACTGACTGTATTTTGATTTCATGTGGATTTCTTTTTATTGTTGAAGCATTTATACCAAAAGTGAAAGCACATAGCACAGTACTGGAATACTACTTTCTGCACACTACTCTTTCACTTTGAGTCCCTACTTGAATGCCTCAGGGATGCTGCTGTCTTAGGCAAGCTGTTCTTCTCTTACCCTGCTTGAGTAGGGATTGGAGTGACCATTTCTAGAGGTGCCTGCCAGTCTCAACCACTCTGATTTCATGTTAGCAAATACAACTCCTCAAAGCACATAACAAAGTTCCAGCATGTGCCTAGGCAGGAGATTCATCCTTTCCCTTTTTAATTGATTCAATTTATCATTTGAACTTATCTCTTGAATCAGTAGGACACATGGAGGAGTTAAAAAAACCCACATAGATATCTCAAAACCAGCTGACACATTTTATCAACAGTGGAAATAGACAGAAGTTGAGATTTTGCATGTAGAAGTTGAGATTTTGTGTGGTCTTTGGAGCCTCCAGCTATCCAGGGTATATCAGTTCAGCAGTGTCAATGTACAACATGATGTTGACAACAGTTACATGTCAAAGGCTACATGAAAAGCTCAGGATTGCTTTAGAAGAAAGCAACACAGTCATATCACAGCAGCATCTCATTCTGTCTAAAACCGAATCTGTCCCTCAGTCAGGACTGCTTGGTTCTGACTCTGAGAAGAGACTACCTCTCCAACCAATATACAACACGTGCACCACGCAAAGAGAAAATAGGAGAAGGTAGGAAAAGACTAAGGGAAGCATTAAGCCACCAGGATCCCATTTCAACTAAAATAAACTCTGGTCTCACCATACCTCCTCAGCACTAGTGGAAGTAGCTGTCTATCTAGTAACCAGCTCATTTCCTCAATAAAGTGCAGTTGTCTTTCTTCCACAGCTTGTGGAACTGAGGCTCAGAGAAGGCCCCACATCAAAAGAACGGTACCAATGGAAACCAGACTCAGCGCTTTGCATCATAAGCTGCTTGTTAACTGAGTAGGCCATGTTGCCTTTCCTCACCACTTACAAATATGTTGTGTGTGTACAATTACAATCAGCAAATATTGTGCCCAAAGTATCTCAGCTACGAGAGAACAGGGGCAAGAAGGCTAGGCAACGCTCCCAGAGGCTTCTGTTGACTCAGGAAGACTTTTTAAAGGTAGTCTACTTAACTAGAGTCCACAGTGGTGTAGAGTTGCCAAGTTCAGTGGGTATAAAGCATCCTAGCATAAGGGCTTTCAGGGGTTTTGAGGCTTCCCTGCAGCTACAGTTTGCAAACTGAGCCAGTTTTATTGAACAATCAAACAAACTCCTGTCAGCTTTGGTAAGGATTTGTGCTCAGTTACGTACCTTAGAAATTGGCCTGAGTTGGTTGGGTTTTTTTCAATCATGTTATGCAGACAAAACAGCTGCCAGAATTGTAACAGCTGTCGGAGTGTTTCAATAACAGAAGACAATGAGAACAACCTGGCCTGGGTTAGGGCTACTGCTCCAGACACTCAGTGACTGCCTGCTGCTTACACAAAAATTATAGCGGCAACCATCCCTGACCTACTTGCTAACAGGGATGAAAGCATTTGCCAGGTCCAGAATGGCATAAAGCATCAATAGTATTCTGCACTTGAGCATAAATCCCTGCGGGTCCCCTTCAAAAGCAGTTAAATAAACACTCCTTATCTCATCTTTTCTATATCATTAAATTAGCCAACGTAGTTCATTGTGCTACTATAGAAGTGGGAATGAGTTTTGCTAACTAGCTTTACTATAACCCACAGAGTCCATCTCTGTCCATCAAACAGGTGCAGTTTGCTGCCATTTTGCTCTCACTGTATTTTTTAAGTAGTAAACTGGTATTTTTAAGTTTGTTAGTAGAGCCAGTTTTTGTTCAAAATAACAACCAACATTTCAGAAGTAGCAAGAAAAAAGAGGTAACCCTGACTTCTTACTGCATAAAATCACCAGTGCAACATGGTATGCAGAGAACAGCATGGTAGAGGACTGACCAAGAAAATCCAACTAAATGCCAGAACAGAACTTTGTAGGAAGTAGAGAAATACAGAAGGAAAAAAGTATGAGTATGGTCCAGAAGGTCTTCTGTGCAGTGTAGGGCCAAACAGCTCCCTGCAGCATCCCTCACATAGAATCTTCTCAAAGCTGCTGAAAAGGTCTTAACTCCTTTGGAATTAGCTCCATCAAGACTCCCATGACAGACAGGCTGCTGCCATGTGGCAGGTCCAGCATCCTGTTTCTGCTTACAGCAGCTAGAAACATGTCAATGAGCAGACAAAGCAGAGATGGCAAAACAGGTAGTTTCAGTTGACCAGGCCAAATATTTTCTCCAGTTATCTAAAGCAAATTTCACAGCTACAGAACAATTAATTCCATTTTATGTCAATGTGAAGGAAACTTTAAATTGTCCCAAGGCTACAAACACAGAAATGGAGACATTAAGGTTTAGGCATGAGCCTGGACCAAGTACTGCTGGAAAATGGTACACAAAAACAAGCAGGCATTGTATTTGAAAGCAAAAGGTTGTGTGCTGAGAAACTGGTGTTCAAGCATCCAAGAAAGCCTTTATTTCATGTCCAGGTAAACATACCATTGAACATAGCCAACAGTACTCTCAAAGAGCTGCAATGAGGATGTGCAGCTTTATAAAATCACGGCAATCCGAATTAGCATGGAAATAAATCTAGTGTCCACAAACTGAATTGTCTCCTGGCTTCATTATCTCAATGTGGCTATGAGCCTCTCTACTCATTTCACCACAAGCATCCCCTCAACCTGTACCTTTACCTTGCCTTTATGCTTCTATTTACAACTGCATCTTCTTTTAACCCTCCTTCAGAAAAGTTTGCTTTTCACACACAGGTGGCTCTCTGCCTATCTTTATCTAGCAGACTTTATTATCAGTAAAACTCAAAAAGACAAATTCATCCTTTGTGCTGATGCAATTGACTTGTCATCTACTTTTACAGCTAATTAGCTCTTTAGTAGATGATGGTGGATGTCAGAGGTCATCTGATAGCTGATCCTGCTAAACTGACCATAAATATTTCTTTCCAATTGTACATGATTGCCTCTTACTGCTACATTCTCTCTCAAATTAACATGGCACATTTAACCTACTTATTCAGAAGGAAGAGTATTAAGCCTGGATTAAAAAAATTACAGTTTCATAAGGTACTAGCACTCAGAACCAAATCTTTCACTGAAGACCTGACCTAGAAGGTGAGGATGCCGGTGATATCTAATTAGACCCTGGTAACAGTGGTCCTGAGCCATGTTTTCTCTTGACATTTACAGCTTTCAGTTTCGATATCTATGGACTACGTATAGTGCATTACACATATTAAATATATGTTGTTAATCAGTAAGCATCTATGCCCAGGGGATATGCACAGGACATGGTATAAAATTAAAAGTTTCAACCTCAAAAGGTGTACAAAATAATTAATTGGTAGGACTTCCCTGGGAAGCAACTAACAAGCATCAGTGAGAAACAATCCCCTTTAGCTGCATGTCAGCTTGGGAAAAATGAATTTAACACTGCTGTTCAGCTGAAAAATTTATTTACACTTGTTGTGCCTTGGTAGAAATGAATACGGAAGACGAGACTCAGAGGCACCAACTCCTGGCTACCAGTCCTGGCTCAGTCAGACTTCAATATCATCACAGACTTCAGCAGATACACCCATCTTGTATTTGATGTTTAAATGACAAGGTTTCTTGTCTTCATAAACACAGTTACTTTTACAACAAGATTACACACACATATAAACTATACCTAAAATCCCAGCAGAAAATATTGTTCATGTCTGTATACAAAGTCTTTTCTGTTGCACAGCAAGCAAAAAAAAAATCACTTGATACTTACCAGTAAAACAAAGGACAGAGTTTTATTGCCATTTAAAAAAAATGATCCCTTTTTCAGGACATCAGAAATTTCATAAGGCTGAAGTAATTGAATCTAAAGAACCTAAACATGCACATGATTTTAGGAAAAAAAATCTAAACATAGGAAAGTAAAATATTTAACTGGTAAAACGGACTGAAGCAGTAACAATAGTTTTCACCCAAGAAGTTTCCCACATTTTTTCCTTACTATATTTCAGCAATACCCAGCAAGGATGTAGAAAATATTTCATTCAGGGCCCTAAATTTGGCACCTAGAGCAGGGTTTCCCTGCCTCTTCCCCCTGAGAGCAGACTCATCCATTCACCTTCATTTCACTCACGCATTTTTCCAGGATTAAACACAAAGGCTGTATGTGCTGTATAGCAAAAACATGCCCTTGATTAAGGGGAATGATGCTTTTCAACACCTGTTTGTGAGCTCCCAGCACAACCCCAAGAGGTGGCTCTAGTATTTTGTCAGCTGAGGGTTCCCAAGGATGCCTTGTCACCAGCAATAGCTTTGCCTTCTGATAAACTTCCTTATACATACGTGCCTTTAACAGCAGCAGCAGAGGGGTTTCTACACACCAACAAGCACTTTCAGGGAGCTGTTGGTGCGCTGCTGGGAGGCACAAGTGAGCACCCTCAGGCTACCCCTGAACAGCACAAGGGGACAAGGTAGGACCAGGGAGCCCCTCGAGGCAGCAGGAGCCCCTGAGGGCCAGAGAGGTTGTTCAGGGTGGGCAAGGCTTCCTCCCACAGGTTATTACAGCATGACACGACCACGCAGCACCATCACAGCTGCATCTTGCTGTGAGAGACTCCTCACCCCAGCCCAATCAAGGGGAGCTATGAGCATAAAGAGCAGGGGATGGTACTGTGACTCCACAAGCTGTGCTGAGCAGCAGCTTTCATTTAATCAAATGTTATCTCCAGAAACCACAGCTGCAGCTGAGGCCTCTAAGAAACATGGGTTCTCCTGGGAGCCCTTTCCCATGCTTCAATGAGAACATCAGAATATTTGCCTGGGTGATGTGCCAGCAGTTTGGATTTGTACCTGGCATCTTAGCAAGTGGAAAGCCTGAGTCTGCAGGGTGAGGGAGAAGGACCTGCACTACTGACTACCCAGCTCTCCGTGATAATCAAGAGCTCCCCCCTAGAAACCTCTCCTGTGTACACTGCTTGGATAGTTTTAGTCTAATAAAAATCACATTCAAGAGAACACAATGGGTAAAAAAATTGCAAAATTACAGTCATACATGCAAAAGACAGAGGAGAGGACATGTGTAAGACACACTGCATGAGCTGCTGTTTCTACCAGTTTGAGGGAGCCAGGCCCTGTTTTGTGTCACTGGATGATACCTATACAACAAATCCAAACCACAACACATCTTTTCAAGCCTTTCTTAGGCCTTAACTAAATAGAGAAACTAAAAAATAGTTATATTTCCCATTACATTTGATTATGAACCTTGTTTCTACAGTGCTTACTAAAAACTATCTTATTTTTCCATAAACACAAAATGAAAAGACAGTTTGTCTTGTGTTTTTAGCTTGTCTAGAGCCTCAGCAAATATTTAGCTCCACCGCTGACCAAAATGACTGCCAGGATTCCAACACAGAAGTTTAAGAACACAATAAAATATAAATTCTTTACATTATTAATAGACAACTGTCTACTTTCCTAAGCTTGTATTCAAACCATCTTGTCTTTGAGCAAAGGGAGCACTTCACACCGACCATACCCCATGCAGCCTAAAACAAGGCATTCGATTTCTCCCTGGCACAGCATGGGGTGCTCATGTTCCTTTCCTGTGATTCAACTTCAGATAAACTGCCTTACTTCAGGGACCATCTCTTCCAACTTGCCTGGCCAAGAGAATTATGCTGCTAGCCATCTAATTTTAAGGTGCATTTCATATTTAACTGAAAACACTACTATTTTTCTTGTTGTTATTGTGTGGGAGGAGAGTGGGAATTATAGATTATCTTGTGTAATGCTGCCCCATTTGTCAGCTGCAGTCAAATAGTGGGCACAATTCTGAAGAGTCAATGATAATTTTTCTCTTAATTTGATGCTCCAGCTGCAGGGGAACATGTAGATGTGAAAGGGAAAAGGACAGCTAATTTTTCAAGAATAGTTTGGTAACAGTAATATTTTGGTAACTCACTCATACTAGCAATGTATTGCTGGTTCACAGTTAAATAACTTTGGAAAACCTGTTAACAAGGATAAATTACTAAAATTTAAATATTCATAAAGTATAGGAGATTTGGTTTTGTCACTTACTAGAAGAACAAGCTTAAGTACAAATTTTTAGCTTCAAACACCATGGAGCCAGAACATCCACTGTTTTATATAAGTATTTCTTTAATATTAAGTATTTCTGGCATTCACAGCTGCCTTCAGTGGCAATAGCTTGAAAATAATTTTGCTATTCTTTCTGTATTAAGAAATCAATGCCCTTTTTTTATCATTTATCTATCCAAAGATCCTCCTAATTTATTATCAGTTCATTAATGTACTGCCTATTACCTTTCAAGATCATTAAAGAAGTTAAATAATATCTTAAACCTTCTTCCTCAGCATTCTGTCTCTTAGAGCTGTATTGTATATATGTGATTAAATTCACCTTACTCTTTCAAGTCTGATCGCCCCTCACCTCTCCTTGGTTTTTTTTAAGGGGGAAAGATTTGAACTACCAACCTTATAATTTTAAGTATTTTCTTAAAGTTTCTTTCTAAAATTTCTTTCTTTAAATTTCTGCCATTCTTTCTAGAGATCAGTCATCCTGTATTCATCAAGCCCTATGTCTTCTCTTCCTTTCAAGCAGAAAGAGACTGCAAGGTATTTCTAAGACTCCACCAGGATGGATGCCAGACCCTCTCCAGACTAAGTTCCCTGGTTACTTTTGTGTTCTGCTTCAGTAGCCATCCAAGCAAAAACAGCGCCCAGTAAATAGAATCATCTCTCCACAGAAAGGACCCAGCTGTCTTCCCTCATCCTCACTGGATCCTGTGTATTTCAGTCACCTGTATCCCCTATGCTCAGCCACAGGCATGCATCCTCCACTGGAGGAGCTACCTCAGAGATGCTCCCTCTCTGTTGGTCCCCTCTGTCAGCTGAGCCAAGGGATCTACTTCTCTAGTTCAGGGTGGTGATTAGCATGTGATGCACTGGCTTCTCCTCACCCTCATTTGTGCCAATGCTGTATAATCACTGTTTCAGGATTTTTTTTGTGGTGATACAGAACACCAGTTTTGAGCTGTACTGATGCCCAAGTCATTTCTGCTTTTTCCACATTCCTGAGGCTGTGTTTTCAAGCTGAGTTTGTCATTCATAAACAGGACAATTTCTATGCGTAATCCTAAACCCAAGAAAGCCTCTCACTTTGTGTCAGAAGGACTTTCATTCAGTCAAGAGGTGGAGGCCCTTGTCTTAAATTAGGAATGACTTCAATGATGAATGATATGCCAATTCTATCAGCTATGGATAGCCTATATTAGTTTATCACTAATAAACTACAGCAGTATGACTGTCACATCTGACTAAGAAGATGTTTCATCTAATTTGATTTACAGATCTAACTTCTTCTTCCATTTTTTTCCAGTCACTCAGTGCACTTCAGAACTCTTTGCAGACAGTCCATCCCAACTCGCCAGCAGAGTCTATTATAAAAGACTAGGCTATTTTCTGACATTTCTCAGAATAAAGCTGCAATTTAATGCCAAACACAAGATTAAATGCTCAGCTCCAAGAATCAGGTTCAGTCAGTGATCAAAGGAGAGTGCTTTAATGAATGAGATGCAATAATGCCAAAGAACACCTTTCCAAGAGCTGGCTGCTGCCAGGACGGAATGCCAGTTTGCTGAACAATACAAATGCCCTGTTCTCATTTCTACCCTGTAACACACAATCTGTTTTTACTAATTCTCCCTATCCTGCATGCCAGACAGTAGGAAAAAGACAAAGTTATGTTCTGACAAAAAAACCTCAGCATTCCTCAGCTCTAACTCGAGGGCTACTTAGAAAAGATAAGAGGTAACAATTGTAAAGCATCTCAGGTCAAGGTGAAGGCTAAGAGAAATCACTCAGCTGGAAGGGACTTGGTTTCAGACTAGGTAAAACAACTGTTGTTGATACATATAGTTGGATGGCAGTGTTAGTTATGTTAGAGATAACTGTCCCATTGAGATGACTTAGACTTTTCCTACCTTTGCTAATGGCAGGGTAGAGTAACATTTACAGGGAGTACCTCCTGTGCTAAGGACTATTTCTGTATCAGTTGAGATAAGTGCCAAGGCATCAACTTCAGTAACACAGGGTAAGGCAGAAGCCAAAACTTGTTGAGAGACAAAGCAAGCGATAAACAGCCATGGCAGAGGACTGACTCTACAAGCAAGTATTAAAAAACTCACTCTGAGCTAAAAGAAATACTGTATTTAAGATCAGTTACTACTTCAATTAAATGAGGTCAGTGATCACACAGCATAAGTCAAGATGCCAAACTACGTCACTTCCTATAGTGCTCTCCAACTTTTTATTTTTTTTTAAAAATACTTGGCTAGACAAAACTACATCATTAACTAATTGGTATGATGTATTCCTTTAACTCTCAAGCTTCTGTGCTTGGCAGACCACTCATAGCATTACAGACACTCATAACAGGAGTAACTTGGATCTAAATTTGATCTAAATACAGAGATTTATAACTGAATTGAAAACCTTATCAGTGGTGGATTTGTGAACTGTGATTTTTTTTTTTAAGGTAAGCAAGCCTTATTTTCACATTTCAGGTACATCATTCACACACACTTCAGTTATAGTACTTTATACAAACTAAGGACTCCAATGAGGAACAGCTCTTCATTGCATACTGAAGACTGGCAAGCACGTACTTCTGCATGGGAATTGTCCAAGGAAGGGGTTGCAATACAGTCATTGCAAATATTTCACTGTTCTTCCAAGAGTCACCTGCTACTCAGCTACCCTAATGCACTCAAACCAATCAATGTCACCTCACAGCAATGAGGACTGGCTCCATCAGCCTGTCTGCCAGGAGTGCCATGCCTAGTGTTTGCCTTTTCCCTTCAAGGAGTAGTTTGCTCTTAAGGAAGTGGACATCACCTTTCTGTGTCCATCTTGGTGCAAATATCTGAGGTTTTAAACTGTTTCCAGCATCACAGGGTATTTTTCGTGTCAGCTTCTTATTAATTCTTCAATAATAGGTCATCTATTGATGAGGCACACATTGCTCATTCTCGGTTTCATATACACTAAAAAGAGACAAAGGCTTCTAAAGGTAGATTTTCCATCATCTGCCTTTCCCCCAGCTCTCTAATGCCTAGCATCAAACTTGAAATTCTGGCTTGCTTGCTCCACATCTGCTGTGCATTGATTTTGAAAGTCAGGGATGGCACAGAAAAGATCAACAGAGGTATGATGGAAGGAGAGCAGCTATGAACATTAGATTGTTTTTAGTACTTTGTAACCAAATATAGGGGGGCTAAACCAGTGTGATTTGACTGAGAGTCTGGGCAGTGCTGCTGAAACAGTTCCTAGAAATAGCAGGCAAGATGTTTCGAGACACTGACGGGTACAAGGAAAACAGTAGAGCGAACAGTTTGTCTGTTTAGGGTTAATTTAATTCCTTCATAACTTCTTAATATGACCTTTTCTGTCTAGCTATCAAAGTCACACAATACAAGCCCCTGCTTTGAGCTGCAGTGCTGCCTAGGTGTTGCTAGAAAGCCTCCTTTATTTATTTTGGGTTTTGATGTTTTTTTAAGCAGCATACTAGAACGAGTTATGCTTTCTTCATGTCACAGGCCTCCTGGGCCGATTTTGTACACACAGAAAAAGAAGCTTCTGGCATTTTTCACATTTCAACCAGCAGTGGCTTGGCTGCGTTATCAAAGCAGGGCTGGCAGATACACAGAACAGAGCATCCAAGACCCACCACAGACGCTGCCTGCACAGATGAACTAATAGCGCAGATACCGCTGGGCCACAGCAAGGAGGCCAGGGGAAAAATAAAAACCAATGGAGACGGGGCTAGGCCATGGCTGTAAGGAATCTGCTTTTCTTAGCAGGTGCTTTAAGCTCCAACATCTGCTGACCATATAAATCAAAGAAGCCTCTACAACCGTTTACGCAAATGAATGACGTGAACATATAAATATACCGTAAGGCTTTCTTCCCTATTACTATTCTTGGCATTGAACCCATATAGAATGTTCAGCAATTTTTTGCCAACTAGAAAGGTAAGCTTATGATAAGAAAAATACCTAATCAACTGGTGTGTTGCTTGTGGAGGAATTCTTAGGGATTTTTTGAATAAAAGGCTCTTGAAAAGAAAAAAGAGGAGTACCTCAGGTATTTTAGAATAGGGCTCCTTCCTACTTTTAGCTCTACTGTTTATTCAGCTCCTAGAACTGAGTCCTGATTTTATTCAAATGAAATGTTACCAACTTCATTTAAAAGAGGATTTTGCTTCTGTTAATCATGGAACTCATTAAAAAGAAAGCAAAGCTTTCCAACCCCTCAAAAGAACTCCAGCTGAACTTCAACAGCTGTCAACTGTCATGTGGTTGTGTTATTCGTCACCTAATTAAAAAATTCAAGCAAGTCTTTATAAAATTTTCTATTCTACAGCTACTCACTTATCCCCCTCTATCACAGCAGATGAGCTCGCACCTTGTGGAGCTTCCCCTTTTTCCACACCCTTACAGAATACCTTATTCCGCTTTGGAAGGTCTCACGCTTTAATCACTGCCCTGGCAAAAAAAGTGTCGGCTGAATTTGTACATGTTTCTATAATACAAAAACCCAAAAATGAATATTTCATTCTGAGGGACTTAATTATGTGAGAGCCATAACTAAGCTGAAAAACTGTTCATTGATAATGCTGAATAATGATTACTTTGCAGCTTCCTCCTTTCCTCCCTGCCCTCTCTGTAATTTTGGGGTGGTAGTTACTTACATAGCTTGTGTACACCATGCAGCCTTTCTGCTGACAAGGCTTGAGGCAAAGCACTTTCTAGTCGTCTCTGGCACCAAAAGCTGGAGTGGCTGCTTTATCTCTGGCACAAAATGTGTCTTGCCCCATCTGATATCCACAAAGCCAGAACACAATCCCTATTTTCTGCTGGGCTTGTTTCTCTGAGACATAAGGCTTTGTAGACTGTATGTCTGAACCAAAAGGCAGCAGTGAGCTATTCACTCAAGCTTCATGTTCAGTCCAAAAGCTCCTCCAAGCTCACAGCCTGCCTGCTGTTCCCTCATACTGTTAGTCCCACCGAGCAACAGCTTCTGAGGCTGACACTGAGAACCTGGTCTGGTCTTGGTGCTCACCCCAGCCAAGTAGATGGGCAAAATTAGTATGAAGAGAGGAAGGAGAAGAGCTCATCCTTTGTACCACACACCTACTTCCACTGGTGCTCACACAGCAGTATTTCAAGACAAGAGGAAACTGATTTTTCATCCTACCAGCACCACAGCAAACTATGAAGATTCCCCCCTAACCCCCAGAAAAACAATCAGTTTGCCAAAATGGAATATCAGCCCTAGAAGAAAAGTTTCATTGATTGCTTGTTTTAGCTGTGCAAACAAGTGACATCCTATAGGCCATTTCCATTGCAGGCAGTTCCAGATGTCCTGTCTCTGTCACTCCAGTCTCAGAGGATATACAGTAGACAAGCAGTTCCACTTGTATCCCAGTGACTCCATCATGTGGAGAGGTTGTTATCATTTGATCAGCCCCATGATTTGGCCTCATATTTGGTAGGCATTTTTGTTTTTCTAGTGTATCCTCACTCTCCTTTCCAAAATATACAGAGATCAGGTATCTAAAGTCCAAAGACCATATAGGAAGGCTGCTCTCTTTTAGCACTGTCGTAAGAACAGGCACCATGTACATTTTAGCTGATTCCAAAAGAATTTCTGTTCCTTGATGAAGATTTTACATAATGTGGAAAGTCATTCATTGCAAAGTGTTACTTACACCGAGCTGCTTCTATCTACGGCAATTACCTCTCTTTACAGGAACACTCAGACAGACACATGCCCAGCAAGTACAACAGTCATCTTCCAAAGAAAGCATTTCCAGTGCAAAAGACGTGGTAAACAGGAGTCTCCTACTCCGTGCTATCGCTGGATGCTAGAACTGCTACTGCAGAGAGATGTACCCATGGCTTGGCACTAAGTGCCTCCTCCTCTTGAGTGGGAAACTGCACAGATGACAGGCAGGGTCTGCAGCTCAAGATCTAGAGACCACAATACTGTCTGGCCTGTTTTGCAGACAGAAAAATCAGACATCAATTTTCATCAATGTGTTTTCAAATTAATAGCTTAATACATTGGAGCTAGTTAAACTCAAAGTGTCGAATGTTTTCCTTGTTTTATCCTGTCACTGACGAGATACAATCTGTACAGTCACTTGGAATGCCAAAGAAACGGAATGCTGCAGAAGATGCTCTGTTATGCTGTCAAGAATAATGGTTGAGTATTGAAAAACAACTGCACGCAGCCATCTACTCACAGAAGAGATATTATAGACAGATACAATCACGTTTATTAAAGCTCATCCATCCTAAGCAGTGCAACATATCACTTGGCCACAAGGGAACAGGTGCTGAGCATTTTAATAAAAAGAATTAAGACTTCTAAGAATGGAGGCCAAAGTTGAGAATGTTCATGGACCTCAAAAAAACCCAATAATCCACTTGTCACTGTAGAAAATACAAGCTAGTCTAGAATGCACCCTCATAATACATGTGAACAAAAGGTATATTTAAACAAAGGAAAAACCCGAACCCCCTAAGAGCAGTAAAAACATGCTATAGAAAATACACTAAGAGTGAAAAATTTGCTTTCCCAGCTTTGAGCTCTCCTACACAGGGTGCTTTTACCTTATTTACTCACTCTAATACTGCAAGTGATCTGAAAAAAAATCAATGAGTACATTCCAAGAATAAAGTAAATACTGAAAAATAATGAGAGCCTATGCCTAAAAGACTTATTCCTTTTGTCTTAGTCAGACTTCACCAAAATATCATCGAACAAAAAAATTATAATAATGATTGATATTGAATCATTATTGCCCTGGATTTAACATAGGCCATTTTGCAATATATCAGAGGAAAAAGTAGTGTAAGAAGACTGTAGAACAGCGGTAAGTATTTAAATGGTACGTGATAGCTTTATAAAACAAGTGATGGGTCTGGGAAAAAAGTAAATCCTTGCAGAAACTAATAAGCTCCCGTCTGCACAGTGGAGTTCACAAAATGGCAATACTGTGTCATTAGGCTGGCACGACAGCTGAATCACTAATACACCACCAGCAGAGCATGTGCAGAATGAAATCCATGGAGTCATGGACTGCTGCTTCATGCTTGGGTGTGCTGAAAAGGTCTTGGCCCTTGCACAGGGCAAGGATGGAGCATACTTGAAGTGACAAAACACACATTCCAACAGATTCGCGTGGCTTGGCATCTCCAAATGAGTTACAAATGGGCAATTCACGTTCAGAGCTTCTCTGCACCTCCACCATAAAGAAGTGAATAATGTTGCAGGAATTTAGGAGGAGGTGTCCTCAGAGCAAGGAAGAAAGCAACTGCCTGTGTACCAAAGATACAAACTCTCTTCCATTTTCAGTGTTGGTGATGCTCAGATTCTTGGCAATTCCCTGAGTGCTTAGAGGAGGGGGCAGGAAACCTGTACTGACATTAGAGGCAAACTCCATGTCTGTAGCCTCTCTGCAACAACTGTGATCACTTTTACCACCAGCTTTCTTCTATCCATCCTGGGATCTCTTTCTCTGTCATCTGAGTATTTATTTGCCCTGCCAGGTTTGAGGTATGGCAAGAGCCTCCCCTGGCTGCTCCTCAGATTTCAGCACAGAGCAAGTTCAAACCCCAAGTGCTGCATGTGTTTGCAATCTCTTACACACCCCACTGAGCAGCACGAACACCACTAGGAGAGGCAACTGCTCCTGAGCTCCCAAAACTAGCCATGATTCTCACAAAGGATCTATCACTGGAGCCAAAGCAACAGCAAGACTATGCCTGTGTATTACATAGGCTGCTGTCCAGGAGTAATATGCTTCGGGCTTTAGTCTGATGTAATAAAAACCCAAATACTAGCAAAACAAATACTTAACACTAGCAAAGTGCCTGTATTATCAAAGTCCTGAGCAAACAATGGCTAACAGAGGCATTGCCTCCAAAACAAACAAGGTCAGATTACATATTGAAAGGTTAGAACATAAGAGTATGTTCCAGCAATTTTAAAGGTAAACTGATTTAGGAATATCAACACAAAATGCAGCCTTTACTCTGAAGGAAGAACTACTTCTTTGTGAATAACACAAGTGCAACTCATCAGTTTAAAGGGGAAAATACGTCTCAGGCCAAATACAGATGATAAAAATAAACGTTCCAAAAGTTCCAAAAATAGTTATATTCAGAAATACACATACTAGGCAGCCTTCTGCTAGCATAAAACAGATAAAACCTTTATCTAACTGAAATGGAATTATACTTTCCCTCCTCAAACCAGCCTAGTTAACAAGAGCAGCTAGGATACCACTCCTCACTACTGAAAAAGCCTGCAGCAGATCAAACAGGGTCCCAACCTATCCCCAGCAGTTGAGGTTCAGATATAAAGCATACAGTCATCTCCACCTCGGAAGACTTCACAAGACATTATAACAAGGATCTACATGCAGATGCAGCCTATAAGTACTTTATGGACAGGTGTCCTTAAGATCCTTTTCTACCGTGGTTAATGCAAAGCCAGTTTGCAAAATTTAGCACTCAACCTTAAATAGCCATTTGGAGCTATAGTTGGTTTGGTTAAAGGACAAGAGAATCCCTCAGCTACTGACTATGCCAGATCTGTGGCACATTATATTAATAGATTTTTGAGCATTCCTTAGAAGCATTGCTGAACTCTTCTGTACACATACTCTAGTATGATACTTAGTCTAACATTTCATATGCAAAAGGGCTAGCAGTGCTCAAAATAATATGCTGATTTCTGTAAACCAACTGTGCAAACGTTCAAGTTTAATTAAGTTATATTTATAAACACAAAGGGAAGAAAGCTTCCCTGGTGGAGCCGAAGCATGATGTTTTATCAGCTAAATAAATCAGTGCATTGCCTACCTTGCATGAAACTGAGATCTTCAAGCTTAGCACGTATGACACTGTTATGGGTACTCATTTGGCAAGATCTGCCTGGGCAATGCATCCAAAGCCCTGCACTTGTGAGTGAGGCAGTCGGTCCAAACCTACAGCATGCTCCATCCACACATGCTTTCAAGGTCTGGAAATTTCAAGAGTTACCATGTAAACACTGCTAAGGTACCGTTGAGGTTCTCCAAAGCCTAAGCACATTCAGAACAAATTTACAGAAAAAAGTCCAGTTCCAGTCCTTTGCTTCAGAACATAAACAGGAACAAATGGTCCCTCAGCAATGGAGGCCTGTCACACAGAGCATCTCCATAACAGTCCGTGACAGTGCCTATCACAGTGCCACGTATATCATAGTGCAACACCGTGGGGTCACCAGTTAGGAGACAGCCACTTCTACATAGAAAGCACCTACATCACCACCAGAAAAAGAGGTAATGGAATTTTTAAACACTCACGAGAAACATGACCATTTCTTAAGAGGTTGTATCAGTGGATGTTAAAGTATTCTGCCTACCTCACCTCGTGACATACCCAGAAGGTCTGCTCTGATCTGGATTCAATTCATAAGAAGTTTTGCCAATATCTTGCCATATGGACACACAGTTGGTTTCTCCTGCCTCATGAAGTTTACAATATGAGTTGATATAGAGAGAAGTCTCCGGAGACAAAGGTGGGGAGTTAAAATCCTGTTGAAAAAAATTAAAATGGATAGAAAACCCATCAAAACAAGCTGCCTGAGTAGAGTTAATTTAGTTAAAAGGTATCAAGGCCACACTATTAGCTACAGCTCATTACTACAGCATGAAAGCATGTTGTTTTGCCATCAGTTTCCTGTTCCTGACACTGTTTGCTTGAATGACCTTGGTCAAGTCACTTAATACCTGTTCACAAGCTTCCTATTCTTAAATTATGGATATTGGCCTTCTCCCATATCTACTGGACTTTTTAAGGATACAATCTTAGAAAAGCAGGTATGTCTGATCATGCTAGTCCTAGAAGTCCTAGATTTTGCTCAGGTTCACTAGTCTTTAACACAGTTTTTAATAGTGCATCAAGACCAAATATTACCCTCAGTCTTGCTTTCATTCATCCCCCAGTAATAAGAGATACTCAGCTTAGTTGAAATACAAGATTAAGAAAAAGAAACTACCCCAAGTTTAAGTTTTTCTTAGACTGACCAAAAAAAAAGGAGGAACTTTGGATGGCTCAGGTACGAAACCGAAAATATAAAATGATACTCAAGAAAACTGAAGATAAATTACAGGGTTTACATTTATTTATGTCAGGAAAAAAAAATAATCTACATAGGGGAAAAATGAATGCATTTAATTCTCCTCAATTCTTGGCTGGATCAAAGAGGCATACAGGGTAGCAAGGCAGGGAGAGCTGTCTGGCAGCCATGACTAGTGTCTATACCGTCCTCACAGTCTGCAGATCTCAGACACCACATTTATGAAGACCTGGGGTGCCTACTTTACTACTAGTGCCCTTGGACAAATGCTACCCACTTCTTACCTTTGAACCCATCTCTCTCCCCCTCTTCATCTGGGGCCTGCAAGGGAGCATGTCTGCTCATTCACAGCTATAGCCCTTTGAAGTGCCATTGATATTCAAACCTTGTGGAGCCTTCTGAATCGTAATGGCACCCTCAAACACAACTCAGTCCACACTACAAATAAACTTGCTCTGGTGAACCTGCTAGTTGCTTCAGTGTGCTAACGTCAGCCTGCCTCCAAAAAAAGAGCTCAGCAGCATAGGCATTGCAAAGGAAAATAAAATCCTCAGCATGGAGCCCTGGAGAAGAAAAACAGTGAGATATTTAAACCTAACCCTTTCTTTTTAAACACTTGGGTGTTCTTTATAGAGGGAATTTCCCCCTCCCCCGCTCCCCACCAGAAGCGTCCAAAGTGTTACTCAATTTATTTACAGAGCTTTGATGTGAGCCTCCAAATTTTTAGTTCAGCTTTTAAGAATGTGAGGGTCAACTGATTTTCTTTCTGGGGAAATTAGGCTGAATTTTATAGCATCATTTATTCCAAACAAGAAAATACACGGAGGAATCCTACTTTAATTCTACAGCAGTGTTTAAAATTTGAGTTTAAAATCAGAGTTTAGCTACCTTGCACCAACACACGTACCTTCACTGATAATTTTTACATGCAGAACATATTCAACCATTGCAAATGGGAAGCATTACGAGATCTGTTTGCTCTCAGTGGTCCAAAAGAAAATGGCATTCCTCCCGAACAGAAGTTGAGATCCTCACTTTCTAGTGGGAGAGAAATGCCTGTGCAAAAATAGCAAGTCAAGAAATAACTGGAGTCCTTGAAAAAAGTCAAGCTTGACTTTCAAGTTTTGCCCTTAGAGGCAATGTCTCCTGCTGAGAGGCCATCGCTGCAACTGAAACCACGCTGATCTGAGCAGGTTTTCCACACACAGGTAGGGCTGCTTCTACATGATGGATTCCCCTCCTTCAGGTAACAGTAATTGCTCTGAAGTGCATCAAGCACATGCTCATAGCCTCTGGCATTTCCATTTATTTATTTTGATTTACTGACTTCATTGGCTGGTGCCAGAGCCAGTTTTCCTTATGGCTACAGCAGCCTCTCAAGTATGAAGTCTTTCAGTGAGAGAACAAATTTAATGGCATATTGAGTGCTCATTTGTAAAAGCAATCTTAGTCTCATTAAAACTTTCAGCAGTTATATCATCCAGAAAGCTCATAGCAATCATGACAACAAATTGTCTAATAGGAACAGCAAGAAGATCCCACATAGCTGAGATGGACAGATTCTGGCTAAGATCGAGGACAAAGACAAAAGACTCTGCATCTACTGGGATTTGAGAGAACAAATGTCTCTGACCCTGGAGTCAGACGAACCATTAAAATACAGCTACAAATCTAGGAGCTGACTCTGCAGAAAATTCCTGACTTCAAATCTTCCTTCCTGTTGGGAAGCATTGGAGACAGTTAAACACGACAGGCTTTGTAAAACATATCAACATAGCATGGGGGAGTGCTGCCTACAACCATTTCATATTCCCCCATACCTCATCTCAGAGCTCATGCCTGCAGAAGCATCCCACACACAGCTCTGTGCCAGACTCCCCTTCCTCCAAAAACCTGTAAACAAAAGTGAACTGATGGAGTTCATGCCCTTGGATGCTGAGGTCTCACTTGAAGCACATTCACCAGTATAATGCCTGTATTTCTTTAGCTGACCACAGGCAAATACATATACAGAGCAATCCTTTATATTGCAAGCACATGTATGATGTGCACTAATCTAAGATCAACTATTCCTGAACAGGAAAACAGAGAAGTATTCCCTTCTCTGCCAGCTCACCTTGAGCAAGCATTGCCCTGGAGATGAGGTGGCTTGGACATTATCAGCAATAAAACCAGTTATGCAAAGAGTTCACTCCTGCACCTTCCTTCAAATTCTCCCTTCGTTTTCAATCAAGCAGCACTGAAACTGGTCATCAGATTAGTTCCTGCCCTGCTCTCTGGATGGGACACAGACACTGAGCAGGTCATTAGGAGGTTCACTATAATCAACAGAGTCCCATGTGCCTTACAAGCAGCTTGCTGCATTAAACTGAACTCACCTCTGACATTTAGGTTATCTTTGCATACTAAAGAAGCAATCAGTTACACAAAATGAGGGCTACATGGGGACAAAACTGTTCTTATAATATTAGAGCATTTTCTTACTCAACTCACTCAACAGAAAAACAATATCCACTTCAAGCTGTGAAAGGGACATCAAGCTGGTCCCTGCCCCAGCAAACATGTGCTCAAGCAGCATTAAAATAATCAAGTAATACAGTTTTAACTATGACGTGGTTTCAGTGCATCTGGTATCCCACTGGTTAGAACTGAAGCTGCAACAACATGAGCCAACACTTTCAGATGTCTTTATCTATACTTAGTTAAGTATGAAAGTGAGCTCACTCAAAGGGCCCAAGGTCACTCTGCATTTGTTCTAGGCACAGTAAAATGCATTCAGACGCTTGGCTTAGAGACAACGGCTAAGCTGCGTAACTTCTCTTCTACTTGCTTCTGAGAGAAGAGAAAACAGAATTCATGAAACTTAAATATGGAAAACTTTTGGGTTTAGAATTCCCAACATCCTGTCTATGAAGTACAATATTTTGTTTGATAAATATTTGATACTTACATAGTTTCTAAAATACGTACATTTTACATATATTAAATTCTTCCATGTAACACCACTGTGAATCACTGACAGATACAAAAAATTAAAATGACAGCAATACTTGTATATTTATACATCAGGTACAGCATCACGTTAAAAGTCAGTTTAGCACTCTAATCCATGCCACTCTATCAGAGTGTGCATATATATTGAAATATACATACAAATAATTAATACCCACTCACACACACTTTGCTATACGTATTTCTAAAGGTACAAATAGTTATCCATCTCACACCTGTTCCTGAGAAAGAATTTTAAGCCTTGAAAACTGCAAAACCCTTCGTGTGTACTTACTAAGTCAGAGAATGTGCTGTACATTCACCAAGTTTCCCTGTGAAGTAGAGTAGAGAGTAATCAGCTAAGCTCTTTATTGTAGCCTGGACCATCTAGAAATACAGGTTTATATAGAGAAGTAAGCAGTTCAATTGCCTTAAAATGCACCTATATTTTCTCTTACTATGCTTAATAGGGAGCATTATCTCCTGTACCAAACCACGACATCTTTTAGATGTCTTACACTTAGTACAAAAAAAACCCTGATGTACTTTTGGCTTTGGATGCAATTACCATACAAGCCTTCAATTAAGAGAGACCCTAACCTCATACACAGTGTTCTCCAGCTACCAGAGAAACTTCAAGAGCTTTATCTTCTCATGTTTTGGTACACTTGTGAATTCTTAGCTTCGGTATTAGAGTTGATTCAAAAGCTCAATTATTCTACTCAAGATCTAAGGATATTTTTTCTTAATTCCTTTGAAGTTAGTAGATGCAATGTTGGGTTTTTTTGCACAACTTTAATAGTGACCTATCATTTCTGCCAGCTTATGAACAAAACTTCACAATAGTCAAAAAAGCTGAAGACCATATTCCCTTGTACAGCTTAAAATGTGTAGGAAATAATGATAAATAATAAAGCAAATGTAAAATTAATTCTTCTGGTAAATATTTCTTTTATGATAGGGCCTAGGCAAATAGTTAACATGACTGTTAATGAAAAGTTTCTGTTAAAAATTGGAAAGATGTTAAAAAAAGCAGTCTTATTTGTTCTCTTGAGAAACACCTAGTAAGCTGGACAAGTATATTCTTCAGAAGCACCAAACTTCTCAGAGGGTGACAAAAAGCACAGAGTTTTCCTGAAGGCACTTTACAGCAGGAAGACAGCTTTTATGGTATATCACTTTTATGGACATCCTCCTGGACACAGCTCTCAATGTAAGAGTTTTGCCATGGACATCAGCAGAACCAGGTTAATCTCCCTAAAATCCAAAGTCCTTTCAAATTAAGTTTCAGTTAAGAGGAGAAAAAACACTACCACCTGTTGTGTTTGCTTGCAAACAACAAGAAAAACAAGGAAACAAGCCAAGGAACAGCAAATACAGCTGCAGTTAGACATAAGCACGTACCTAAATTGTGCATGTCTAAGTATTTCCTCTTAATGTGCTTTTCAGAACACACCAGTAAGCTTCACAGTTTCAAATAAGTCACACTGATGTCATTTACTATTTGTTTTCATTTTCACATTGCCACTAATCCAGTAAGGGCTTTCAAGGCCCTGATCCCACAGAGATTTAAGCATATGCTTAACTTGAAGCACTCAAACTTTCTCACTGACTTTTGGTGAATTATACTCAATGATGTAAATATGTTAGTTGGCCGTTACACAGGAAAGCAATAAAGACAAATTCATTAATATTTGTCTACAGCAGTGACAGTTGTCACAAAGAACAACATCAGGAAATTATTAAATGGATATTTATTGCAAGGTTTACATAACCCCTGGCATTGAGCCAACACTACAGGAAGCAATAGCATAGAGTTCTTTCACACTTCATGCATGGTTCCTTCTGTGCACTGAAGCTGGTAGTATCTGGAAGAAATAAATATGTCTTTTTATAATTGAAACCCATAACAAAATGTGCATACACAGATATACATACACACACATTCACAGCGTATGTGATTTAGAAGGCTAGGTTACCTTGAATATGGTATTTCTGAACTTCTGAGAGGTTGACTTTGGACCTTGGATTATTGCTTTGATTAAAAAGCTTTGGGGTTTGCTTGTTTTAACTTTCCACCTCTGCTGTCTATAAGGTTATACATTTACCACTGTAAAGCAAGTGTATTTGCAGTAAACCATGTGCAGTTACCTAAGTCTTCAACCTTGCTTCAGCATTAAATCATCCAGAAAAGCAATTTATTGCTTCATATATTCCAACACCATGAACAATATCCATTAAATCTCCATCTCATATAGTGACCACATAGCTTTGTGCTCGGGTTGCAGTCTCATATTACAGCCTCTGCGAGACACTGGATTACACTCTCCCTGCCAATATGAGACTCGTTACAGCATCCTGTAGCACCCAGATTCCCAAGAAGTGCTATGTATTCCCATCTGTGAGAAAACAGTCTCTAGTTTAAGTATTTCTCTGTGGTAAGGTGTAAACACTGAGCCCCAGTCAGTACTTGTTCTGGGAACAGAGGAACCGCCAAATTGTTCCTTCAAAACGACAACATAACCATCTCAGAAGTTGCAATAACATCTCAGTGCTAAATCCCATATGGAACATGAATTGAAAGTCTCATAAATGTACCACATAAAATCAATTACAATGTCAGAAGCATTTAACTTGTTTTTTTCCCCTGAGCCTGTACATCTTGTTGAAATAAGAGCTTTTCAGTCCACTTTTAGCCAAATCTGAGTCTAATGGATATTGCTTTTTAAGACACTAAAATCACTTTTATTTCTTTCTCTGACCGTGTAGAGTAGGCTCTCATTAATGTACTGTGATTATTTTTTAGACTTTCTTCCTCCAAAACCATTGGAAACACCAATTCAGCAATTCCAGCCTTTGGTGCCTACAGTGCAGAAAGGATTTACAATAAGAAATGATTATTACATGCTCAGTGAGATAATTTTTGGCCAGTGCTTAGAAAAATCTGCCAAGCAATCTGCCATTACCAGTGGCTTAAAAAGGTTAGCAAAACTAGTTTCTATTTCTGCAGAGGCTTCCACAAGATTTATTGTACCTTTTTACCTAGAGTTTGACTCTCTGATTAGACAGGCCAACAAAACTCTAGGAAAAAAGCCATCATGCAACAGGTATTCTGAGGACGTTTCTTCATGGGCAAATGCAGCAGGTTGAGAGTCAGAGTGTCCCATCTTCCCAAAAAGAGGTTATAAATCTCAGCTTAGGTGACTACCACGTTGGGCATTTCAGGCAGCTTTTTCAACCTTGGAGGTTTGGGCAACCTGCCAGTAATGAAGATGTATTAATGCTTAATGCAGCTTAATGTAATAGGTGTCATGTTCATAATTTACAGAAGCTCTTTCTAAAGCATTAAATTCATTTATACTCCTTAAAAGCTACTCAATCCTCAGGGCTAAGTTAGTTTGGTTGGTGGGAGGTGGCTCTTTTTTAGGATCAAATGATATATAAATTGTTAACATATCCAAACTCATCCATTAGTGCGTGTGAAAGCAATAAATGTGCCAAAGTAGCAATAACATGATCGAGGAAAGTCACTGTGGTCATTAGGGCTGAAAGGGTTTCATTTATGGCACCAAAGAGAATGAAGGCTGTAAAATAAACCTTGGGAGCCCTGGTGACCAGAAGGCTTGCCTTATTATGTTAAAGTAAAAAACATCATCTTTGTTTCATAAATGGTTATGTATTATACCACCAATTTCATCATCACTTCCGTCACCATACTCTCCTCAGATTTAGAAATTCATATACGGTGCAAACAATACAAGAGTGGAGCATCCAAATGTGACACTGACTGCCTGGGCCTTTGCACAGGAACTCAAGAGACACCCTGAAAGGTTTTGCAGCCACCCAACAGGGCGGCATGAGATTGGTAGTTTGAGACCTGGTAAGGTCTGGGATGTGCTTGTTTGACAGCAGAGTTCTTGCTGGCGTAAGGAAAGGTTTGTGCTGCCTCCAGACTGAGGCCTGAGTGGCCACAACATATTTCCCACTCAGGACCTTCTCTGACAGATTCCATATCTCAGTGTCTGCCTCCCTCAAAGGAATGCATTGCTGGCTACAGCAGGCACAGAGCATCTCAGAGCACGGGGAGGCACGGGGCAAGAAGGATTTCTTGTCTTCTGTGTGTCACTAACACAAGGCAGGCCCTGACAGTGGAGATGTCTATGTGCTGCTAACAGTGATCCAGACTCTATAGTTATCAAAACAGACCAAATCTTCCCTTGGTGACAGCTGAAGCTTAGTCCAATTTTGAACCAGTGACAAAACACCTCTGGGAACCCAGAATTTGACATTTTAGATCACTAAAGAGCTGTAAAATCCATACTTGCAATACTGTAGTTACAGTCCCCCTAGCGTCAGAAATCTCAGCAACTTACCGTATCCTAAATTACAGCATTATTACATACTTATGTCCTGATGCAACTGTAGGTCATGCTGTAGAACTTAATTAACATTGCAAATCGAAAGCTTGAAATGGTTTTGCTTTTTTCTTTTTTGTTTCCAAAATGTTTCCAAAAACCAGCTCCCAAACTGTGTTCCTGCTAAACTAGAGATGTCTAGCTGGGGTCAGACAAGTTGGTCTGTAGTCCTGCTGAGAGCTGAGTTTGGCCAGAGGCACACAGGTTGAGAGAAGGACTCCACAGAAGACTACCACCTGCTCTTTGTCCACCTTGTCCTCAAGGAAGAACAAGTGTTCCCTAAAGAAGAGGGGTGACCACCAGACAACAGGCAGCTGGTCAGAGACCTCACCAGATGCCCAGTAGCAGAGCACTGGCCTTCCTCTGTTGTTGTTTGCTTGGTTTTTAATCTGTGTTTCCCACCACAACTAAGGGCTGCCTGTGGGAATCTGAATTGACACCAGGCTAAATTTCTAAGTAAATAGGTGCCTATACATGTGTTACAGGTACAAGACAGAGCCAAAGCTGTGCCTTCACTTGCACCACTACGAGATCAGAGTGTGTGTCTAACAACCTGTAATTAAGTCATGTCATGTAGCCAGATTCGACTTGGAGAAAAATGCCTACAGTAATTGCATTTAGTTCATCTTGTAGCATGGTCCCCATCATAACTGCTAATTCAATTGTACGTTCATTCTGCCAGCTCCTTGCCATTAAGCACACATTTAATTACTTCAATAAAGGATTAATATGCAGCACACAAAAGAAAGGACATCATGCCTTGCCAAAGCACACAGCTGCCCCACCATTTAGTGAGGAGATAAAGAAAGAATATCATTGGGCAGTATAATCCTGTTACAAATACATCATTATTAGATGAACATTCGGGACTTTTATTTTTGTGCTTGTTATTCACCACTCAGCATACATATCTTTCCTTGGCACCAGAAAGAGTCATAATGTGCAAGTGACAGCTCTGCCATTGTTGTCCCAGTGATGGCACTGCTGGCCCCCCTCCTCACTCCCCCACAAGCTTGTAAGGTTGCTCTTATCTCGTCTCCAGGCGAGGGCTTACAGCAGCTACATTACAACATCCTGAGATAAGGGGCCCTGCTTGACATTATTCCTGTCTGTGCTGCAAACAACTGACAAGCATGGCAAGTATAAAAAAGAGTGAGAGCAACAAAGGCGGCTGCCCCCCCCCCCCAGCTCCCCCCTCCCACCTCAGAAGACAGCTCATCAATTCTCCAGGATGTACACAATCATTATTGTAGGGGAAACAAAGACCAGTGTCAATTGTGCAGTGTTATAAAGCAGTCCCTCAAATTAAAACCATGTACCTAACTGCATCTGATGGCAGAAGCTATTTAGCAGTGATATTTTACGGAAAGGCAATGAAAAGCAATAACTGCTTTATTTAATGTATCTGTTCAATCCAGCTGCCTTGGATGGGCCTTAATAGAAGTTGTCGATCAATGTCAGTGCCTTTGAAATAACTGCAGCAGACTGCAATAAACATGAAGGAAAGATAACTAAAGCTACTGATCAGCCTCTTGTTACCTTCCTGCACCCAGAGATTTGTCATTTGTTTGTACTGCTTATAATAGCTGGAGGTGGATGATTATCACAGGAGCATGGGGCTCCGTGAGCGTGAGGGGAGGAGTAAAGCCGGTTGTGGAGAGGCACTGACCAAAAAATTCACCTGGGATACCATGAATTTGGATGCTGCATCAAATGTTCTCCTGCTGCTTCAGTTCAGGACAGCTACTCCCTCACACTTCTCTGGTCCACAGAGGAGCTCGAAAAACAAAGTGTTGGGGACAGCCCATCTCTTTGCTTGCCCATGACTACTTCCATGACTACTGTCTAACATTCCTACAATAATTAACAGAAACACTTATTTACATATCCAAACATGCTTGAGCTGGTGATGTAGAAGCAGGTGTCTTTTAGGGAATGAACTCACCCAAGTCAAGCTAACCAGATGCTTGTGAAAACAGCAGCAGAGTCTGATTTGTTCAAGTTGGGAAAGCAATTCATAATCCAACCCTCAGCTCCCCCGCTGAACCAGACATCTTATCCTTGGCATTGTGCAGCAGCTACTCCTGAGGGATGAACAGACAGCCAAAAACCCACAGCCTTTTGCACAAAGCAGCTTTCGATGGCAACAGCAGGGAGCTGAGCATATCCTATTTGTCCAAAAGCAGCTCAGTCTAAGCAAAAGTAAAGACTCCAGTAGGGTAAAGGCATACATGCTTCTCCCCAGCACTTCCAGTATATGATTGCAGCAGGAGTCAAAGATTAGGAAGGGCCCAATACAAGAGCTTAATTCAGCAATGCAATAGAGGCAACTGTCGACTTTCAGCTGATCTGGTCAACCCATTCACCTTGGGTTTGAGTGACTCTTAAAACAAGATTTGATTATCTAGTTTTCTCAGCAATATCCTAAAGTTGTATGTTGGCAGCTTTCATAGCAACAAAAGTTGTTGTCATTTTAGCTCTAGAGTCTCAACAGACTGACTGTTATTTGTTTTGCTTCAAGGAGGATGGGGAGAGCTCAACAGGGACCTGTAAAAATTCAGAAAAATACAAAAATATTCTTCCCACTTTTTTCAGTCTATCGATTTTGCTCAAAGACTGTTAGAATCTCCCTCAATATACTGATATCTTAGTCCTAGAAATTTCATCTGCTGGCCTCCAAGGAACAGCAGGTAGAAATTTTATATTACCAGGGAGTCTGTGACCAGCATCCCAGTATTTCAGGTGAAATATTGCCAACCTATGGAATAGTATCAGCAGAATCCAGGCTTCAATACTTGCACTACTGCACTAGGCGTTTCTCCTTTTCCCTCTGGTATTCAAGTACTACTAGGACAAGGTCTAAACTGAACTTCCATTAACTACAGGTAAAGGTTTGTTTTGGGTCGGCATCCAAGTATAAAGACAAAAATTCTCTTCCGGAGTTTTTCTTGGCAGTTTTGTAACTTTTTAGGGAACAGATCCTCTTTTCATCTCATCTTTTCATTACACGGTCCTCACCTATGCAAATGGATTCTGAGAGCTTGGAAAATTTGATCAAATGCATACTATCACTTTTGCTTCATAGGCAGAGAACGTAAACCGAGCAGTAAATTGACTCCTCCAAGGGCATGCACAAGCTGCAGCAAAAGCAGACAACTCCTGCATGTCAGAATCTATACACCCAGCCCAGAACCTGCCCATGAGGTGTAGCAGAACTCACTGGCCTGGCATCCAGCTGCACGGTCCAGAGCTCTTAATTGCAACCATCACTTAGAGGGCAGCCTTTCATGCACAGGTAGCTCACTTCCCACTACACCTTAAACTCTTTGGACACAGAGCAACATCTCCACACAATTCCACAGCAAAACGTGACTTAAGGGAGAAGGCAGCAAGGACAGAGTTCTGCTGACAGCTTGAGAGACAACAAATGTTTTAATGTCTCAATTTGGTTATTGTGTCTGCAGTATGCCCTTGCTAGTTCCCTCTCAGCAGGGTGCCCTTTCCTTTCAGCTCGGTGATGTTACTTTCTAATCCATATTTTTTCATAGCATATGCTTCATTTGTAATATGGCACTTCACAGCTTTTAAAAGAATATTTTTTCTTGCACTTGGCTCTACATATGTGAAAAAGAAATAAATGAGTAGTGAGAAGACAGATGTGGACTCATATCTATCTCAGTTGTCTAGATGAAAGCCTGCTCTGAATTTGAGCAGCAAACCATGCAATTAATAGCTCTGCCCATTTTCAGTGTAAATTCTGTTTTCCCTGAGAAAACCAGAAAGGCCATTAGACTAGATATCATTACTATCCAACTCATAGCACTTGTAATGTACAAATTGAAGCCATTTCATTGTCTCAACATCCACAATACAAACATCCAAAATCTGTATCAAGAAGAAAGCACAAAAAAACCCCACGACTTGTGGCATAATTGAATGCCCTGGACAAATACTCAGTGTCCAAATATTATTGTTTTAAGCAGAAAGGGTCTGACCCTGGCATTTATTTTTAAGGTGTAGGGATCACACTGCCATTTCTGCCTTTGCAAGGGCTCCTGCAGCAGGTGGAAAGTTATCAGGATTACTCAAGTGGCCTGGCCCCAAACCTGTTTTAGCTGGATCCTCTCAGGTCCCAAGGGACATGATCACAAGAATCACAGAGTATGCTGACTTGGAAGGGATCCGCAAGGATCATCAAGTCCAGCTCTTAGCCCTGCACAGGACCACCCCCAAGAATCACACCACATGCCCAAGAGCATTGTCCAAATGCTTCTTGAACTCTGTCAGGCTTGGTGCTGTGACCACTTCCCCGGGGAGCCTGTTCCAGTGCCCAACCACCCCCTGGGTGAAGAACCTTTTCCTGATATCCAACCTAAACCTCCTCCGACACCACTTCAGACCACTCCCTCAGGTCATGTCATTGGTCCCCAAAGAGAAGAGATCAGTGCCTGCCCCTCCTCTTCCCCCCACGAGGAAGTTGTAACTGCGATGAGGTGTCCCCTCAGCCTCCTCTTCTCCAGGCTGAACAAGTGACCTCAGCCTCTCCTCATATGGTTTCCCCTCAAGGCCCTTCACCATCTTCATTGCCCTCCTTTGGACACTCTCTAACAGCTTAACATCTTTCTTATACTGTGGTGACCAAAACTGCACACAATATTCAAGGTGAGGCTGCACAAGTGCAGAGCAGAGCGGGACAATGTCTACTACATTTCCAAGCCACAGTTCAAAGATCTTGATATTCCTCCTAGACATGGAAGATGTCTAGGGAATACCACGAAGAAAATGAAAAGTGTAAGTACACTGGGGCTTCCCCTTGAAAGGGTTTCTCAGCTTCTGGTAGTCCTTGGATTAGTTATTTCCTAGACCAGATGTGGTTACTCTGTATTTAAAAGGGCAGGCTACCAGGGAATGAGATTTAGACAAACCTTATACAAGCACTTGCTTGAAGTGATTTCCCAACCAACAATTTTCACGAGCCTTGTGACCTAGAACTTAGAAAATGGTATACAGGAGAGAAGTCTTGAGAAGTAGGCTTTTCTCCTGAGGATCAGAAATCAGAGGGGTTTATTCCATTTTGACCATTCAAAAGCCTGTAGATGCACATCGGTAACAACAATTTGTTTAAGTTATATCAATCCCTACCACTAACTGTTTTCTGTTGGAGAGCCTCACCAGTTCAGAGGTATGATGCTTGTCATTGCCACTCATCCTATGTACTGGTTTAAACTAAGGGAATCTCTGCAACTACTTTTAAACTGGTGTTTACAGACAATTGCCTTGCTCACTAAGGCCTGTAGTGAGGCTGGTGAGTATCAGCTGCTTGAATACATGCTATCAGAGTGGAAAGAGAACAAAGAAAGTAATGGCTCTCCATATGTTGCCAGCATGCAGCGGCCTTAGGCATCCAACAGTATGCCCTTCTGCTGCACAGGGCATGCCTCAGTTCCAAAAACTCAATTACTTCTGTCCCACTCACCATCTGAAAGAAGTGTGATGAATTGCAGCTCATCTTCCTAAACCTGCAGTCTGCATATCTTCCTCATCAGGATGCACAAATATCAGACAAGTAAGTCCTGATACAGCTCAGACCCTGCAACTCACCTAATAACCCCAAACACTGACGAGGTGCAAAACCAGGGCTGAGAAACACTGCTTGAAAACATGGTTCCTGCCAGCAAGAGTAGACACAGGCACCCACTGTGGTAATACTCCCCAAATAAGATTCAGGCACTTAAGTGTTTAACACAGGGGATCCAGTCTTTGCTTTACACTCAGAAGTAATCACTGTTATCAGTCTGAAAGAAAATGCAAAAATAATAAAAAAAAAAACTACAACAACCTGTTGTAAATTAATAGTGTGCAAAACACTGCAGGGAAACTACTTTGAGCCTAATTTTTACCTCCCACCTAGGGCCCACACAACTGCTGGCCAGCTGCAAGTGGAAATTGTGCCTACAGAGTCAGACCATGGTGAGCTGGCTACACGACAGCGAGGTCCAGCCGTGGGCTGGCAGGTGGAGTTTAAAATCCCTAGGCCATTAGCACAAGAGCAGGCACAGCCACCATACACTGTCCGATCCTCTCCCGCTGCTGGGCTGCCCACTGCACTCCCACTTCAGTCCTCACACTGGAGAAATTAAAAGGGCAGGAACTACACCATTTAACACAGCAGCAAACACATTTTCAAGGCACCATGACTCTTTATCTTGGGAGGACAGCTGATTTCTAGCGTTTTCCAAAGTAGTTAAAGAAAAAGGCCCAGGAAAGTCAAAACAGGGTTGCGAGGCAATGTATGAGAAGCAATTCCTGTAGCTAAATTAAGCAACAGGTGAATTGAAAGCTTAGAAATAGAGAAGATTACAGCCAGAGACAGTTAAACAGCTTCAGCACAACACTGACTTTCTTATTCTTTCCTCCCCCTCTCATTTTTAACATTGTGCTTTTTCAATTTCAAATCAAGAGCAAGAGAACTAGCAATATTGATATAATTTTGTTTTAACCTTTTAAGAAAAATACATGCCAGGAGATTGAGCAAGCTACTAACTCATAAGTTTACTTTAGCTCCCTGCAAGTTTCATCCTGTGAATTAGTAATTGCTAGAAACCAAAATTAAGGAATTTATTTTCCATATCAGACCCTTCAGGATCAACAACAACCCTCTTTGAAAACCCATCACACAAAGACTGTCACGTAGAGATCCTCTGATCCATCCCTTTCCCCCTTTTGAAGTATTTACACTTCTACTTCCTCTCCTCAAAATTCAAAGTTAGTATTTATCCTGTTATCTCCTACAGCTTTTTTTTTTGGCCATCCTACTCACTGGTAAGTATCAACTATTCAAATGACCTTCCACATCTGCCAGAACCCTGGATGAAAACTTGATTTCACCCCAATTTTGTTAGTGCCCACTCTTTTTGTGCAGGTCCATGAATGGTAGCACTGGCCTCAGCAGCTGATAGAGTTCAGAGCAATGCTCCTTAATCACCACGGCACAGCCAAGTCCAAATGTTGTGACTTCTCTGTTCCACTGTGGTCTTGTACTGTAGGTATTGGTTCCCTGGAGACAGTATTTCTTTTATGTTTCTGTTGTCAAGCACCCCATGGTACCATTAGTGGTAGAACGCACAATATTTGGAGAGTCAGGATTGCCTTCTACCAGCACTGGCTTAAACACCTGGAGGAATGCATACATTAAAATCAGATTTCAGCAATAACAATCATTGACAGACCAGCTTTGTTTTGGACACCACTACAGTAGACCTTGCTGCAAGGTCAAGTGTGTGTTTGTGGGTTTTGACAGCAACAAGAAAAAATACCTGGGAATCAGCTTTAAGTAGAACAAAGATTATGTTTTTTTCCTGGTACAGCTACTGAGGCACTCTCAGTTCCTACAGCCTCCCTGAAAACACTGCTGGCCATTCCTACCATATCACACAATGACTTCATAATGTAGACAAATGTCCACTAGAGATTAGCATGAGCTCGCTAACCTCATTTCCACTTGTAACCCAAACCTGAATTGATCCTACTGTCTCAAGGGGTGAAAGGCTAGCATACTGCATTAACCCAAAGAAATGGAGATATTTTTTCCTGCGGTGTCTTGCCTGTTCAAGTTTCTCTGATTAACATGCAACCTCTCTTCCTCATGTTGGCCAAGGTATCACATAAATCAGTTTTGCTTTCTTATTTTTCAGAGATTGATAGTTCCGACTTTTCTGTGTTCCCCAGCATTATGATGCTCTCCTCCACCCCTCTGAGTGCTGCAGGCTCACAGCTGAAAGACAAGAGCTTTCTGTTCAATCTGTTCAAAATTGTACAGCACCACCAATGCATACCACCACCTTATTCTACACAAACAGCCAAAAATACAGCAATGAAGTAGTGCAGGGGCTGTTTCTACACCACAGAGAGCAGACAATATGTGCTCTTGGAGGAACAGTGTTTCTCTGTGTCCTGAACAGATGCTAAGTCCATGTCATCTTGTGTGCATTTTCCTCCCTTTTAGAGGCTCAATTGTAAAGTCACAACTTCACTTAAGTCAGGTTCTTTCATAAAGCAAGCCAGTGTGTGATCCAGCTTTTAGATAATAAAGTCCTATGAAGAAAAACCCAATATTATTAAAGAAAGGCCTGAAGCAAATGCACTTTTTCATTGAACTGAATAAGCAGAAGAAAAAGTGGACCCCATTACCACAAGAAGTTATGGGTTATTCGATACAGCTTCTAGTTTTCTAAATCACTAGTGGAAAACATGACCTCTGCAAATACCTACTATCAACAGCTAATATACAAAAGGCACTGACACTGCTTTGTTGACCAAAACCAAGCACTTGGCTATTCAAGTTAAGTCAAGAACACAGTATAGCTATGTAACACTCAACATCTCTAGCTCTCCTCAAGCAGTAACAAAACTTTTTTCATCATGTCACAGGCAAGCAAGGAAACATCAGCTTGTAGAGAACCTAGATATGAGAGTTTATACAAGAGTATAAATGAGCAAAGATGGACAGGATGCAAAGACATTTCCTTCCCTTTATTTCTTTCTCCTTTTTGCCAGCCATCTTTGCATATAAAAGCAGCCAAAGGTAACAGTTTAGAAGATTCTCCCATATCTGAGAAAGCCATGGAAGAGTCACTAACCACAAACATCTCAAAATCCCTGCATTACTTTAATGATAAATAATCCTTAAATCAGAGGTTTACAAAGTTATTTGCAGTATGATCCTCATCAGTAGAGCATCTAAATACATATACAGCTTGTGCTATATTCTGAGATCATGCTGAGCAACCCAGGAGCTCCCACTGTATTTTGTGGTAAAACTAGTCACCTCTGTCAGCCTGAGAATAAAGATACAAAAATGACCACTATCCGAACTAGAGAAGTGTTAGATTTGCTACACACAGTCACTCTTGCTTTCTCCTCCCAGAACTTTCACATCCCTGAGATTACTCTGTGCAAGAGTCTTTGCATTTAGACTTAACTGTCCATGTATTAAAGCAAAGCCAACAAATCACGAATATTAGACAAGGAATGATAATATAAATTTACCAGTACCTCTGGAGATGTAAGTTGAGTAGTCCCTAGGGGTGAACTAAGAATAGCATCAAAGAGCTTGGCTAGGGTTATTGTCTTTAATGGACAAAATTGAATTGACCACATACTGCCTGCAGCTAATGGCAAAAGTAAATTAATTTACAGCAAATGACACCATTTGGTCAAAAATTGGTGTGACTGGCTACTGACAAGTCAATGACAGGCTAACCACAGGACACTGCTAACGCAAAGACAAGCATTTGGAGAGTTCTGAACCTGCAGGACAGCAACACCACAGCCAATCCCTCTTCAGGGATAACAGCTATATCCAAAGCTGCTTGCTTAGCAAGTTTTGTGCATTTTGATGGAAAGTCACCTACAGAACAAGACACTGCCTTAAAAAAATACATTAATCAGGGCTTTCAATTTTATTTTTATTGCCTTTTATTAAGCTGACTGAAAACATTTTTGGTTTGCTTTATTTGAGAGCTACACAAACACATAAAAAAAAATACACAGGCTTTTGTTCCTTCAAATGAAAAAAGTGTGTTCATATGTAATTCAGATTGGCTGCAAACACCAACACCACAGTTACATTCAAGTTGCCTGGTGAGATTGATCCAGAGTTTTGAACTCTGAGGGACCCATTAACCCAATTGTTAACACTCACTAAAGGGCTGTATATGAAATCTGTGGTCTAAGTGGTACAAGAAGCCAGGGGTTACTCTATTTGAAGTAAAAAACCTCTTATGCTCACCATCTCTGAAAGGTTCAATGGGTCACCACATCTCCCTAAGCCTCTCTGTGGAAATACAATGAGCCTGAATTCAGTGACTCATACACTCACATCAGTTTCCTACAGTGTCCACAGCATTAAGTGTTCAAAAATCTTTCTCAAAGCCTATTAAATTCTATCTTTCTACTGCAGTGAGTACTGCTCTGTGCAATGGCCTTCCCAGCCACTACAAACTCGCTGATGGAAAACTATGAGAGCACACCATGTAGGCAATGAGGCTTTCTGGTCTCCCCATGCTGCCCACCATCAGAGATAAGACTCCCCATGGGGATCCCTGCTACCACAGGCTCCAACTGCAACTCTGACCTCAGGAAAAGCAACACACAGAAGCACAGAATAGGTGGGGGAATTGTTGGGGGAACAGTTGATTAAAGTCTTGAGGAATAAAATGAGGTTAGATTTAAGGTCTTGAATCACAGAGAGGCTTCTGCTGAATTATTGACAATGAAAGGCACTTTAATTGCAGTGCTTAAAAGCTCTCAACTAAAAAAAAAAAAAAAAGCCATGAAATGACCTCTCTTCCTTCACATTGCTTTGATTTTACTCACATACTCTATAGACCCTTGGTAGTCACCCTTAATAGCCTTTTCCCAAAGTCTCTGTTTCAGTTGCATCATATCAGCTAGGACCTAATTTTTCCACTCCCTAACTGAAGAAAACCAGGTCTTGAAAAGGTGCAAGCTTGTGAAATCAGATTATTTTACATAGCAGGAAGATTTGTCCTTAAAAACTTTACCTCATACTTAACATTCCCATTTCCTCCTTTTCAGAGGAATTTATACATGCACAAGGCTTAAGCTCTACACTTAAAATAACCACCAGCTTTCATTAGTCTCTACATACATCACCTGTATCTCCAGGCCATACTACACAGAACATCAGAGCGGAAGAAATCACTAGAATAACATAAATAAAAAAAAGTCAGAGCAGCTTGCTACCCACAGACCTTGCTGAGTCTTTACTTCCTAGATCACCTTGGAAAGCCACTTAAGGCATCCAGGGAAGTTGAAGTACTATTCTAGCTGTAATCTCTAATACCTCGTTCCAGCCACCACAACCTCTGAGGAATGCAGCTAGTATCAAAGATTTAATGCTTTTTCACATTAGTGATGTCAGCACAAAATGGCCATCTTCTCTGAATAATTTATCTCCCCACTGCATAATTTTCTTATCTCTTTTTCCCTTTTGGCTTTTTACTGTAGATGGGAAGGCAAGTGGCTGTTAGTCTTCAAAAAAACCTATGGAGCATCCTTCCCATCAATCAATTAAAAAACACTTACCTTACACTCAACATGATTTATTTCTTGTTAATACAATTGTCTCACTATATCCTTCTATTATTATACCCTTAATTCCATTAGCCATTCACTTAATGCTCTCTTTAAAGCTGACCCCAGTCTGAGGAGAAGGGAAAGAAAAGTTCGTCTAATAGTGGCAATGCCAATAAAATTCTGAAGCTCTTCTCTTAAAATCCTGTAGGTCACAGGAAAGACAGGTCGCAAACACATCCTGCTTGCTCCACAGGAGAATATTTATTTTTCATTCACTTTCAACTAAATGGTTTGTTGGCTCCAAGCTATTTGTATTTTCATATTTCTATCTTTACCACACTCTTCTGACACAGGAACTTTGCCAGAGAAGAGAACCCTTTCCCATTCCTCCTCTAACAAATACAACTCTGATTTGCAAAAAGGTGAGCCTAATAGAGCACCTCATTGCAGCTCTCAGGGCAGAGCACCTGGGCACATGTTTCTCAATGAGGCAGCATTCCCACTGAAGCCTTTGCAGTTTGAGAAACATTGGCTTATTCCTTGGGTAAAGTTAGAGCCTGTCACCCTCCTGCCCCCCTGATGACACCTATTAAGGCAACACATTTACAGCTGAAAGGATGTATTGACACAATGCCTAACTACGGAATCCTCACCAGGCAAAACAAAAATTACCCAAGTTAGTTGCTTACATGACTGACAGCATCCTCTCTCAAATAAAGTTCACCTAACCATCAGATCAATTCTTGGGCATGTGAGAGTTTGCCAGTGCCCCAGCTTCAAAAGACAAATCCACTGGTAACTTGTTTGCTTTCCTGGCAACTCCCCCCAAGCCATTTCCTATGTTCAAGTAATGATTTGTCTGAGGCTGCTTCCCTGAGCACAGAGAGCACTGAATGAACACCACGGCATCAGTCCTGGGGGATGCAATTACAAAGCCACTTAAATGAATAACATGAGTAACATCACTGCTTAACTAATGAGATTCAGATGCACCTGCATACATATGCGACCTGAACCTCACTGTGTACATCACTGCCATATACATTCCCACAGAACAGTCATGGCTAGATAGTAACATCTGGATCACTTTATCCAGTATTGCCGACAACTGTCAGGCACAAGAGTCACCACACTGATGATATCGACCACAGTTTCTGCTTCCTGAGCAATAAGTTCTCAAAGCAGAAGGCAGGACCACCTTCTCTCACGCTGAATTGTCACCTTAGCAGTGGTGACACACTCAGCATACCAGGTCTCTCCTTCTGCAGCTCAGTGCAACAAATTGCAGTTCATCTGGCCAGCTCCAAGTTCACAAGGACCAAGTCAGACCAGAAAACTCACAAATACAGCACATAGTGTTCTGCCTGCTGACCAGCAACAGGCACAATCAAAGGCTGAAGGACCTTTGGGAGAATCTAAAATACAGTAATTCCTGTGGATTAATTGCATTGGGATCATTATGCTTTCTTAACAGCTTCCAGGCAATTAGTCTTCTCTCTGTGTCTGGACTCTTTCCCTCAGCTTTGTTATTAATTAGAGTAAAATTATTAAGACTATGAAATATTTCAGATCTTCCTCAGTGCATACTCACACACAGATGGATTTGTGTCAAGGGATTTGGGTTTGGATGCTATAATGACATCAATAAAGATCAGAATCCCAGATCTTGGCTCAATCCCTTCAGGCAACTGCCCAATGGTACGTTTCAATTGCTGGATCCTGAATCCTTCCATTGCACAAAGACCTTCATTCATACTGTTGCCACAAAACCCAAAGCAGTTTGCAAGCTGCATGTTTTGTAGCTTTATTTTCTTTCCCTTTTTTGGCACGTAACAAGGAGTGTTAATTCTCATGCATTCACAAGCACAGCACACATTCCACGAGCTCAGTTGAAGCCAAGTCCATGGGATGGGATAAGATCATGCTCCCATCTCCATGGGAACCACAATGTCAACTCTTGCCACCACAGCAGCATGGTTATACAGTGCAAAATTAAAGGAACAAGAAGATATATTGAGTACAAAGTAGTAATCTCCCTCAAAACTTACATGTTACGAGGGAACAAGCCATCCTCAAAGAAGCACAATGTGCCCAAGCAAGAGCTGCCATACAAGGTTAATCTCTAATAATTTTCTTTTTTCTACCTGTATCACCAGAAGTTTAAGTGGCGTTGCCAGTAAAAACATACAGGTTTCAGGTTTTGGTATCATTTTATTTTATGGTATGCTTTTTATTACCCTCATGATCATCGACAGCAATTCAAGAGCAGAATGCTTCTCTTGGTTTGGGGTAGTGCTCTGCATATTTAGCAGCTTTCAAAAATAATGAGAAGCAAATGCCTTTTCCCAGCACTGCAAAAGTTTCAAGGCATTTAAGATAGAACTGCTAAGCAGACCACACAACACACAAGCACCTTACTGTAGAACTTCCCATAACAATGGCATCCATCAGTTGAACCCTACACATTTCACCAGATTTTCCTTTACCTTGGGAGTTTCCTCCTTATTCTCCTCTGAAAATTCCTTACTATAACACAGTTCATTTCACAAAAGCAACTAAGAGCAGTAAGTGTTCATATACATGTCTCTTCTCATATCTGCTCCTCTCATATCCATGTGACAGTCCAGTAGGTGTGTTCTGCTACACCTTGTTGTCACGCTAGGCAGCAGCAAAGTGATCACAAAAATAAATGGAATTCCAATTTGTTATTGATTTACTTTCAAACTTAATAAATGGGCCTACTGTTGATAATTACCAAACCTCTGTCCAAATACAACTATGACACTTCATAAATATCTGATAGAGCTAGATCTAAATGTGTCCCATTCCCCCCCCAGTATATATAAATATATACCTTTAACACTGAATCTTTTGTTAGGAAATGTCTTCTCAGTCATATCCAGATGTTCAATTTCAAAGATAAATCTTTCCTCTTTTGACTAATTCAAACAAACATCCCTCTTACTTTAGGCCCCATACATAAACAATGTTGTACCCCAAGCATTCCTATGAGAAGCCACAGAAATAAAAGATGAAAAAAGAAATCAATCCCCATGGTAATCCAATTGCTCTACTGGTATCTAGCATAGACTAACCCTATACAAGCCAGAGTCAGGGAAGTGATGAGCTACATCACTAAGGAGGGAGCTTCTCATCCGCAATATCATACAGGAATGTTTCGTGCCACGTAGCAATTCGTAGTTTCCCTTGCTCTATTTACATTTATTATTTCTCAAGAGTGGATAGAGCAATTGTCTCTTGTCCTTGATGTTCATAACACTCCTTGGGTACCAAAAAGTTTGGCCACATCTCCCACAGCCTTAAAACCAAGCTTTAGCTTGGTTTGAGACCCAGCTTATGTGAAAAGAAGCACTTCTGCTGTCTGCTACTTTCAGCTAGTCCAAGAAGAAAGACCAAGTTTTGAACCACACAGCTCGATACCACCACTGGGATATTTGTCAGAGAAGGCAGACCCCTGAAGGTTGAAGGCTGCTGACGCCCCCTTTTCTGCAAGGAAAACCTGTCTTTTGGCCATTATTAAAACGCAGATCTCTCAGACTAATAAACATGGGAACTGGACTGATCTTTGTACAGTCTGCCTATGGTGCTTTATTGTTTAGACTGAACTGCTTTAACAGTAGGGGGAAAAACTTTAGATGTGTGATGAAGAGGAAAAGGTATAGGAAAAAAAATGGTAGTTTCTTTCCACACGACATGAGACTTTCCTGTACTATCACTGAAATGAAAAGACATTTCTTCTGCCCCAATCAGTCATAACATTTAAACCACAGAGCTAGCCATGAAATCCTATGCATCATTTAGATCTTTGATGCTGAACTGACTTCATAGTGAAAATGTCTTGGCAGGGCTAAAGCACCTGCTGTCAAAGGGAAACACTGATTAAAGGGGTGGGTGTTTTTTTAAAGAGTTCTTGTTCACTTTCACAAAACTCTGTTACAATAATCCCTGAGTTATAGCTCCGATGAGTAATTACTCCTACAGCGTGGCTGGAGAACTGCTACTCAAAATCCTCATTAAAACCCTTCTGTATTTCTTCTGCATTTGCCTTTCAGCTATTATCAATTACAACGATCCACGTATAAATATACACTTTTCTCCTTGATGATTATCACTATTTCTTCTGCCTGATTCATTCAGTAAGGCCACAGTTCAATGCTTTTGAGGCCACAATGGCCTCTATGGGAATTAAGTCTGACGTCAGAAATACTGAATTGTGGCTTCAGTGAATGAATTAAATGGGGAGGGGAAAAAAATTACATTAAATATCATTGAAAGTGCTCGTACTCACATAGCCAATGGCAACCTATTTACTATGGAATGAGTCAGGGACCTCACTTTAGGTAGAGCTCATGAAAATTAATTTTACCATTTGGGACAAGTTCTTTTGCTATTGCTTTAAGAAGCAGAGCATAGTTACACACACAGTGCTGCTTTCTGTTCATTGTGTCAGTGTTTATAGGGTGGGATCTCCTGACCAGTGGAAGAAGCTGTACGGTTCTGTTCATCTGTAGCCTAATAAGTCAAAACATATATGCACTGCCCAGGAGACAGTTGTTTGCTTTCTGAGGATGAATACATTCAAAGATAATGCAGCTGATCATTGTAAATAAAGGTATTGATGAGCACTAGGCTCATTTCCAGTCTGAGGTAAAAGAGTAAACTTGTTAGTGCTCACTTGGCCGTCTCAGTTATCAGTTTCTTAGTGAGACGAGGCTGGTAGAGAGCGTTACCACCCACTTTGGAAAACTGTACCAAGATTAATGGATCTTCAAAGGTAGAATTATTAGGACTAAAGTTCATTCAGCTTCCCTCTGCCTGAGGCAGTAGCAGTGGAAAACCATATTGATGAGGCAAATGAGAGAAGAAAGAGCCAGGGTGGCTGGGAGCTGGAAGACAATACAGATGCACAGGACTCAAGAATGGCCAGAAATATGCAACAAGCACAGGAAAGCAAAAAACCTTTGCACGTTTGAGACAACTCCAAACTCTTAGAAGGAATTAATCTCTAATGAAAGCAACCTCTTACTCTGATGGTTTTAGTCAATTTGTACAACTTCCTTAAAACTTCCTCAGCCTTCCTACCTTCTCTTTGGAGTAGGGGTAAGGGATTACATGGGGTTCCACTACCTTTTTACTTCCTCTGTTTCTCAGAATGGAGCATAAGACCTTTTTTCACAACAGAGCATCAGAGAGGTCAACACCTGCAAAAGTAGCTATTTTTCCTTGCATTTCTTTTAAAATAAGGACTTTGACAGTATGAACAGTAGCAAAATCAGTGCCTCAGCTGCCCAACAAGCTGGTCTAATGCAGCCCCCATTTAAAGGGCAAAACACTGTGGGTTTAAGATTTTCCAGTCACTACACAAATATTTAAGGTCCATTCCCTAACCAAAATCTCTACACAAGCATAAGTTAGCCAAAATAACAATTAGAGAAATTGAAGGGGATATAAGTTGTGCCATAAACCCCATCAGTTCACAAACCAGTCCACAGCAGGTAATCCATTTGATTCCGAGTAAGTGACTCAAAAATGAGTGAATAATTCAGTCTCAAATTGTTCTCAGTATTACTCAACTGCAATACTCAAAAATCAAACGTCTATCCCAAAAGAAGCATCAGGGTTTAAAACACTAGAAAAGCAATTCTCCCTCCTCTTGTATTTTTCAAGCTTTCGGGGGAAAAAACCCCCAAATAAACAACTATCTAACTTTGAAGCTTTTGCTCCAAAATCACATAGTTACCACTTTTTGAAAAGTAAAATCTGAGTTTAATACTATTCTTCAAATTCACTTTTTCACTTCAGCATTATGGAACATCTCCAGCATTGGAAAATTTGCAATGGGACACCAATACTTAGCAATATCTGGACTTCAAAAAAAAAAAAATAACACTTTTTCGAAATCAGATCTGAAGTTGTTACTGAACTATAAAGAGATCCTACTTAACACTCTATTAAACTCATCCTGAATAACTAGTAGTATAAGCAACAAAATCATAGATACAATTTCTCCGTGTAACATGTTTTCTGCCTATGCAATGTCCTACTATGCATAACTATGTGATCTTCCTATACAGGAGGAAAAAGTCAAAGCTTTAAAGCTATAAATAAACCATGCAACAACACATCCCCAAAAACGAACCTCACTCCCCTCCCCCCCAAAAAACCCACCAAGGCATTTGTTGGGAGATTGTTTATTTAGTGAAACAAGTGGCTTCCATTGTTTTATCTCATAACACCAAAATCAACTGCTCTTTCAGCGATTCAAAGAGTCACAGCCTTCAGGGCTAAGGGGCTTATACACTGGCCTCCCTGACTGTTTGCATCATGGGTGTGTGCATCTCTGTTCTTAGAGAGAAATGCCTCTTAGGATATTCACACACATAAGATAGCAAGCTGCACCTAAAAATCAATAAGCAGACCACTGCCATTAGAATTTATTTACAGGATAAATAACCATGACCTGATCGAGCAGGTAAGATCATAGGAAAATACTGGAAATGTTTACTTTATGAAATAGGTAAGCAATGTACACAGGACACCCTAAGAGGAATGCCTTAAGAATGACTACAGTTTATTAGCACACAGCTCTCATCAGAGGTTTCAGCCTGAGGAAACATTAGTCATAGTCCTCACTGGCTGAGCACCAGGTAACAGGGAGGTAACAGCACCTAACAGAAATAAAGACTGATCCATCCAAGGACAGAGCCTGGAGCACAGAGCAGCCAGGTAGCTCTTGGATGGTGAATACACACACACAGTGGGTGGCCAGGGTACATCTCAAACTCTCATCAGGACAGCTTTAGAGTTTCCTTTCAGGCTGCTTTTTTATTTTGCTGCTTTATTAGGGGTGGGGGTTAATTACTGTAAAGATGGGCTATCAGAGTCGTTCCTTTTAAAAAACTGTTTCTGTTTATTTACCTCAACATTGAAGGAGCATGCACATCTGACAAGATCTCTAGGCTAACCTCTTGTGCTGGTTTTGGATGAGGTAGTTAATTTCCTTCATCATAGCTAGTATAGAGCTGTGCTGAAAACAGTGTTGATAATCCAGAGATGGTTTTGTTATTGCTGAGCAGGGCTTGCACAGCATTAAGGTCTTTTCTGCTTCTCATATGAAGCTGGCAGCAAACAGACTGGGGGTGTACACAATGCTGGGAGGGCATGTGGCCAGGAGAGCTATCAAACTGTCTTTATCTCAACCTAAAAGTTTTCTCACTTTTACATATCCTATTCTCTCCCCTACTCCACTGGTAGGGGAGTGAATGAGTAGCTGTGTGGTGCTTAATTGCCCCCTGAGCTTAAACTACAATACCTGTGAAGACCCAGGGCATCAGCTGTATTCACTTCTCCCCTGTCCCTACAGACATACAGGGGCTCCTATTTGCATTTTGAAATTCTCCCAAAGAAATAACCTCTAGTTAATAAGATGGGAGGAAAGCCTTATCATGAGCAGCACAAACTTGGACAAAGAAAGGACCCAAGGACAGTAACAAACCATGCTGGAAATTAAACATAACGAAGACAATCAACAACACCATTTTCTGGCTAGCCTTCCATCCCAAGAGGTGGAGCTCTCTGGGAGATGACACACTGTGCAAGGAAAGGAGATTTTATGGCTCCCATTGGGCCTGAAGACTATGTGCTGGTGCCATAAAACATATAGGCAATTACTGGGTCAAACTGAATTGAAGCAATAAGAAGTATTTATATTTCCACACACAGCACGATAATACCATTTAGAAACTGTTCAAAAATATCACATGAACAAAGATCTTAGTCTGCATAAACTAAGATCTTAGTTTGCATCACCACCTGAAACTGTTGGCAGTTTCAGTAGGGAACCTACTGCAACTTCATAACAGGATGACTGTTCCAGCATTGCTTCTCATGATTGAAAAAACTCAATATATTTATCAGAGATACTTGAACTAAAGCTGTGCTTGCACAGTCTTTATGTAACAATTGCTCAAACAGATGTTTTGAATATTATTTACATTTGCCTCCTTTGATGAGCCTAAATAAAACATAAAAGCTCTAGAGATTCAGCAATGCCAAATACTGTGAGATTTTAAATATTTTTAACTCTTATTAACTCAAAATTATATTAGCAACACATTGGGCAGTACCTGTCAGAGCAGCAGGAGCAAGGCTGCAGACACACCCGCTGAGGTCAGGCAATCCAAGAGACAAAGTAGCCGCAGCACTCGAACAGAGTAGAGCATATTGGTGGTTGCAACTAAGGTCAACCACAGCCTAGAGGTCTTCAAAAATTTTCACCAAAAAACCACTCAAATAAAGAACACAAGACACATCAGGAAAGATTCATTATCTCTTGGTTTAAGCTTAAATAGGAGTCCTAAGCTCATGGGCAGCTGAGCTGGCTCAGGGCAATTAAAATTCCAGGTGTACTCAAGGCGGAGCTCTGCTCAGACACCAACCATCCAATTATTTTTAGCTGGCCTTTGAGTGAGTCTCTGCTATCAGGGACTGGCTGGAGGGAACTGAAATGAGTCACTTGAAACTTGTCAGACAAATCACTATGTAGAAGTGTCTCTTCGTTGAGTCTAATAGACATCTGGACAGCCAGGAGATGCACAGGCATCTAAATTTTGTAGAAATGAATCCCTCCCAATGACACTTATGCTACAAACAGACCTAGCCCAGGCTCAGGAACAAACAATGAAGACAGTTAGTTAGAGCTTGAACCATATGGGGACCCATTTGTTTCTTATATGTTTCTGTATGTTTCTAAAAGTATTTTCCTTTTACAGAAAGCTGCTGTTTCCCTAGGTCCTGTATAATGCCATAAGGAAAACTGTGTGAGGTTGTTTCTGACTATAAACAACATGTTTAGAATTGTTGCTCAAAAGCTTCTACTTTTACAGACCCACAAATCGGCTGGGCTGAGAGCCATTTCTTCGTATGTGGGCTTTTAGCAAGAAATTTTCCCCAAACATATATTCATGTCATTTTGTCATGACTTAAAATGCACAGAATGGGTAAGGTTGGAAGGGATTACAGTGGGTCATCTGGTCCAACCCCCCTTTGTGCTAGGAAGGCTCCCTGTTTTGGACAGAACAAAACTGGGGTTGTTTAAGAGCTAGAAATAGCCATAAATTGTGATCATCTAAATGGGAATATCATTTCATAAAATGCTTTTTATGTGAACCCTTTTTCACAATCCAGTTAGGTAAGTTGCTATAGCCGCTGTATATTTTCAGCAGTGTACCTCTAACTTAAAAATAATGGTGCTGTATTGACCACAAGATAACCCTTCTTCATTATGAATAACATCAGATTATATATCTTTCACACGTTTTTGCTTTATTCAACAGTTTTTGGTGTGCCTGACCTTATTCTATTAATGTTAAGCAGAATTAATTAAAACCACAGGCTTCTTTTTTTCTTACTGCAACACATTTTGCTTAAAAAAATAATATATCACCCCCTGATTAATTTTTCATGACTTGAATTATTACTTTTTCACCATGGTTGTCATTGTTCCATATTTTTTTTAGGAGCTGCTAATTTTTTCAAGTATAAATTTGAACCTGCTTTACTAATGTGAACAGCTGTTAGGCTTATATAGCTAAGGCAGGGCTCCCAGCAGCCTTGTGCTGAAAGTTTGACACTGAGACCAAAAGCCTATGGCTTTACAGCAAGATCGTTCTGCACACTAGAGTGTGCGTTGAAGAGTGCAGGGAGACTTTTGGAGCCTGCTGGACCAAAAAGCACTTTGGAAATGTTCATTCACCTCCTTAAGATCTCAGGACTTACCAGGCTCAAGAATCAAGGAGGAGTTATTTTGAAACAAGTAGAAGAAAATAAGGTATTTATATACAGTAGCTGGCACTGACACTGGTTATCTGGGTTTGAAAGTCCTCATCCATTTGAAGTTCTTTGGCCCTGCTTTTCCTACAGCCATCAAAAAGCATTGTTACCTCTCCACTGTATTTCAAGTCATTCCACCACAATCACTGCATGGTTACCCCATACCCATACATTGTGCCATACTTATCTCATAGTCATGTCAGCCACAACCTGGCAGCTCAGGTCCTCATGCTTTACTGACAAGTTCTTTTCATATACCTGGATGATAATTGGTTTATAACGTTATTTCAACTGTGCCGCTCTAATGGAACAAGCAATATAGGGCACGTAGGAAGAGCTGCAGCTCTTAATAGAAGCACAGGTATAAACGGGGAGTAGGGAGATGAGACTTCAAGATATTCTTCAGGTTCTCTGGCCCCAAGTATTTTTTTAGGCTTCAAAACAGCTCAAATCTGGACATATGGAAACCGTGCGTGGATGCTGTGTGTATGGTTTCTGGCTGGTTTCATCACTTCCCTATAAAGGCTTTGATTGTGCCCTAATCACACGTGTTTGTGGAGTTTAGACAGCTGCAGTGAGGCAGGGGAAGACTTTCAGTGACTCTCCTAATGAGTCTGTATATGTGAATACTGGAAAAATGTGATTTATGTCTCAGAACCTGCTTACTATGTTGAAGGAATATGCATTGCCTCCTAGCACTCAGAGAATACCTCTCACGTTCTAGGGCCAAATGTAGAATTCCTCAGAAATAATTATATTATATATTATATATATGATAATATATAAGTATATTATATAATGCTCCGTTGTTCTATGTTATAAGAGATACAATGAAGTTAGATAACTGTGTCAAGAAATTATGAAGGACAACATTGGTTCACAGAGCAGAGTGGTTGAAACTGAGCTAACATTGGTTTCAAGAAAACTTAAAGGAAATGTATGATGGGAAAAATATTTCCCTAATCCTAAAATCTTTGTGAAGTACCAGGATTGGCTCTAACCTGACACAATTCCCTGCTAGCTCTTTGCCAGATTTTCTCTGCCATGATTTAGACATGCTTGCTGTGCAATTTCATCCAGAACCTAACTCTTTGCCTGCCAGTAAAGCTTG